>NC_141101.1:9481503-9571503 GCF_041138505.1 Cibotium barometz
AAGAAAATATATCCGCTTATGTGGATAGATTTCAGTAGACCTTGTTACAAATATAGGTAATTGAGAAAGTTCGCAGCAAGGATCAAAGAAGGAAGTTTGCAGCAGTAGGTTTGAAACCCACAATTCGATCAAAACTGAACATGTTTTGACTATACTCTCTTAGCTTGGCTATTTCCTTATCGTTGAATTGTGAAACGAAAAATAACATTTCTAAGGAAGAAATGACACCTCAAACTTCGACATCAAAGTCCTTGAACTCTATAACTTTTCCAAAACCATTTGATAAACCCCTCAAAGGCAATAACACAGGTATTGATACCAAAATTGATGATTCTTCTCAACAAGCTAATGAAGATGATTTAAAGAAGGGTTTTAGGTGCAACGAGATTGGACATATCGTATAGAATTATCCACGAAAGTCAAAGAATATTTCACTTGGGATAAATATGATCGATGATGACAAAGAAGAATACCCCTACTATGACGAGTATTTCGACTCCTAAGGTAACATACTCATTTCATTTGATTATTTTTACTATAAATTTTATTCAATAATTTTTATAAATTTCAAGGAGAGTTTTTATGCGTCAAAAGTGGAACTTCTTGAGGAACTGGCCCTTCTATTTACGAACTCTGTTTTATGAATTTTTGTTGTGTATTAGTCTTATGGTATGTGACACAGAGGTTAATCCTGTGTGTGAAGGATCTCGATGCATACTTATCTCTAGATTTATGTGGGATAATTTCTGGTGGTATGGGGGACACTAGAATTTATTACACGTAGAATTCCTTGATAAAGTGTTTATCTGCCATAATTAGAGAAGATACTAGAATTTGTATATTATAAGACATTGATCTCCTTTGCTCGAATAAGTAAACATACAACTGAGGTCAGTTGCTTATCTAAGAAAGAGAGATGCTAGCTAATGTCCACCCTTTGGCTAAATGCGGACGCCCGTGCCATGCTAGTGAATTGGTATCGTGGGTGACCCCGCATTAAATACTAGTTACCTATTGTTATTGGTATATCTTAAGACCATGTTTGATGGGTCTATGTTATTGAAGTGTAACAAGTAGTGCCATGCTTGACAACTGTGTGTTGTCGAAGCGAAACAGGTGGACTACGCTAGACAACTACACGATCTAAGTGTAACACGTGGTTTATGCAAATGATATGCCATGCTAGATGATGAGTATAGTGATACACTCATTGAAGTGTAACAAGTGGCAAGACACGCCATGTTAGAAGACATGTAAAATGATACTCCCATCAAAGTGGTGAGTGTATGTTGTATTTGTGCCTATCAACATTTCATATTGGAATTAATTGTTATGATAGCAATCAATTGGAACAACTAATGTGTTTATGTTTGTGAGATAGGTGAGATGAGCAGTGCATGTGTCGCACATGGAGAATCTTGTCAGTATCATCTCAGATTATTATTATTTCATATGAGTTATTTTTTGGGCTATGTGCCAAATGATTATACATATTATTTATGTGCGCTTGTGCATGGTGTTGCTATATTATTGGCACACGTGTTAGAGAAATTGTAGTTATTTTACACTTAATGTGTGAACAAGCTCTAGTGCTTGAGTTATTTTTGTAAAAGTGAAAAAGCAAGCCCTATTTTGTACACACAACTATTAATAGCTCCTTGGGCTATATATTGAATACAATTCTCAAAATACGCATGTCATGAAAGGGAGCTGTACACATGAGGGGGGAGATTACACCCAATAGTGTGTTGATATGGTGATGTTTACTCTATCTCATGTTTTATGTTATGCTTTAATCTTGTCAATTTGATTCAAGTCTATGCTTTGTTCCTTTATGTGTATGTGAGTTTGATTAATTCTTCAAGAAGTACATGAGGTCTCATGACATTAGGGTACTAAGGTCTTGGCTTGGAGGTATATATAATGCTAAGATTATATATATATCTCTCTCTTTCTCTTAATTCTTTGTTTATATATACAAAGCTCTTAAGGTTTTAAAAGATTAATGTGTACACACACACACACACACAAACAAAGACTTGAAGGTCCAACTCTCTCTCTCTCTCTCTCTCTCTCTCTCTCTCTCTCTCTCTGTGTGTGTGTGTGTGTGTGTGTGCGTGTCTCTCTCTCTCTCCCTAATATATATATATATATATATATATATATATATATATATATATATATATATATATATATATATATATATATATATATATAGCATTAAGGTCTAAGCCTATTTATATATTTACTAAGGTCTAAAGATTATGTTATCTAAGGTTCCAAAAAAGAAACAAGACCTTTGAAGACTATATATGTATATATATCACTCTAAGGTTTATTATATATATAATAAGCTTTTTATCTTTAATGCATTGGGGTCCTCCTCTTCTTCTTCTTTTTTAAATCCCATATGGGGAAGGTTAACCAAGCAAAGCCTTATATATATATATAATATATAATATATATATATATATATATATATATATATATATATAATCTAGATGTAATCATAAATGGACATGAGTTAGAGAATTATGAATTGGCCGTCTTCTCTTGAATACTATGGAAGTAAAATTGGGTGGAATGTATATCTCCTTTGAAAAGCTATACCAACTTCTTTATAGATATGGGACCATTACATAAATAATTCAATCCAATTAATGAAGATTACGAAGGGATATGAAGAATAGATGTGACTTTTGAAGAGCCAATTCTAACACTTGTCAAAAAGAGCATTCCTAGATATAGAAATGTGACCAGTTTTTGCTTTAAAGATGTGACAATGCACTCACTATTATGATAGACTTTAGGGTTTTTTTTGACAAGTAAGGTTCTTTGTCTTCTTAAAGCTGTGATATATAGGTTTTGTTCTATATCAAGATTACTTCATGAAAAACCATAATAATGCTTGTCTAGAGTTCTATATTATCTTTTGTGCATAGTATAAAGTTTTGCATATGCTTTTGTATAGAAGAATGGTTCGATCACACCTTGTCAAGTGTGTGACTATAAGTGCTTTGACATGGTCAATAGCTAGTTCATTTTTCTAGTTTTTGAATTTTCCCATGGATCGGTATTTCTTATGGAGATATTATATTATCTCATAAATCTTTTGCTCTTTTGAATATGTTCATAAAATCTCTCTCTCTCTCTCTCTCTCTCTCTCTCCACACACACACACACACACATTTGTGTATTCATGCATGCATGTATATATCTATGAATTCATGTATGTACACACATACATTCATACATATATGTATGTATAGGTGCATGTATATGCATATATATGTCCATGCATGCATGAATATGTATGTATGTATGTATGTATACACATGCATTCATACACACACATACATACATACATACATACATACATACATACATACGTATATATATATATATATATATATATATATATATATATATATATATATATATATATATATATAATATATGTATGTAGAGAGAGAGAGAGAGAGAGAGAGAGAGAGAGAGAGAGAGAGGGAGAGAGAGATGCTATGTCACCATAATATTCCTTTCTGACTGGGTAGATTGTATTCTTGTGGAAGTAAAATTATGTGAAATAACCATGAAGTCAGAGAGCCATGCATTGGCCAAGTTATCTTGAATATATAGATGCAACCTTGGGCTAAATGTATATGGCCATTGAAAATCTACACCAACTTCTTTTAAAATATACGCCCATGGCATTCAAAATTCAATCAAAGTAATGGAGTTCATGAAAAAGAAATAGATGCACCTTTGAAAGAGCCAATTTTAACACTTATGTGCTTTTGATGTTGAAATACGATCTTTTTCCACTTCGAAGATGTGACGATGTAGTCACTATTATGATGTGGAGTATAGGGTTTTTATAGATAAGAGAGGTCCTTTGTCTTCTTATGTCACATTGTTGCCTTAAATCTCCATAGGTTTGGTATATATAAAGTACTTGATAGCAAAGCAATTTTTTTTTGCATGTTTTGTTAAATTGGTAAATTTAAATTATCCAATTCTATGAACAATAAAAGAATGGTTCAATCACATTGCTTAAAGTGCACAAACACGATTGATTTTTTCAATTGGTATTTTTGAAGTATCCAATCCTATGAATGCATTTTTTAAATAAAAGAATAGTTTAATCATGCTGCTTCAAGTGCACGATTTAACACATTCAAAGTCAAGTGCTATCATCTTATGCTTCACCCTTATTATTTTCTCGAAGATTATAATCTTGATTTGGTGATTAATTATCATGATCATAAATACAAAAACTTATTGTAGCTAAGCTACATTAATTAAACATGCATGGAATAAACTCTTTGGATTTGCCATGCTAGCTATTAATTTTTCTATCTCATCAAGGTACCAAATCTTGCACCTACATAATACAATAACTTTTTACATGGATAGTTACAAGTTTGAAGTCAAGGGACATTGTAAAAGCATTAATTAGCTTATCATTTCACACGATCTAAAACATCAACTTTGAGATATAGATATAAATACTCAATACCCTTGCCTTTAATTTCACTTTTCTCAATGTTCTCTTCTTCTCTCTAGGCCATTACTGCACATCAAATTTAGTATTATCCAAAATTGTAAAGGAGCTTTTGGCTATTCCTTCATCAAAATGTAGAGTGAAAGAATCTATGAATCTATATTCTACGATTTGAATGTGTGGTTTTGAATCTTCACATGATTGAAAGTTTTTGCCTTTATCACCCACCAACACCGTCCACTATTTCACATATGGACATGTGCCAATTTCTACGATTACGGCACAAAGTTCACAAAACAGAGTGAGAGATTTACTCTAGGATTGGCATGGTTTACACATTACATAGCATACTATGACTAGTTCACCTGAATAATAATTGGAATTTCACATATATAAACCAAACAGAGATAACAAAAATGATATTATGTTAAAAAATGGAAAGATCTACTATCATTTTTAAAATTAATATGAAGAATAAGCATCTCACCTTTAAAGGGGAAAAAATCAATGGCACGAAAACAAGAGAGGATCTCATTTGATCAAAATTAGTACATCAAAATTGAGCTTACTAAGTGTGTGTGTGTGTGTGTGTGTGTGAGAGAGAGAGAGAGAGAGAGAGAGAGAGAGAGAGAGAGAGAGAGAGAGAGAGAGAGTAATTCATGTCTCATTTATGTTGATGAGAGACAATACAATTTTAATGGGACATGGAAAGAGAAAAAATAAGTAAATGTGGTGACAAGACAAATTAAGGAAGAGCTTATTATCCATTTGGAAAGAGGAGGAGGGAAAGGGCATGGATAAAGCCCCAAGTTTACCCAAGTTGCATGCCTTTTAAAATGTATACGATAAAATATGTATGCATATAGAAACTATCATGTGTAAACATCTACAAAAACTATAGCACTTGGTTTTGCATAAAAATATAACAAGTTCACGTGTATGCTAATCTTATCATTTTATATGCATGGAAATGGATCAATAAACTTGGAAATATAGCTAGTGTGCCTCCTATCCACTGTTATTGTGGGGATGTGAGAAAAAAGCAATAACTTTTACATACAAATAGTTTTTCAAAATGGAAAACATGAAATGAAAGTAGAATCTTAGAAAACGGAAAACATGAAATGAAAATAGAATCTTAGAAACTGTTTATTAGTTCACTTGAATAAGTAAAGGTAATGAAGATCATGTTAGTGCACTTTATGAGTTTATCATGGGCCTACAAGATTATATTTGCCACACTTGACATTTGACAACACCAAAAAGGCATTGATGTAAAATAGAACAACTAGAAAAATTCAAGAATTTTGACCTATTAGAATTTGACCCCACTACCTTTGTAGAACTAGTACATAGTGCTATGTAACACGATGAGAAAAGATGCTACTTAAAGATCCAAATTAAAGATCCAAGGGATTTCCACTTGTGTTCTTCGTTTGATGGGTTAATCTTTAAGGCATAAGCTTGAATTCATGAAAACCCTACTTTTACTTGTGTGCCATGCACGATCCATGATGATTTTGTTGAAGTGTACTCCTTGTAGTCACTAGCAATTAGGTTCACTCGTAAAGAGTTAAAGGGTTGTAAAGAGTTTTGAAAAAGGGGTTCATAAAGAGTTTTGAAAAAGGGGTTCATCACTATCAATGTTGAACGTTTGGAATTATGATGCGTGTTAAGGACGATGAGATGATGATCTAGTTTAACAAGGCATGCCGTGTTAAACTTGAATTCATGTAGTGCTAGAAACACACTATATTCTACAATGTTTGCAAATGTTTACATTTTCTAAGCACCCTATGCTTCCAAATGTGTAAAGAATCACATGCTTCATTTTTTTAAGGGAATAGGTATTTCAATGTGATAGATGTCAGAAATTATTTTTTAATAAGAAATGGGTTGCTTAATGAAATCATAAATACATTCAAAAATGTCTTTTTTTAATCGATATGCATGATGCAACATTAATCACACTATACTATTATGTATACCTTGTAGTATTTTGGTATACATATGCCATTTTGATCTCTTGTGTAGATGCTCATGTGCATTGGCTATTGGCCAACGTTAATTGTTTTAAAAGAATTTCATGGAAAGGATGGGAAGTCAATATTTAAGAGTTAGTTGTATGAGTTTGAGTAGGGTACCTAAGAGGGCAAGTATTAGAACACCACATCCTTAAGGTTTAGTGGGTAAAGCTCATCTTTTTCAATGAGGAGGTTGTGGGTTCAAAGCCTCTTAGAGGACATCCCCTCTTGTAATAGGGAGATGTCGTGGCCTATATTAGGTGTCCCATGTAAAGCTTTTCTACCATCCAACCAAGAAAGAAAACTTTTAATGGCATTTTCATGAATGAAAAAGTTACTGGCACCATGCATCCTTTAATATTTTAAATTAAGGGGACTAGTGGGGTGAACTTGGCACCTATTTTGTTACTAGGTCTCTTACCCTGTATGGATCTCAATTCTCCTTTGTGTGGAGAAAGTTCGATGGGTTATGTAGTAGCTGTGGTATCATTTTATGCTGGTTGTTCGAGAATGTGAGATCTAAGCAATTGGTGGTGAGGGAGTGTGTTTTAGGGATCTGGGCTGTGCTATCATTTGATGCTAGTTGGAGAGCTGGTTTCACGTGTGTAGGTCATTCTAATGTGTTCATGACTCTTTTTAAGTGGGCTTAAGACTTCTATGTGATATTCTAGTGGTAGTACCTAGCTCCGTGTTGGAGGTTTTACAAAAGGTTTGAGAGTGAAAAAGCAAACATTTTGAAGCCATTCCAACAAGTTGACAAAACAAATGATATCTCTTTTGCAAAAACTTACGTGCACCTCATTTTTGGAAATCGGGAGAGTCAAGCAATCTCTCTCCTCTCTCTCTCTCTCCCCCCTCCCCATGTGCATGTGTGCCCATCCACACAGACACACACACATATAAGAGAGAAGCATATGCAGCACAAGTGATTGCAAACGCATTATGAATGGCAAGAGAATGTGAAGTCTCTCTCTCTCTCTCTCTCTCTCTCTCTCTACACATGTACACACACACCGAGACGCATGCGTGGGTGGAAAATCTCTCTCTCTCTCTCTACTACCCACACTCAATACATGGTGGGAAAACTCCTCTCTCTCTCTCTCTTTTCAAGGCACACACACACACGAGTCAACAAGTTATCGTGTGCACTCACCACACACACACACACACACACACACACACTCTCACTCACATGAATTCTCTCTCTCTCTCTCTCACACACACACACACACACACACACGAGTCAACAAGTTATCTTTTACAAGGTCCTAGACTCTGTTGCACTTTTGTAGACAATCTAGAAACTAAAGGAAATCGCCAGCTGGCTAAACCGGGGTCCAAATTCACCTCGTTTTCTCATAAATCCATCGCTGCAAGGGGAGCATCTGTACTGCTGCATCACCATCGCTACTACTACCACCCCATGGGTTTCTTCAGCACCATCCTTGGCATCTTCGGCTTCGGTTTTGGCACAGCCATCGGCCTCATCATCGGCTATTTTCTCTTCATCTACTGGCAGCCTGCCGACGTCAAGGTGCGTTCCTTCCCATCATTTTCTTTGGTAGTTTTTGCTTTTCCTGCTTTTCTGGTAGAAGCTTCATCACATCAATAAGCCAGTTTTTGCATCAGCATCATTGCGTTCCAATTCACTGCAGAGTTTCTGCCGGGGGTGCAGCAACGCGCCTCGCCGCCTGCTGTATCCTTTTTGTACGAACTGAAGGATCTACACTAGGTGCATGCCTGTGAAGGGATTTTCAGAATGTGGAGGCATTGGGCCTATGAGAGTGTCCGTCTTGGAGCAAGTCCAAAGAGCAGGACTGCAGCCATGACGGAGCTGCATAGGTGAGCAGGTTGGAGAGGTTTGGGAAGGGTGTCAGGCGCCCAAGGCTTGCCAGGTTTGGCACCCCTTGAAGGGATTAAAAATAGGCCAAAACCAACCTATGCTCTGACAGCAGGCCAACTAGCTTACTAATTGAAGGGGGGCTTTGTGCTTGTATAGAGAAAATATTAAGGCCATATCGCTCGACTTTTTCACCATTCATTCATGCAGAAGCCCTCTCAGCTCTCTAGAGCACATAACGGAGAGCTTGAAACAGCCTTGAAATTCTGCAAAGCACAGCAGATCTGCAGAGCTTGCAGACTACAGCAAATTTCAGCAACTTGCAGGAGGAGAAGAAAGTGCATTGCTGTGCTCTTGGCCTCTTAAGCACTGATAGAGTGCAGTGACGTAACATCAGAAACCTTTTTCCATCCTTTTTTTTTGTAACTTTTACACTCTCAAATCAATAAAGCAAACACTCCTCAGAGAGGAGGGGGCACCTTGGGGTCTCACTCCATTTCACCTACTTGTTAAGGGTATCTAAAATCAGGTCTATTTTACATGTTTGTATGTGTGCGTGCGTGTCTGCGTGCATGCATGTATGTACAGTAAGCAAGCATACATACTTTTTAGATAAATACATACTTGACACCTCCTTTTGAAGTGTGGATCCCTAATGACAAATTTTCTGCCGAGAACCCACCTTTTGCTGAACAATCCAATTCAACCCCAATAAGAGTCTAGAGTTCTCATGGGAGTTATGCAACAAATGATATAGCCCCCTTTTGGCATATGCTCTCAAATTTTGATTTGCAAAGAATTTGTAGCCTACAGGAAGCCTATTCTAACCCTTCATTATTCCCAAAACAAAGTTGGATCCCACAAAAGAAGTTTAAATACTCATGCACATGGTCATGCAGAGTGACTTTAGGATTCTCAAAATTATTGGAGCAAACTCCACAAAATAAGTTTAAATAGTCATGCAAGTGGTCACGCAGAGTGACTTCAAGATTCTCAAAATTATTGGAGTTAGCAACACATTCATGCCTTTGGGGTCAAGGGGCTAATCTCCACATGGTCTAAGGTTGCCATGATCTTCACCTAGTAATAATTCATCCTAGATGTCCAGTAATCTAGGAGTTTGGCTAGTGGATTGATACACCTATATAGCCTTAAATGTAGTCTAGATTGTTGACTATGGAGGATAGAATCATGGAGATAATCGGGGGGGGGGAGAAGGGGAGAATCAAGGAGCATAATCACCACCTAATCATGGATTAGGCTTGATGTAATCACATTGTATCCTCGCCTATTTAAGAGGCCTAAAATCAATGAAAAAAACACGCTTGTTGCGTCTCTCGTTTGCCTTCTCATTATATGACTAAGTGTTTATCTCTTTTCATTAGTAACTTCATTATTATATTACCATGAGCTTCTTCTCATGCTACGATCCACCATGAAACCCTAGCTTTCCAACATTTGGTATTAGAGCTTCTTAGCATCCTAGGCTAGGCAACATAGATGAATTAAGTCATTAGCTAATGAGTTATTAAATATCATTAATCACTCCCCTTAATACTATGTTTTTTTCTCCATTTTCTCACCTCTTTGCACCAACCAGCTCAAATATGGAGCTTCACTAGTTTCTATTGGAAACCAAGGTAATAGGCAGCTAGCCAAGACCTAGCTCCGCCATCTCACCAAGAGGTGACTCCATTGCTGAACGGCGACGTCTTTTTGTGGACAGATTTGATGAATTTGCTGCCTACAGAAAAGATGAAGCAAAACCCACTTAAGGTTCTCGAATTGGGTTCATGGAGGTTCTACAAGAGGACTGCATGCTGAGATCCAAACAAATCCTCATTTTGTGTTAGTAGAGCTTAGTAGAGAATTAGAGTTTTGCTGGTCGTGGGGGGGACTGTTGAGCTGGCTGACTCGGTCTGTTGCAGCCCGACATGTTTTCCTCTGCCTGCCGACTTGGTATGAGCTGGCCAACTGATGTTTTTCCCAGTCGTGAGCATATTGTTTGCTGTCGGCCTATTTTGGGTTGGTCGACCAGCAGTCTAGGGTGGTATAAATACCACCTTGCCCCCACACCCATAGTCACATGGGTCGGGGGACGGGAACGGGGACGGGGAAGGGTTTGGGGATGGAGAACGCCTGGAGGCAGGGAACGGGGATGGGGGGGTGGGACGGTACACAAAAAACGCATGCATATATCCATCAAATGTTAAGTATTTATATTACATTGGGGCTTGGGCAGCTTAGATGTGGGCCTGTGGTAGTGGCAAGAACTTGTGCTGCTGTGCAGTCACTGCACACTGCAGAGCAGAGATGGAGGAGAGGCTGAGAGCAAGTGTGCACAGGTGACGGTAGAGACGGAGGAAAGCACTCAGCAGAGATTTCTCACACAACAGCACAGACGGAGGAAAGCAGAGATGGAAGAGGAGAGACAGAGGAGAGCAAGTGTGCACACTGCACAGGTGACAGGTCACAGCAGAGACGGAGGAGTCTGGAGAGCACTCAACAGAGATCGATCGCACGACAACAGAGATGGAGGAGAGCAGAGATCGCTCGCACGACGGGCCTTTTTTTTAACAAAAAAATATAAAACGAGGCGAAGACAAAATATCCCATTTTTTTTTTCCTTCCCGTCTCCAAACAGAGCTGCGAGCTGTCCCACAAGATTAACACGTCCCCTGACAGGGGACGGCCGTCCTCTGGTGAGGGATGGGACATGGACGTCCCCCCTACAGAGGGACGCATCCCCGTGTGAAAGGGAGGCTGGAACGGCATTCCTCTGTCTCCCAAAGGCTTGGTCCCCTGTGACTATGCCCACACCTTGTTTTGTATCACTGTACTGGATCTTGTGTATAGAGCAGAGTTTATACAGCTTCTCTCTCTCTCTCTCTCTCTCTCTCTCTCTCTCTCTCTCTGCACCTATCACCTGCCCGGGCACATGGCACTCCTATGCATGCTCCCTCTTATCGTATCCCCCATCAGCCACCCCTACCCCCACCACCAGATCCCCATCCCACCACCTCCACCTTCTTCACAAAGGGCATGGTCCTCAAGGCCATTCGTAGAGTACGCAATGGGCGAACCCAGGATCATGAGGGACTCACTGCCGAGTACCTCTTGCATGCCAATGATACTGTGGCGCCTCTACTAGCCTACATGTTCAATAGAGTCCTTTATGAAGGATTTCCACCCTCTTGGTCCACCAACACCATCACCCCCATCCTCAAAGCCGGAGATCCACTTGATCCTAATAATTATAGGACGATCATGATTGGCTGACATTGGCCAAACTCTATGGATCAGTGCTAGAGGCGGAGCTCAGTTCATTTGCAAAGAGCTAGGTGCCAGGAATGCAAAGCCTCAGGATAGGCTGGCTTTCGGAGGAGCTACTCTACCCTTGACCACATCTTCACCCTCCGTGCCATCATCGAGGAGGGTAGAGCCTTAGGACAGGCTGGCTTTCGGAGGAGCTACTCTACCCTTGACCACATCTTCACCCTCCGTGCCATCATCGAGGAGGGTAGAGCACAACATCAGAGGATTTACTGCTGCTTTGTGGATTTTCGCAAAGCTTTTGATATTGTACCCCGAGCCTGCCTCCTACACCGTCTACAGGAGATCAAAGTCCCATCTGACATGGTTTGGAGCATCATCGCCCTCTATGAGTCCGTCACTGGACGAGTGAGAGCCCCAGGAGGTACATCACATGAGATTTCCGGCACTATTGGTGTGAAACAGGGCTGCCTTCTATCACACACTCTTTTCGGCCTCTACATTGATGAGATCTCGAGCTTCATTGACGGATTAGGTGGGGCTGGTCCCACACTGGCAGGCATATTGATCCCCATACTACTTTATGTAGATGACATCGTCCTCCTCTCAGACTCAGCCGAGGGGCTTCAGAGAGAGTTGGATGCCTTACATGACTTTTGCACTTAGCGGGTCCTCTCTGTTAACCTTGGTTACTGGGAAAACCAAGGTAATGGTCTTCAATACCTTTCACCCCTTCACATCCAGATTGAGCTTCACATATAGAGGGGATCTTGTGGAGATTGTCTCATCTTATGTCTACCTTGGTGTCACTTTTAGTGGCCCACGCTTTACCATGGTTCCCGCAGCACATGCCAGAGGGACATGGGGATATGCAGCCTTGAGCGGCGGTGCTTCTAGGCACATTTCCAGGAGCCCAAGACGAAGGGCTGGCTTTTTGACACCCTCGTCACACCAGCCTTGACGTATGGAGCAGCCTTCTGGGGCCAGATTTATCCGATGAGGATTGGTAGCGAGTTGAGAGGCCCAGGTCATGATGTTCTCCCGTATGATCCGCAGCAAACCATCAGTTCCACACCAGATTACCCAGGCAGAGTTTGCTGCAGCCCCGATGGTAGTGGATGCACTCTTCCAGACAGTCACATACCTCCATCACATTAGTCACATGGATCCCCACAGGTACCCGAGGCTTGCCCTGGAGTCCTCAAGATAGCTAGCACTTGAGGGCCACTTTGGTGTATGGTATGCACTAGTTTCCACTTGGTTCTCAGTATGTGGGCTCCGCATGGACCGCCTACCCTCCCCTTCAGTACAGTTTGGACTCCCCTTTTCTTCGACTGTCTCACGAGAATACCAAACGGGTTATCCGGTTAGATCTTCTCAGCCTCTACACCCACTGCACATGGATCACACCTCCGGAGCTCCCCACGAAGATGCACTTCTACAGAGATCACTGACGATGGATTCATCCAGCCGCCGGGCTACTTGAGTGTTAACATGTCCCATGCCATGCGGATTGCGATTGGCCAGATATGGGTTTCATCCCACCGCCTCAGAGTGGAGATAGGTAGAGCTGAGCGCATCTTCAAAGCCGGGAAGCTTATACGGAGACCCAGAGAGGAGAGAATCTGCCGATTAACGGAGGAGCATTACATATGCCGCCGCCCAGTATACTATGAGATCCGCGGGAGGTTTCACTGTCTATTTCGTGAGGGATTTGGTCCACTCTCTAGGATCATTGACTTCTAGGACCAGCGTTGCCTAGGCCTCTTCTTGCATGAGCTCCGCAGACACAAGGACTCCTTCTTAAGAGAGCTTCGGCCCCAGCCACCTCGCCAGCCAACCATCATGAGTTTCTTCTGGACCCAGGAGGTGGAGGACACCGATATAGTGGATCTTGTGGACCCTCCACGAGCTGCTGTGGACCTACCTCGCCCGAGAGGAGTTACGTCGGACCGAGCCTCCACACTCTAGCGTGCCCGACGCCCCCGGGACCCCCCCGTGGGCCACGATCACCTCATGAGCTCTAGATCTAGGATATGCTCCACCGCCATCGAGCTACCTTTCCACATGACATAGCTGAGGCAGACCTCTCGGCCATACTCATTAGCCCCATGCTTGATATTTTGGAGAGTGGTATACCATCTACTTGGAGCTGACGTTGCTCTCATGTTTCTACGTTCTTAGTATTCCATGATGAGTTTCCATGGACAGTTTTGTATCACCCAAGTGAGATAGCTATGTTTATGTTTTCTTTCTGTTTTATTTTCCATAGATATGCCATGGACATTATTGTATCATTTTGGTCTCATAGGCCCATTGGGTCTTCAGTAGACGCTTAATATATCTTTCTTTCTTTCTTTCTCTCTCTCTTCTGCGTTTTGTTCTCTATAGCAGTTGTCTCATATTTTTGATGTGCATTCCGACATGGTATCAGAGCCCCAGGTGGCTTGAAGCTTGGAGATAGTGGGAGCTTGAGGGTTTGCTGATTTGTGGTGCTGATTGGAGATTGCTTGGGCTGTTTGGGACTTTGAGATCGGGTAGAAGGCGGCCATTAGCGTTGGACAGCCACCTTGCATATTATTTGTAGCCTCTTCATTATTTTTTTTTCCACCCACCCTCTCTTCACAAGACCTTGTGAACCCTTGAGATGGCAAACTTTGCATGAGATGGTTGAGAAACACGTGAAGATCCCTACTCTCCCCACATTCCCGGTGGATTGAGTCTCCAAAGTTGGATGGGACCAACTACGGTATATGGAAGGTAATGATGGAGTCCTTCTTGGAGTCTTATGCACATCACAGGTGATTAATCATAATACATATCAAACATATGACAGTGGCAAGAGGGATTTGGCAACATTTGGCTTCTCTGTATAATAGGGTATCACCCATGAAGCGGATCTCCTTGGAAGTGCACATGTCACCATTTGGCCATCCAATTGGTCCACCGTGCTTTCTCATCATGTATGTACATTGGACTGGTGTCCATGGCAGTTGTATATGCAGGGGATTGATACCACTCATGTGATACTGTGGACTTGGCTTTCCGTTGAGACTTGTGCCTCTGTGTATATGCTCGGAAATGTTTGGTGGATTGGTGTTTCATTGGGTATGGTACCTCGTGTACTTGCCTGGAGCGCATCTATTTTGGTAGTCTCATGAATGGGGATTGTCCATACCAATGCTGCATTGCATAGCATCTTTATGTGCTTGCTTGCAATTGAAATTGCATGTTGTTTTCATGCTTGCTTGACCAATGTGTAGTTCCTGGTAAAAAATTATGACCAGCCCGGTGTTCACACACACTGATGTCCTGAGGTGGACAAAACCCAATGTCCACTGCCCAGACCTTATCCCCTTTGTACAAAGGGAGTATCCAACCATGTGTCCTCTCTAGTTTGCTCCACAAAGCACTTGCCTGCCACTTAGAGTGGCTCACTCCTCTTTCTAGAGGTAGGCGCCTCCTTCATGAGGGCATTTGGGCTGTATTTTCTGCACTTTCTCCTTCCCAACTCCATATCCAAGCTTGCTAAGGTGTTTCCCAAGCTTCCAAGAGCGTTTCTGGGTGCTAATCACTCTCCTACACACTCCCAATGATTGAAATTCAGCAAAACAGCTCTCTTTCTTGTTGTAATTTTTGGTCTTTTTGTTGAAACTCCTAATTTCAGCCCTCCTTTCTCAAGTTGAACCATAGGGGAGGCTTTCCCAGGGTTCCCTTTATCCTCTTGAAGACTTTTATCCCGAAGAATTGCGACAAATTGAAGATTTCAACACTCCAAGCACTTCCATTGCGAAGACTTCCGCTCTCATCGACTCTACTTGCAATTGGTAAGCTTTTATGCTTAAGTAAGGAAGCAAGTAGCAAGAGGGAGAAACCGGATTACAAGATCACATACCTTGTGTAGTGTTCTCTTGTCCTACGTGCTCTCTTGCATATTGTTGCTACCATGTGTTGGTGGAATAATAGAGAGAAGATGATAGGGAACATGGGCACTTGAGAGGGTAGTGTGAGTTGCAAGTCTACACCGACAACCACTTGTTTGCAATACTATATTCATATGCATTGGCATGGAAATCTGGTCAGAAATGCCCATGACACTATGTTCTTGATTCTCCCAAGATCAATATACTTTATTTGAGGAGGGGCCGGCCATTCCGGCTCATTGTGTGCCTCTTTGTCAATTCACCAAATTACTTCTTGTATTGAGCATGTGTCCATCAAATCTTAGTGTATTTAAGTGTATAGCACAATGAGGTCTTGCTACCGCATCCTGGCCGAAGCTGGCGCCTCCCAAAAGGTAAAGATGTTGTCCTGAATGCTCCGATCTTGGGCAAAACCTGTTTGAGTGTCGCGGATCAAGTCTGGGAGAGATGGCTGAAGTCGCTTGTTTTGGCCTTGGCCAAAATCTTATAGGCTGTCCCCAGAAGGGTGATGGGTTTCCATTGTCGGATGGCACTTGTGAGCATAATCTCATTGAAGGCACCAGGAAGGCCACCTTCCATGAGGTCCCAATGGCAAAGAAAGAAAGAGACAGGAAGCTTGGGCATTTGCCCCTAGGTAATGCCGTCACCGCCTCCGCTAGCTCCTCTGAAGTGAAAGGGGTCAATAAGAAAGACCGAAGGGAGGGGGGAACCACCTCTCGTGTGCCTCCAAACTCTCGCGCGCATCCACCACATGTGGGGATAATGGGGCACCAGTGAGAAGAGATCGGAAGAATCCATGGCAATGGCTCTCACATCATGTGGGAGATCAGAAATAATAGCTCCATCCTGGCCACGCAGCCTGCGAATACCGTCTCTCCTCTTGTGGGGACCAGCTATCTCAAAGAAATCTCTAGTGGCTTTGTCACTGGCTTGAGTCCATAATGAAGCCCTGGCATATGGTATCTATACTCCACCCTCATCTCCTCAATGGACCGAATCTCCCTGCGGGTGGTAGCAATCTGACTCTCAATCCACGGACTGTCTGGGGAAGTCTTTTGAAGACGTTGTAAAGAGGCTAGGTCCCTCCTCAGACTCCTCTCCTGCTCCCGAAAACCCGGCAATCTACTCTGGGCTGCATCCTGTAAGAAAACAAAAGCCAACTCTATGCTCACCAAGCAGAATGGTAACCCACTGGGCACATCCTGGAACTATGACTCTTGATCCTGTCACAGACGGTAGAAGCTGCTCACTGACAGAGAGAGCCACTTCTCTCGGGCCGAAGGCTGGGAACCAAAAAGTATGACTCCTCCTTGGTAGATTTTTCCCGCAGCGGTGGGTGTGCCGCTTAGTAAAGTGATGCTCCTGGAGGAAAAGAATGTCTATAGGTCCCCCCACCATAGCTCGCTGAAGCTCTCCTCCTCTGAGGACGCCACATCCCTGAAAGCACTGACGCCCCCCTAAACCCTGAATGTTCTATGAGACAATCCTCATATCAATCTCTGTGTGAGGTGGAACTATTGGTTGTCTTGGGTGCGGGTTTAGACGGGGAATAGTCACAATCTGTCCAGGTGCGAAGTCGCGCCAAGTGGGCGTGGATCCTGCCCTCCATGTACTACCACTTTGCCCGAGTGTGATAATATGCATACTTCGTGCTCCATCAGTCACAATGAAGATATCTATAAGAAGGGGGGAGAGGTACTGCACTAGTGGTATGTATAAACACAAAATGTAGCACCTCCAGGCCGGAGGTCACCATCTCCCCTCCCTGGTTTCTGTGGGCTGATCCGCCAAGCTCCATCCTGGCCAGAGGCCATAGATGAGTAAGAATGTTGGTGATGCGGAGATCCTGAAGATGGTGCGATAGCTCAATTGCTTGGCCCAAAATGGTAGTAGCCACCGACTGTGGATCCCACTCTGTCCCCGGGGCTGCACTCAAGGGGAAAGAGAAGATCATCGCGCCATTCTCTGGCATAGGGTGTCTGCAGCGAATAGGGGCTCCGGTCTCCTCAAATTGGTCTGTCCCTTCCGTCGGAAGACACCGGAAGAAACTATAAACCATAGGCAGTTCCAAGATTTTGGGGGGCCCGCCTGGGGACTCAGGTGGGAGAGCCCTCACGGGTGAGGCTGCAGTGGTCATCTCCACCAGCTCTGAGAAACGATGAATCAGGCGACGAATGGAACTCATTCGGCTGTCTCCTCTTCGGATTAGGGGTTGCTGGGGGCCGATGAGAATTCTTTGGAGAGGCGGAAAAGAGGAGCGGGGGGGGGGGAGAGGGAGGAGGCAAGGGGGAGTGGGAAGGCGGAGAAGGAGGCTGCTGAGAGGTGTCCGTTGGAGAGGGACGCTGTCGGGGAAGGCTCGATGGGGAGAGGGTAGGGTCATTCGGCCCCACTGGGCACTAAGGGCTAGAAGAGGAGTCACGATGAGGAATCGACCCCGCCACATCGGAGGGGGGGGGGGCTCGCCATGATTGGAGGGGGCCCGCCTTCTGCGGGCGGATGCTGTGATAAGTACTCGTAACGGTTCTTTGACAGAACCAAATCCTCTTGCATGTTGCCAGCCTGGCGTGCACGGCAGCGACGCTCAGTTCCGGTGCTCGGCGGGCGACCCGGGTGGGGGCCAACCGTCCGCCACTCTTCAGCTGCTGGGTCATCCATGGTCAGTACTTGGTGCTCTGTGGCCTGGGAACCTGCTCCTCCCTCGGCACCCTGGTGCGGATAGGAGCGGGAAGTAGGAGGGGGAACCATCGAGGGCGGTCTCCTAGATTGACGCTGAGGCAGGCTTTGGCCAGATGACGCATCTGCTTGCAAATGAAACATTGGCTTGGAAGGCCGCAATACTCCACTCTTTGCATAATGGGGTCGCCTTGGAGACTGGGGATAGGTATCATGTGAGGGGTGAGGCAACACAGATGCGGAGCGATGGAATCCGGTCTGTGCGTGCGAGGGCTGAGGCAGTGGTGGGGGGGGGGATTCCATCACTCTCCCGATGGCACCACCAATCACTGGGAGAAGAGGAAGGTATTCCTTCACGAGGCTTGGAAAGTAGATTGTTACGGGAAAGCCTGAAACTCCAGCTAGAGGGTCAGATGCCGGGTCGAAGCCGTGCTACCACCGTGCAAAGAAGGCTTGGGCTGTACGCAATGCAACGGGGCTTAGTTGCATGACAAGATTAGACGCCGCTGGTGAATCGAAGTCAACCTGGTAGTAGCCACGCCCCAATGTATGAATATCTGCGATTTTTGTAGGCACACGTAGGAGGCTAGCCTGAAAGAGATCTCTAAGTTGGCCACGCGCGGGGCGGCTATCGACAATCTTGCAAAATAGAGTGGAGGCCTCTAGGGATGCAACAGTCGTAGCGAGAAGCTGTAGGTCTGCTTCAGATCCGCTTCAGAAAACGAAAGGCAGGTAACGGTAGCCTCGGTCTGGGGAGACCGAGCGGCTGCCATGGAGTCCTCTTGAGGGTGAAGACTAGAAGAGGCTGAAATTAGAGAAAAAGCCACAAGCTGAGGATGCTGTCGACGACAAAGAAAGAGAGGGGGCGACAAACGGGAGCAAAAAAGGGAGAACGCAAGGAAAAAGGGGGGGGCAGAAAGGCGGGGGGAGTTGCAGATAGGAACAGAGGGGGGGGACCAGGCGTTGTTGGTGGGCAAGATAGAGAGGAGGGAGGCGGAGTAGGTGGGAAGGAGCTAGGGTGCGAAGGCGGGGGGAGGGGTGCGTAGAAATGCTGGTGGGCAGGGGCATTGGAAGGCAGGGGGTGATGCAGGCGGGAGCAGGGGGTGATGGGAGGCGTAGGCAGCGAGGGTGGGCAAGACGGGCGATTGGAGGCGCAAGCGAAGGCGGAAGCAGGGGGCGGCGGGAGGCACAGGAGGCGAGGGTGGATGCGAGGGAGCAAGGCGACGAAGGATGAGGAGAGGGGGAGCGCAGGCAGCAACGACGGCCCGGGGGGGGGACTTCTTCCAGGCTACTACAAGCTCAAGGCTTCTACGATACAATGTTAATCGATGAAAGCAAGAACCTTAGAGGAATAACACAAAGAAATAAAGGAGTTGTGCGTGGTAGCTCTAATGTGAAGCATGTCAACAACAATATGCAGATCGGGAGTAGAGGGAAGAAGTGAAATAGTATCACAGAAAGATGAGAAAGTTTGGGGAAATTTGGCGAGAAGCCGATTAACGAAGTCTTCAGCACTAGCCTTGGTCTCCTGCTCCCTAAAGAGACCAACTGCTTCTGGATGGTAATGAACTCCGTGATGGAATCCATGATGTTGGCAGTGTTGGAGATGTTCAGGTTGGCAGGCTAATTCTCTAAGGTAGTCTTCTGAGTAGAGTTCTCTTTATGATACCTCCTTTGAATGGCATCCCACAATTCTTATGTGGTCTCATCATCATTGTCGTCAAATTGACGAGCAACAGACGGTTTAATGTTGAAGATGATGAACACATGTGCGCGAGCATTCTTATCAAGCCATGCATCAATCTCAGCTCGAGGAGAAGTTGCAGTTGGTTGGGCGTTGGCCCCAGTAACAATACCCCATAGCCAATGATACCGGAGTAAAGTCTTCATGTGCAAAGACCAATCAAGGTAGTCGGTCCCATCTAGGATGGATTCCTTGGGAAGTTGGGGAATAGATGAAGAGATGACAGTCGGTGTAGAAGCCATGGAATCCTCCTCTTGAATTTATAGTGGAAAGGCTGCAAGTAGGTACTGTCGGAATGCGCAGCGGAATATGACACACACAACTGAGAGCAAACACGTGCAGGACTCCACGCTGAACAGAGGCCCACGTAGAAGACAAACGCTAGCCTACAACAAACTGAATTGGGAGCGGAAGGAGAAAAAATGCAGACAAGAGAGTGGCTGGGTATGAACTCTGTATATACACAAGAATCGCGAATGAATGATACACCATGGCAAGGGGTGTGGGGGTCCATTTTTTATGGACTCTAGGCAGCAGTCGGCCTGCTCCAGAGGCAGCAGATAGGGACAAATCGCCACGACCAGCCCTCATAGACCAGTCGGCCAGCAAACTTGAGTCGGCCAGGTCTAACATGAAGTTGTGTACAGTCGGCCAGAAGAGATGCGCCTGCCAGCTCATGACTACCCCCCCAAGCCATGGAAAAATGGGAAAAATATGGGGAAAAATACGAGGAGTGAGGAAAAATGAGAGAACACCTACAAAGGGCGGGCACACCCACAATAGAGGCCCTGGTGTCTAAAGAAAGACAGGAGACGACTTCTAACACCCCCTCTCAGCTCCTGGTTGTGCAACCAACCACAGGGAGCTGGGGTGCCGCCTGAGCAAATCCTGAGATAGCGACTTCGTGAAGAGGTCCACCGTACTATCCTCCGTCGAACATAACTCTAGCAAGATGTCATCAACAACGATTTGTTCACGAACAAAGTGCCTTTGGATGACCATGGGTTCCTCCAGTGGAAGCCCAATCCTGCAATGCAACCTCTGCAGCCTCACCACCTCACAAGCAGCATCACAAGCAGCCCGGTACTCTGCCTCTGTCGATGACAAGGCAAAAGATGACTGCCTCTTACTGCTCCATAAAACTGCTCCTGGGCCTGAAGTAGATCTACTCGTGTCCGGATCTCCTCCCCAAACTGGGTCACTCCAACCGTGGAGTCGGACTCCATCAATCAATCCCCCTCCTGTGTAAAAGAGTCCATGATCCTTCGCATGCCGCAGAAACCAGAGGATACGCAATCCTGCCTCCCAAAGAGTCATCTGCAACCATGAGCTCAACTGCCTCATCAGGAAGCTCCCGTCCAATCTGGTGTCCATCAACCAAATCAATGAACCATTCTGCTTCTGAGTCAAAGAGGCATCACACTGCTCACAAGGATCAACACCTGTTACGGTGCAAAGCCAAGTCCTAGAAACCTGCTGAAGACCACGCAAGGCCTTCTGAAACCTACCCCCTTTGAATCCGGAACCACAAAGCCTGGAGTATGCACCTCCTTCTGCAAGTAATCAACTGCCACCTGCCTGGCTTTTCGAGAGGTCCCCGTGGAAAGAACATCCTTATCTACAGGAGTTTCTTTGTCCCGAATACTGCAAAACATCAGAGCATAAGTTAGCTTTTCAGTTTCCTCTTACTGACGAACACAAGAACCACCAATATCAGTACTGGAAAGTTCCTGCCAACTGCTGCCATCAACTGGCAAGCTATCCACCATCTGGTCCTGGAAAGCCTGCACCTACAGCGTATCCACACTTAAGTGGCCATTACCAGATTGCCACTCATCACAAACCTGAGGACCTAGGAGAGAGAGTGCTGAAAGCTTGTAAACTCCATTCTCCACTCCGCCTTCCCAAACCACCTGGCCTGTTGCTTTGTCCCGGAGAGCAACAAAATGCTCATCAAACTCCACCCGTACGCCAGTCTTGCAAACTTGATGCACTGACAACAGATGAGTGACGGAACATACAACACCCGGGAGGAATGCTTCCCCCCTTTGCCATCGGGAACTATCCCCAACCTGCCCTCACTGTGAACTGGAATAGTGGATGTATCCCTAGTAAGAATGTGACCAGAATACCTGTAGAGATCCTGCAAATTTGAACAGGAAGGAGTCATGTGCCTGGAAGCACCACTGTCTAGAATCCACTCCCGAGTATCCGTTGCGGAGAATCCTCCAACCTCTTCCCTGCCTGAAGAAAATGAAACATCGGTGTCTCGGTCTTCCGCTTAGGACACTGCCTCCAATAGTGGCCTTTCTTACCACAATCATTACAGGTCCTCTCTGCCTTTAGTTTCTTGCGGTCAGCGACGGACTTCTTCTCACAAGACTTCTTCAATGAAGCCTTCCTTTGCCCGTGTTACGGCCTTTCGACCATTGGCTAGTTAAGGCCTCCAAACCTCCACCTTGAGGAGGGTTCGTGAATCGTTCCTCCTGGTCCAAGACCATGGGCACAAGCTCCTCCCACGTGATGTGCTGAGCCTACCACTAGTAATCAAAGACCAGTAAAATGTTAGTACTGAGAGGGCAAGAGCCTGTAGCTCTGCATCATCAATGACTTTGCAGGGCTCATAACCTGCATCTGTACTTCCAAGGAAATCCTCTTCATGGGCAAATGCTGCCATATACCTCTGGCTAGCGTCATATGCTTTACATGATTGATTACCTGCGGTGTGCAGTTGAGGAAGATAAACGAACGAACCCTGGCGTTGACACGATCCCACATCTGTGCCTGTGCCTCCCGGTCCTTTTGGATCGACGGTAACTGCCCTTCCTCTACTTTCGGCCGTGGAACCCGAACAACGATGAAATGAGCGAGGTCGTAAGACTCCAGAACAGATTCCATCATAACCTTCCATATGCCGTAGTTGTTCCCGTCCAACTGACGGTCCATTGGGAACGTGGGGAGTGTAGGGATCTTCACATGCTTCTCAGCCATCTCAAGTAAATCTACTATTGTGGGGGGTGAACTTTGATCGTGTGAATGGGGAGGGTGAGTGGGAACAAAACCTGAAGACGAAGCTGCACTTGCTGCTCCCTACTTCGCCACGTCCCGAACGGCCCACAAGGGTCCCCAAATAGCACTAAAAACACGAAGAGTCCCGCTCCTCCGGGGGGTGAACTTGGTCTTCTGAAGGGAGGGTGGGTGGGAAACACAATGAAGATGAGGCTTGAACTGCTTACTCCTCGCTTTTCCACGTCCCGCACGGTCCACCGATGCCTTCGATCAGCACCAATCACAAACATTCCCGAATCTCCAAGTCTCCTGCAAGCTCTTCCAAAGTCTTCAAGGGCTTTAACAGTCCCACAAGCTCTCCACGTCTCCAAGATCTTCAAGCAGCCTTGTGCTCTGATACCATGTCGGAATGCGTAGTGGAATATGAGACACACAATTGAGAGCAAATACGTGCAGGACTCCACGCTGAACAGAGGCCCATGTAGAAGACAAACGCCAGCCTGCAACAAACTGAACTGGGAGCGGAAGGAGAAAAAATGCAGACAAGAGAGTGGCTGGGTATGAACTCTGTATATACACAAGAATCCCGAATGAATGATACACCATGGCAAGGGGTGTGGGGGTCCATTTTATATGGACCCCAGGCAGCAGTCGGCCTGCTCCAGAGGCAGCTGACAGGGACAAATCTCCACGACCAGCCCTCATAGACTAGTCGGCCAACAAACTTGAGTCGGCCAGGTCTAACATGAAGTCGTGTACAGTCGGCCAGAAGAGATGCGCCTGCCAGCTCATGATTGCCTCCCCAAGTCATGGAAAAATGGAAAAAATATGGGGAAAAATACGGGGAGTGAGGAAAAATGAGAAAACACCTACAAAGGGCGGGCACACCCACAACAGAGGCCCTGGTGTCTAAAGAAAGACAAGAGATGACTTCTAACAGGTACCTGGGGGCTGCCCACTCCTCCCTAGACACTAGGTGAGGTGAGAAAGATGTAGACTGTACTCCTACTAGAGATCAAGGCACATGGATGAAGACGGGAACGGACCTGATGCACGATGAAGTAAGGGAGGGAGAGGTTAATGGAGTAAGTGCACGGTGCTACCACTAGTCCGGCGTAGACACGGAATACAAAACACCAAAAAAAGAGAGGAGAATACAAAATGCTTTTTTTTTTTGAGAATACAAAACACATTTTTTTGGTGATTTGTGTTAAGCTGCAGGGAGAGAGGTTTGGGAAAAAAAAACGCTAGCTGATAGTCTTCTTGTGGAGCGTGAGAACTTGAGCGCTTTGATACCATGAGAGAATAGTCAAAGGCAGCAAGTGGAAGCAAAGAAGAGACTTGGAGCAACCAGCTCCAACACTTGAGCAAAAATGATGAATGAATTATATGGCAAAAAGCCTGTTCTTATATACATCATGAAGGAGCTAGTCGGCCGGCATAAAAACCCACAACTGAGGACAAAGTGCACGACTAGGAAAAACGCCTAATAAAAGGTGGGAAAAACACCCAAAAATAAAGTACCCATACTGAGAGAGGAGGTGCCAAATGAATTGAAATAGTCTTCCTCGCATTGTGGTGAGTCAATTCACCATAATACGAGGAGTCATAGGTTTTCAATTCACCATAACGTTTCTATCATGAAAAAACAAAGCAAGGAGTTCTGCAAGAATGAAACCAAAAGAACGAAATAACAAAAGAAGAAGGAAGCACAAAAGAGATAAAAATACCAGGAAAATGAATCGTATACAAACGTCGTAGGAGATGGAGATGAAGGAGGTTGTCGTTATCTTTGATGGAGATGGAGAAGGTTGGAGGTTTGTCTTTGTCGTTTGATACAGGACGATGAAGGAGGGTTAGAGGAGATAGTCGTTGATGGAGATGAAGGCCGTTGGTGGGGAGATAAATGAGAATACGACTGGATGGGTATCCTCAGCCCTCCCTGCAGAGGAGTCAAAACACAGTTTTTTTGTTTCCCTAATTTTTGTAATTTGTCCCTACGCCGGACTAGTGCTAGCATCGTGCACTTGCTCCATTAGCCTCTCCCTCCCTTACGTCATTGCGGATTGGCTTGGCTCCGGTCTTCACCCATGTGCATTGATCTCTGGAAGGAGTATAGTTCTACATCTCTCTTTCACCTCACCTAGCGTCTAGGGCAGTCCCCAGGTACCTACTTGTAGCCTTTCCATTGTAGATTCAAGAGGAGGATCCATGGCTTCAACACCAACTGTCATCTCTTGATCTATTTGCCTTTGTGTGGTAGCACCGTGCACTTGCTTCATTAGCCTCTCCCTCCCCTACTTCATTGTAGATCGGGTTGGCTTCCGTCTTCACCCATGTGTATTGATCTCCGGAAGGAGTATAGTTCTACATCTTTCTTTCATCTCACCTAGCATCTAGGGCAGCCCCTGGGTACCTACTTGTAGTCTTTCTGTTGTAGATTTAAGAGGAGGATCCATGGCTTCAACATCAACTCTCATCTCTTCATCTATTCCCCAACTTCCCAAGGAAACCATCCTAAATGGGACCAACTACCTTAATTGGTCTTTGTAGATTAAGACTTTACTCGTCGGCTATGGGGTATTGTTACTGGGGCCGACGCCCAGCCAAGTGCGACTTCTCCTCAGGTTGAGATTGATGCCTGGCTTGATAAGGATGCTCAGGCACATGCGTTTATCATCTTCAACATTAAACCATCTGTTGCTCGTCAATTTGATGACAATGAATATAAGAGCTTATGGAGTCAGATTTAGTGAGGACATTTCAAGCAACAAAGTAAGGATGCTAGTGGAGCTAACGATGAGTGAAAGGGAGGGAGGGGTTGAGTCAAGCTAAAGATGATGCCTTGATGAGGGAAGGACGTCTGCATTGTCAAATTTCTGGGCCTCAAATATATCCAATTTCAAAGTTTTAATTCCAGAACTTGCATACACTAGCATTTTGTGTAATTAATATTGACAACTTAGTTATAGCCTTTTTTTCCACCGGCATCCTTATAGGCTCTATATAGCCTTTTTCCACTAAGGATTCCAAGCCTAAGAAAACCCCTGCGGAAAAGGTTCAAGCTGGCATTACTGGAGGCTATTTTCCTCTAGAGGAGCAAAGACAATATCAGTCAGAAAACCGATGTTTTGTCTGTCATACCATTGGGCATGGTAAGAAGGATTGTCCAAAAAGGCAAGCGGAGCAAGCCTCCAAAGAGCCTTCTGCCACAGTTGCCGCAGTATCCCCTGCTTCTCCAGACCCGCTTGGTACCACCAATGCAGTTCAGATCTTACCTTCTATGCATCCCATGCCATCTGTGGTACTTGCTGCTAAGTAGGAGGGTGAGGCAACAACCACACGGAAAAGCCTAATCCGAGCTTATGGCTCTGCCAAGGGCCGACAGTTCATAATTCTTTTTGACATGGGCAGTTCTGAGGACGCCATCTCTCCCCAGTTGGCTACCAACATGAGTTGTACCTTAGTGCCCTATCATTTGGAGGTAGACGGGTTTACGCCTAGTCTCCGCACCCACATATCTCAACAGGCACAACAGTTTTCTTTTCAAGTTCAAAAGGCCTGTGAGGATTATGTTATTAATCCTGCATATTGTGTACTAATTACTACTCAAGTAATTAACTTAGAACAAGAACCTTCAGGAGAACACTTGAGACAAGATTGAATTGACTTGTTGTTATTAAACTGAGTACAATGGGTCTCTTATATAGGAGATGAAGAGACACATTTGAAGAGGCATGTCCTTTGATGAAAGGACATGACCTTAGACGAAAGGGTACAACTTTTAGGCTAAGGGATGTGTCCAGTCGATGTAGAGGCACAACCATTCACTAAGGGATACAACCATTCGTCGAAGAGATGTGGCTATTCGATGAAGAGGTACATCCTTTGACGAAGAGTCGCAACCAGTCGAGGGTAGGGGTTCCCTTTGGCTGGTAACTCTTTGTATCTGCAACAGTAATCAGCAATGAAGAGAGAATCTGATATATAAACACGTCACAATCGTGACATTTCCTCCCATTTAAAATAAAACCCATGTGTCAAATGATAGACATCCGTTTGTCGAAGAACTCCTGAAGAAGGTTAGGGTACTGCTGCATTTCTTCATCTGTTTGCCAAGTGGAATCAGACTCATCCAAGTCCATCCACTTCACAAGAAATTCTGTAGTCAACTTTCTTCTTGTTTCCTTCTGTCTTACGTCAAGTATTACTTCTGGAACAAGGATAATATGGTCATCTTCAATTTCTGGTACATAAGAAGATAAGTCTGGAACAGGCGAATCTCCTTGAATATACTGTTTGAGCCAAGATATGTGAAAAGTCGGATGAATCTTTCCCCATGACGGTGGAAGTTCCAACTTATAACTGACAGTTGAATTTTTCTTAAGAATCTTGAAAGGCCCATAGAAGCGAGGTCGTAACTTTGGAAAAACTGACTTCACTGTTTTGTAGCGGTGAGGTGCCACATATAATAAGACCAAGTCTCCTTCTTGAAATTCTGCATGTCGACGATGCTTGTTGGCCTGTTTTTGATATTTTTGTTGCACATGGACCAATTTATCTCGAACTTGTACAAGCACATCTTGCATCTCCTGAACCAACTGATCTGCCAACGCCACTTTGTGTTGCAAAACAAAGTTTGTAGGCACAAGAGGAGTATGTCCATATGCTGCTTGAAATGGAGTTAATCCAATTGCTGAATGATGGGAATTATTATAAGCAAATTCCACGAGTGGTAAATAATCTTCCCATGATGCCAGACGGAATTGAATGTAATGTCGAATCATTTCTTCCAAAATCTGATTGACTCTTTCAGTCTGTCCATCTGTTTGAGGATGATAGGCTGAACCGAATAACAAATTCGTGCCAAGAGATTTGAACAAAGACGTCCAAAAATGTCCAGTGAACTTTGGATCTCTGTCAGAAATGATGGTCTTTGGTAAACCATGCAATTTGAAGACATGTTGCACGAATAATGACGCCACGTCTGGGGCTGAAGCGGCTTTCTTGCAAGGGATGAAATGTGCCATTTTGGAAAATCGATCAACCACCACAAGAATCTGAGCATTGCCTTTGGATGAACGAGGCAAGGTGGTGATAAAATCCATACTGATACTTTCCCATCTCTCATTGGGAACTGGCAATGGTTGAAGTAACCCTTGAGGAAGTTGTCGAGAGGCTTTCATTGTTTGACATGAATGACAAGCTTTGACAAATTTGATAACATCTTGCTGCATCTGAGGCCAGAAGTATGTAGCAGACAAAAGTCGATATGTCTTGTTGATACCAGGGTGAGCAGCATAAGGGACTTCATGATGTTCTTGAATAAGAATCTTCCGCAATGAAGTATTGTGAGGTACACAAATGCGGTCAGAGAAGAACAGCAACTCATCTATGATAATATAGGCTGCAAACAGGTTCATTTCTGCAGGACTGGGATTAGAAGATTTGAGAGCACGGAACGCATCTCCAAAATCTCTATCCGTCAAATATTCATTTTTGAAACAAGCAGGGATTTCCATTTGCACATCTGTGATGGCAAAATTAATGGCTCGAGGCATGCGACTTAAGGCATCTGCAACCACATTCTGAAGACCAGGAACATACTGAATAATCATGTGGAAATTAGCCAAGAATTCAACCCATCTGCCTTGTCGAGAGTTCATAACAGGCTGAGTGAAAATATACGTCAGAGATTGATGATCTGTACGTACAACTGAATCTGCTCCAAGAAGATAATGTCTCCATGTTCGATAAGCATGTACGATTGCCAAAAACTCCTTATCATACACAGGATACCTGCTTTGAATGGCTGAAAACTTTCTGCTGTCAAAAGCAATGACACGATCATTCTGCATCAGAACTCCACCAGAAGCACGATCGGAGGCATCTGTCATTACATCAAAGGGCTGAGTGGGATCTGCAATGGCCAAGACCGGGGTTGTCGTCAAGGCATGCTTGAGATCATTGAAGGATTGCTCAGCTTCCGAAGACCACTGAAGTTTGTCCAGCTTTGTCAATTCTGTCAAAGGGGCAGCAATCTCCGAAAATGTATGCACCTTGTTGTGATAGAAGTTAGCAAGTCCCAAGAAAGATCGAACATCTGAAATGGTGAGGGGCAAAGGCCAATCCACAATCGCCTGAATCTTCTTAGGATCTACTGCAATCCCATTAGCAGAAATGATGTGACCAAGATATTCCACATGGTTTTTGAAAAATTCGCTCTTCTTTTTGTTGATGTACAGCACATTGTTACGTAGTACTTCAAAGACTATCTATAAATGCTCTTTGTGATCGACCATAGATCGGCTAAAAACCAGAATATCATCAAGGTAAACGATCACGAACTTATCCAAGTATGGCCCAAAAATTTCATTCATCAGAGTCATGAAAGTGGCCGGGGCATTGGTTAACCCAAAAGGTATGACCAAGAATTCATAATGGCCATATTTTGTCCGAAAGGCTGTCTTGTATTCATCACCATTACGGATACGAATTTGATGATAGCCAGACTTTAAATCAATCTTGGAAAACACCTTAGCACCAAGCAGTTGGTCGAACAATTCATCGATGCGAGGTAAAGGAAATTTGTTCTTGATTGTCAGCTTGTTGAGAGCTCGGTAATCAATGCAAAGCCGCATTGATCCATCCTTCTTCTTGACAAGTAAAACCGGGGCTCCGAAGGGACTTTTGCTGGGACGGATGTGACCTTTGTCCAGCAACTCCTGTAATTGCTTTTGTATCTCCTGAGATTCAGAGTAAGAAACATGGTATGGAGCTCGGGTTGGAGGAGGTTGACCTGGGATAAGATCAATCGGGTGATCCACAGGACGACGAGGAGGCAATGTCGTCGGAAGATCATTCGGAAATAAATCCTGAAAAGGCCTGAAGAAGGGTTGCTCCAAGTAAGCAGTAGTTGATGACGAGGCTTGAGATTGCTCACTGGTTTCTGCTTCAATCTCTCGTAACATGACCAAGGATGTTGCACTGTCACGTTTGCGAACGAGACGTTTGACTTGCAGGGCAGAAACAATGGTGATGGGTTTGGCACTGAAAAGGCCATGAAGTTCCAGCTCTCGACCATTATGATATAATTGTATTGAATGGGAACGAAAGCTGATCACCGGATCATATCGATACAGCCAAGATTGTCCCAATATCATGTCATAATGTGACAACGGCATCACTGAAAAATTAAGGTGATCCTGGTAATCTTGAATCTGGAACTGGAGCTGTTGCACCTTTTGGTTACAATTAAGGAAGGAACCATCAGCAAGCTCCACTTGAAAAGCATCCACAAAATGTCGGGTTTGTAGGCGAAGCTTATGAACCAAAGAAGTGCCCACAAAATTAGTGGAACAGCCACTGTCCACCAGCACATTGATGGGATGGTCGCCAATGAAGCCAAGAAGACTAAGGACCTGTTTGGATAGATTCACCGGAGCAGGGTTGGTACTTTGGCCATTAAGCATCAGGGTACTGACAAACTCCGAAACGCGAACAGAACAAGCCATCTGTTTGTTCTTGTCTTTCACAGGAGGCGGGTCATGATCAGCATGGTGACAACTGTCCACCTGAGAATTGCGCCGAGTGTTGGAGGGTTTAGGACGCTGAGGGCATTCATACCACTGGTGATCGCCAGAACAAATTGTGCAGAGGCCTGGGCGACTAGGTTGGGATGAAGGGGCAGTTGATGAAGAGGTTTGCTGTCCTGAAGAGGGTTCTCGCTTGAAATTGCGCCGATCATTGTTGCGACGGTCCTGTCGAGACCGATCTCGGTTTCTGCTGCTGCCAAAGGATTCGGTCTGAGAGGATCCTGCATTTGACGCGGAAGTTTGCCCGGAAAATCGCGGCCGGAAGGACTGTTGTCCAGAATTTGGCGCCGAGAGTTGGGTTGTCCAGAATTAGGACGCTGGGGTTGGCTAGTCCCATTGGATCGATTCCGCTGGAAGGAACGGGCGCCGGAGGAAAAGTTCCTGGGAGGACGCCGGTAATCACTGATGCGCTCGACATACGAGATTGCTTCATCCAGGGTGGCAGGATTATACTTATGGACTTCGTCTTGGATTGTGGGTTCAAGCCCGTCAATGAAGCTGTGAAGCTGGTCAGAGGGGCTGAGTGTCTTTGTCTCCAGAGCCAATTTTTGAAACTCTGAGATGTACGCGGCCACGGAGCCAGTTTGACTCAGGCGGCGGAGAGAAGACCTGGCATGAAAATTCGCATTTGCAGGCTCAAAAGCCTTGCGAAGAGCACGCCGGAATTTATCCCACGTTGGAGTAGACTTGCCATCTGCAATCCTGCGTCGCCACCAGAGGAAGGCGGTATCCTTCAAGAGGGTACTGGCCAATGCTACTTTTTTGTTCTCGGGCAATTCAGTATTCGAGAAGTAAACCTCCATTTTGTAGAGCCAATGATCGATTAACCGCTTATCACGGCGGCCATTGTAGGGCTCGGGTAACTTGATGTCCATCTTCCGTGTTTGTGCTGTGGTCATTAATTTATATAAAAGTTTAAGTTCAGCATTGTCTACCTCGGCAGTCGGATCGGGCGGAGGTAAGGGATCGTCCTGCTGGCCCACCGAGGATGATGATGATGACTGTGGAGAATGCGAACGATGCGCTCGCTGGGACTTCCTGGATCCGTGTTGGTGCCGCTGCTGCATGTCTTCCATCTGGGATCTCATTGATGCCATTCCGTCGAAAAATGCCTTTTGCAAGTCCTCCATCTGCTGTTGGAGAGTAGTCATCAGCAAGGCTTCCATCTGAGGATCGGCGGGTGGCACGTTGTCGTGCGACGTCGACATCTGAAGCACTCAGAGAGAGTACTGTGGTGAAGCAGGAAAGGTCCACCCGAAATGGAGAATGGAAGGAACAGCTGCTGGAGAGGCAGTAATAGGGCCCTCGTATGCGAAGTCGGGATCTTCCACTTCGTCGGGATCGTCCTCCGAAGTTACTGCATTGGCTCCCTCCAAAGAACTGGGCACTGGAGATAATGGAGTATAGTCGGGGACGAAGATCTCGCAGTAAAATGTCACAGGAGGGCGCGTGGAGGAGACATTGCGTAAGCCATCCACACTGCACTCTGGAAGAAAGTGTGCCAACTGCGGGTACCATGATAAAAAATACTCGAAGTGAGTAAGATGCAGTGGCTCGCAGGTGAGGAAAATGGTCCAAATCGCCCAAGTGTCGGGTTCGGTCACATGCGGGCTGCTGACATGAATGCGGTACACCTGAGAGGCCGGGGATGCTGGGATAGGAGAGGCTGAAAGACTTGGAATCCACCCAACATCGGAGGGTAGTGGCACTGAATCCGGAGTGAGGGCACGAGGAGGGCCGTGTTCGGGAAGAACAGCCTCGGGGATCTCGTCGATGTAACTCAGGTAAGAGATGTGCATGTCGGGTTCCTCCGGGAAGTTGTCCATGACGCATGCACGTAGGGGGCGAGAGCACACAAGATATGTGGTGTGGGCCAAGCCAGGAAAACCCACGAACAGCCAGGAAGAAGGGTGCCTATTCGCTGGAGAGAAGGAGGCGAGTAAGAACTAGGCGACATCCTGACAGCCGGGTGGTGGTTTTCGAGTCGCCCACCGTAGCTGTTCACACCAGAAAATCCCAAACGGGCGGCCAGCGCACGCCCAGCCGATTACGCACGTTTGTTTGGGTTTTTTTTTGAATTCCACGTGGCAGTACACTTATTAATGTTGTGTATTGGTGTTTTGTTTTTTTTTTTGAAGGTTGACGCTTCGAAGGCCGTCGCCGGGTGGAGGTGACGCTTCGTAAGCTGAATCGCCGCGTGGAGGTGACGCTTCGAAGGCTGATCGCCGAATGGGTCGCTGCGAAGAGTGTTGAACCAGCATTCACTGCATATAGTAGCACACAAAGTAGGAGTGGAGGTGACGCTCAGCCACGCTCAGCATACTAGGGCGCCCGCTGGCAGCAACCAAGGCGAAGAGAGGGGGGCTCCATAGTCAGCAGCGAAGGGGGCAGTTCCTGCCATGTTGCGAACGCCACCGGCAGCAGGGAGGGAGGGCATTCCGGAAATACTGCAGGGGGTCCCTCTCTGCTATACACACAACACGTGTATATGGGTGTGAGACCTTGTATACTTGTTTACATTACTACAAGCAAAGATTCACGCCAAGTCCACCATCGCTCTGCTTCTTCCATACAACACCGAAAGGAGAGGTGGATGAGGGAGTGCCGCGGAGAGGGTGAGGGCTTCACAACCCACGGGTAGGAAAAAATTTGCTCTGATACCACTGTGAGGATTATGTTATTAATCCTGCATATTGTGTACTAATTACTACTCAAGTAATTAACTTAGAACAAGAACCTTCAGGAGAACACTTGAGACAAGATTGAATTGACTTGTTGTTATTAAACTGAGTACAATGGGTCTCTTATATAGGAGATGAAGAGACACATTTGAAGAGGCATGTCCTTTGATGAAAGGACATGACCTTAGACGAAAGGGTACAACTTTTAGGCTAAGGGATGTGTCCAGTCGATGTAGAGGCACAACCATTCACTAAGGGATACAACCATTCGTCGAAGAGATGTGGCTATTCGATGAAGAGGTACATCCTTTGACGAAGAGTCGCAACCAGTCGAGGGTAGGGGTTCCCTTTGGCTGGTAACTCTTTGTATCTGCAACAGTAATCAGCAATGAAGAGAGAATCTGATATATAAACACGTCACAATCGTGACAAGGCCTCATTCCAGCGAGATTTCATTCTCCCCCCTCTATTGGGATGTGACATGATCTTAGGAATCTAGTGGTTTCGTCAGTATGAACCTATTCCCAATTGGGGGCAAGATACCTTTATTATCTCTAAAGGTTTTCCAGAGCCTGTCATGATTTGGGGGGATAGGAGCATTCTTGGCGTTCCTATGATTTCTCATCTCCAGGCCCGACGAGCTATGTGCAAGGGAGCAGTAGGAGCATTGATTTATGCTCAGACAGCTTCTATCTCATCGATAACCGCTATCTCATCCTCTTCAGTCCCTCAGTTGGCAAATCTCCTTTCTCATTCAAACATTTTTAAGGATGATCTCCTACCCAGTATCCCACAGTTAGCAGAACCTCCTAGCAAGTTTCCCTCTTGTCTTTCCAAGACTTTCAAGGGCAAGCTAGAACAGCAGTCAGTTCTCAAACATTTGAAACCTATTCCTTATGGACACATTTTCACAGTCACCACAGACCACCAAGCACTTAAGTGGCTCCCGATGATGCCAAGTGCCCAGTGCACTAGACAAGGTCAGCTCTTCCAACAGGTTGGAGAAATGATCAAGTACATCCCTGGTCAGCATAACCCAGTAGTAGATGTTCTTAGTAGAAAGACCAGCATCCCGACCAGTGAGGAGTCTACCATTCTCAACATCTCTGGAAAAGACTTAGCAAGCATAGAAGATCAGTATGTCAATTCCGCAAAGTTTGGTACTCAACCCAGTTTGGCCCTCAATTTTGAGCCTGGCCATTATTCAGTTCACAGACAGCCTAGTAAGTTTAGACGAGATATCCACATCAAGAAAGGGGATAGGGTCTATCAGTGCATCATGAAACATAGATTGAAACAAGTGGGCAACCTTATCCCAAGCTTTCATTCCGTATTTTTGGCCCTTTTCCAATAGTCAAAAAGTTAAGTGATGTCTCCATGAAGTTAAAGCTGCCTACCAGTTGGACAATGCGTGATGTTTTCCATGTTTCTTGGCTAAAACCTATGTTGGTCCAGAAGTGTTTGACGTTTCAGATAAACAGCAGCCAGAGGTGGTAGACGAAGCAGAAGTTATTGAGCCCGAGCAAATCCTTCTTCATCGATGGAAGCATGGTTCCGGTCGACGGATACGTCAGTTCTATACGAAATTCCGAGATCGAGGTACCCATGAAGCTGTATGGTGGAAGAATACCCCCAGTTGTTGGTGGACTACTTGGAAGCCATGAACCTGCCGCCAAGCTAAGCAGGAGGGAATGTCACATGTACTTTGCACTCAGTGCATGGTGACAAACCGGCTCATCATCAGCAGTGCAACATTTGTACATTATTAAAACCCAGTAGGATGATATTTGTCGTATGCCGTGACCCCATTGTACATTCTCAGTCCTCCAGGATAAGTCAGGCACGAGCTACGTAGGTCATTTCTCAGCTTTAGCGGGTCAGTCAGTCAGTCGAGTCCCTTAACCCACTTGGAGAGAATCATTCATGCATGTAGAGTCGGTAGAAGCCTTAGGGTTTGCATCAGAAAGCACTCTGCTTTTTGCATAACATGCATTCATATGCTTATGCATCATTTAGAACATCACAAAAGCCTTAGGAAATTTACTAGGATTTATCTGGTATTTTTTCAATATTTTATGATATTTTATTAGCATTTAATGCCATTTATAAACATAAAGTTTATTAAATTATGACCAGCCAACTTGACCAACCCCTATCTAGTATAAATAGGCTTGCATAGGGCTTAGTTCTTTATTCAGTCTTCATCAGTGAGCTAGGCACCCTTCATCCTCAGCCTTAGGAGCATCCTCGCCTTCAACCCTAGACTAATCCAACACCATAGGAGCTTCTGCGTTTGCTTCTCCAGCCTTGAGAACCTGCGTTTTGCTTCAATCAGCCGTACAGCAGTACTTGTACATCAACGCAGCAGTCCAGTAGACATTCAGCAGCTCAGCAGTCCTTGCAGATCATAGGCGCAGCCGTTCAGCACTTCCACAGGTCCCAAAACAGCATATATCTCTGCGTTTCTGCATACATCACAGCCGCCTGCAGTTCAGTTCAGTTCAGTCCAGCCGCCTGCAGTTCAGTTCAGTCCAGCCCTGTGTTTACAGTTCCACAGCAGTCATACAATCTGCGTTTTAGTCCAGCATTAGTCCTACAACAGTATTCAGCCCTACAGACCTGCGTTTGTAGATTCCTAGCAGTTTCAGCCTTGATTCGTCAGTATCCAGCATTCAGTGCATCATCTAGACATACACCTGTCATCTGGTAAAGGTATTCTATCATTCACAAGCATTTACAGCATTCTAACATAGCTTAGAACAGTCCACCGCCTTCTTTTCTCAGCCTCAGGTGTGCAGCCCTTCCTTATGCCCTTGGGAAGAGTGCATAGGCTCGAGATCAGTTCATTGAGGTGTTTCTACAGCCGTGTACAGTTCAGCCAGGCTTCCGATCCTCCGAGATCTTGCATTTGGCTTATCTACAGTCCACAGTCATTCTCTTTAAAGTAATAAAGCAAATACTATCTCGTTATCGGGATAGGGGGCCCTTTAGTGGGTAATTCGGGACCCAATCTGGTGTATAGTTCTCATATCTCTTTAAAGTTTGAAGTATTAAAATGGATTGCTAAACTCACGAAACTCAGGATACAGAAGACGGTGTGAGCATTTGTGTAACAGGATCCTCGAATACAAAGACTTCCGTTGCATATCACAGAGACACTAGAAGTATTAGAGTCATCATCATGTATATGATCATTGCTCGTCTTTGAAAACTTGGTCCTGGCTTGGGCTGTACCTTTGGTCTTGCAAACCTTAGCCAAATGAACCTGTTTTCTAAAAGAGTAGCAATGACACGGTTTTGTTTGTGGCATTGTAGCAAGTGCCTGATCTTGTCCACTAGAAGGGAACCTTACTTGCTCTTGAGAAACAAGAATAGATGCCTCCTCCAAGAGGGAACCCATATCCACGGCAATAGCACCCCTCTGCAAGCAAGCCTTTGTGCCAATGATGATTTGAACACTCCACAACCAATCTCCAACACTTCTCCAACAGAACGAGGTACAAGGAACAAACAGCCCCCTCCCAAAACTGAGAGAAAAAGGGGCTGGGCAGTAGCAAACAGTCCACCAAAACTTGCGAGAAAACACCCACAAAGGAGGTAGATCCATCGAAGAAGAGGCAGGCTGAAGATGCCACAAGTCTGTGACGCCAACATGCGAAGAAGAGGACCACCAACTGCTGTCTAGAGATCTGCTCCAAACGCCAACACCGTGTGAGCATAGGACCGACAGCCCCCTGTCAAGCGAAGGCAAGGCTGAAGCACACGGGAAGAAACACCTCCACTGCTGCCCAAGGCTGAAAACGCAGCTCACGCACTACCACCACCAATGGATGATGGAGATGATAGCATAGGCGGGAAAGAGCTGCTGCCACCACAAAAACGCAACCACCAAAGCTGAAGCATAGCACCCTAGAAGAAAACGTAGCCACCAATGTGAAAAATGCAGCCTTTAGGATGAAAACGCAGCAGCCAGTGGTGAGGAAAAAACGCAGCTGCCTGGAAATTTGCACAAAACGCAGCCCTCTGCTGCATATGTAGCAAAAATGCAAGCGTTCTTCTGCTCCCAAAACGCTGAACTTCTTGTAGTAAGGAAACTCACTGTAGCCGCCTTGAAGTGCCGGCCACCTAAGTGACTAATACCATGATAAAGTTGCTCAATGCAGAAGCAAAACATAGGAGAGGGGGAGAGCAAAGGAGAGAGAGAGACATGAGACAATGAACATCATGTTATGTAGCAAGAGGCTTTTACAATGGCAATATTAGCTAGCAAATGGTGTAGAACATGTGCTTGGCAAATAGGTTAGATGGATAACAAGTGAATATGGGAGGGCCCCTTTTATAGTGATGCAAGGGAGCTGGCTGACTGCCCACGACCTACTAAATAGGAAAAAAATGGATAAAACCTCATAAATAGGCAATACCCCAAATACACTGAGATGCACAATTTCTAACACTACTCACATGACCCATGACAAGTCCATTATGAATGATATTTGACCTAGCTCTTTTAAGGTGTCCATTGGCGATGCTTGCAACCTGGAGGCCTCTTGTGTGGGTAACGTGCGACTTACCTCTTCTCGTGGCCAACCTTCTACCTGAATGGGAGAGATAATTAGGGTTAGGTTTTCATGTGGGAGACATACACAGAGAGAACAAGGGAGAGAGAGAGAGAGAGAGAGTTGTGGGGATAAGTCAACTAATGATATTGAGTGTGTGACTCCCCTATCACACATGTATATTGCACTAGTACACATAGTGCACTTAGTACATTAAAAGTACTAAGTGTACTATGTACTATAACTTATGGGCTTGTACACACTATAAGGGTGGGCATAATGCCTTTACCCCAACAACCTCCCACTTAAAGGCAAAGTGCCCTTAAATGAAGGAAAAGAAAAATCAGCATGTACATGATAATATACAAGGCCATATCAAGGTTGAAACTGGCCTCATCCAATGCCCATCAAGTGTCTGCAATGAGCAAACCGCTCCGGAGGCAAACTCTTTGTCAACAGATCAGCCGGGTTGTCATCCGTATGAATCTTAACAAGCTGAATTTGCTTGTTCTCTATCACCTCTCTGATGAAGTGATACTTCACATCCACATGCTTCGTCTTTGCATGAAAGACAGGGTTCTTTGCCAACTGGATGGCACTCTGACTGTCACAATGCAACAATGGAATATCCCCTGTATAACCCAAATCAACCACTAACCGAGATAGCCATAATGCCTCCTTGCAAGCCTCTGTGGCTGCAATATACTCGGCTTCTGTAGTAGATAAGGCAGTGCACTTCTGCATCCTGGATATCCATGACACAGCACCTCCTGTGAATGTAAACACATAACCGGTAGTAGACTTCCGGTTATCTGGATGACCGGCATAATCCGAATCCGTGTAACCATGCACTAATGCATCCTGTTTGCCAAAACAAATGCACATATCCTGTGTGCCCTTCAGGTATCTCATGGCACCTTTCATTGCTTCCCAATGCTTCTTGCCAGGGTTGGCCATGTATCTAGAAACCACTCCCACTGCAAATGCAATGTCCGGCCTAGTAGCAACCATGGCATACATGAGACTGCCACAAGCTGAAGCATACGGAATCTTGGCCATATCAGCCTTGCCACTATCTGACTGTGGGCTGTCCATGGCACTGAGTTTCACATATGGAGGCAAAGGAGTACTAGTCTTCTTCCCCCCGTCCATATTGAACCTTTGCAAAACTTTGTCAATGTATTCCTTCTGAGACAAATACAACACATGCGGATTTTTGTCCCGAAGTATCCCCATACCCAAAATGTGATTTGCATCACCCAAATCCTTCATATCAAAGGTTTGATGCAGCCTTTTCTTCAAGGTATCCATCTCCTTACGAGATCTCCCGGCAATCAACATATCATCAACATACAAGATGAGGATCAATAGACTGCCATCCAAAGCTTTCTTGGTGTATAAGCAATGATCTATGTCACTTCTCCTGAAATTTTGGGATTTCATGAATGTATCAAATTTATGATACCATTCCCTCGGTGCCTGTTTGAGCCCATAAAGACTCTTTTTCAGCTTGCATACAAGCTTCTCCTTTCCACTCACTGCATAACCCTCTGGCTGTTGCATATATATCTCCTCATGGAGATCACCGTGAAGAAAAGCAGTCTTCACATCCATCTGAATCAAGTCCAGATCATCATGCGCAACCAAAGCTAACACAGCTCTAAGTGTGGTCATTTTGACCACTGGAGAGAAGATCTCATTAAAGTCCACACCATATTCCTGCTTGAAGCCCTTAGCCACTAACCTGGCTTTGTATCGTGGCTTAGCATCTGGTGCAACTTTGAGCCTGTAAACCCACTTGCATGGCAAAACCTTCTTGCCTGCAGGCAAATGCACCAACTTCCATGTTCCATTTTTGTGCAGAGAATCCATCTCTGACTTCATAGCACGCTCCCATAGAGCCTTGTCTACCCTCTGTAAAGCCTCCTTATAACATGAGGGCTCCCCACAGTCAGTAAGCATCAAGTAGTCAACCCCTGGAACAAACCTGTCAGGGGCCTTGGAGGGTCTTGTGGACCTCCGTACCCAATGACCATCATTTGCAGGTTGCTGTCCAGCCTGCATATCACCTATTGGTGGCTCCTGTTCCATGCCATAAGGTTGAAAAATCATGCCCGGTATCTCCTCTAACTGTGGTATATCCATAGGGATATCTTTTGCCATCTCTGGCTGTCCATTTGGACCATTTTCAACACCATTTAAGGGCTGGTTTTCCTGCTGTAATGGCTGATTTACAGCCCTTGGTTGTTGTCCATGATGTCCATCATCATCAAAGATGACTCTGCTAGGCTCCTGTTGCCTTGCAGGCTCCTTATACATGCATGTTTCATAAAAAATGACATCATTGCTGCGTATAATCTTTCTATTCACGGGATCCCAAAGTCTATATGAGATTCCCCCGGTCGGGGTTGAGCACAATCTTGGCAAACACTTAAGCTATTAACATAATTAAACAATTTTAAATGGCGCAACACAATAGAGTAAGAAGCTGAATTTTATTTTTGCACACTGCACTAGGGCCGGAAAGGGTCGACCCCCCTTGTAATAGGTTTTATTATCAAGGAAAACTGTTACAAGCCTCACGGGCATTCACATGCCAAACTGTTCAAGTGCATCCATGATCATGAAAACAGCATTGCAAACAAATTTGTCGTAGACGATGGAATCCATAGCTTCACTTGAGAGTAGCTTCGTTCCTTGATTCCTTGAAGCTTGTCAAACGCAGCTATGCTCCACTGGCATCCATACACATACACATGTGTGTGCCAGGACCGAGACATAGGAGACCATATTGACAAAACATTCGAATCTCAAATTGAAAATTGCTTGCAAAATGCTCTTACCAAGTATTGGACGATCAATGTCGAGCTCCACCTCCGTGCGGACGAACTACAGCTTGAATGTGACCGTTTTCCACTTCCGGCTGAAATTAGGGTTTTTGATTTTTAGGGTTTTAAGCAGGTTATATGAGTCCAAAATTGGGCATTTTGGGCTCTTTAGATGCCTATGAGTAAGGGGCACAGCTTGGTATGGTTTCCTCCAAAATTAGGGTTTTTGAAAATTAGGGTTTCTGTAAAATTAGGGTTTCTGAAAATTAGGGTTTCAGCAGAATTTGGGGGCGGTAGAATGGTTAGGAGACTCCATATTCATTTAGAAGAGAGAGATAGAGTGAAAAGGTGAGCAACTGGAGGCTTAACTGTGAAAGGAAGAATCTTCAAGCTTTCCATTGGAGCTGGGAGCAAGAGGGAATGAAAATCAGCACTCTCACCAAGCAAAAAGTTGGAGAGAATAACAAAAATAGGCTCTCTTGAAGGGGGGCGCCTATTTCTAGAGAGAGAGTGTAGAGAGAGGTAATTTTCAAAATGAGTAATAGCATGGTGGCAGGTCCTCATACTGCCACCCAGTCCATAACCATCCCTTTTCCACACAAATTTAGTGGGAAGGGTGCCTGGACACTCGCCTAGCCGACCGGAAGGGAATTCTAGTCTATTCTTACTTATAGTTTGTCCGCCCGAGCTTTAATGAAGTGTGGACGCCCAATCTCACTTATAACTTGGACGGACACACTTATTAAAGTGTGGACCTGCAAAACAAAGAATACATTGCTTTAACTCATAAAAAAGTAAAGTGGTGTACTTACCACCTGTCTACAGCCCACAAACGAGGTCAGAATACAGTTTCACTCGCACGGTTCACAAGAGGGCGTCCCCTACATGTGAACTACACAAACAAATCTTGCATGCAATCAAATAGTTCATGCAAAGACAGGATTTTTAACTTGCAAACATGTTATGCAAGGATGCATTGAACAGTCTCCCTATTCATTTAGCTTGTAGTCCGTGGTACCACACTCTGGATTTGGGCGCAGATACACAATCCCAACCCATATATCCAGCCTACTGGCTCTCGGTGTAGACATAAGTCCCCAACCATAAGATGCCAGTCCATCCTACAGAACTCGTCCATAGGCCTGAAGCGCAGAGAATGCCCAAATAGTGACATCCTCCCCTGCTTCTAAACAGTTGACCGCAACTGAAATGCTTCCAAATATGCTTGGAGGAGCTGCGGATACTCCTGGAAGTATGTTTCATCCATCCATTTTGCATCCATAGGAGAATAGTTCTTGAATTTCACCAGGTAGCGCCTCTGGAGTTTGCCACCTGCAAACTTTCGCTCCTTATGAAACACAATTTGCTCTGGCTGCAATACCTCTTCCAGCTCTTCCACCTCTGGTGGATCTTCCATAACCGGTTCCAAAGGTTCCGGTCCCACATATTTGCGCAAGAGGCTCACATGGAATGCATTATGAATCTTCCAATGATCCGGTAAAGCAAGTCGAAAAGCCACATCATTGATCTTCTTGATCACCTTGAAGGGTCCATAATACCTGGTAGAGAGTTTTGGGCATGCTCTCTCCTTGCCAGACCTCTTCCTGAGTCTAGCTTTCTCAAATTTTAGCAATACCAAGTCATTCTCTTTAATGTCCAATTGCCTTCTATGCTTGTCGGCAGCTTTCTTATGCTTTGCTTGAGAGCGTGCAATGGCTGTCCGAACTTGTGAAAAGGCAATATCAAGGTCCCTGACAAAGTCATCAGCAGCAAATATCTCATCTTTTGTGCGTAAGATAGGTGGTAATACCACTTTGCCATAAATGATCTCAAATGGGGCCTTGCCTGTAGAAGCATGTACCGTATTATTGTATGCAAATTCTACAAGCGGTAGATACTTTTCCCAAGAAGATTTCTGATCTGTCACATAGCATTTAAGCAAATCCAACACAGCTGAATTTGCAGCTTCACTTTGTCCATCCGTTTGAGGATGATAAGCTGAAGAAAAATTCAGCTTTGTGCCCATGTTATCAAAAAGAGCTCTCCAAAAGAGGCTTGTTGTTCGGGGATCCCTGTCTCCCACAATTGATTTGGGCATACCATGGTGTTTAAATACCTGTGACACAAAAATTTTGACCATATGTTCTGGTTTTATGGTCTTTTTGACAGGTAGAAAATGTGCTTGTTTACTAAACCTGTCCACAATTGTCCATATTGCATCATTGCCATTTGGGGTGCGGGGCAAATCCATAATAAAATCCATTGCAATGCTTTCCCATGGCTGGTCCGGAATAGGCAAAGGCTGAAGCAAACCAGGAGTCTTTTGCCTATCAAATTTTACCTTTTGGCAGGTGACACATGCACGTACATAGGCTTCTATATCTTTCCTCATACCTGGCCAAAAGAAGTATCTCTCAATCATTTGAGTAGTAGGGAGTATCCCTCTATGCCCTGCATAAGGTGGTGCATGACATTCATCCAAAACTTTTTGTCTCATGTTTGAAACCACACATAAGCAGTTATCCTTCATGATATAACCATCTTTGACCACATAAGAAGCATGTGTATGACCAGTCATTAAATCAGCCCATAAATCTGAAAAATCAGCATCCAAATGGTACATTTCTCGCATAGTAGACAAGTCTTGATGAGAAGCAACCGAAATTGCAGCCACATATGGTTTTCTGGACAATGCATCTGCTACCACATTTTTCTTGCCAGGAGTATGCAAAATCTGAAAATGAAACATTGAGAGAAAATTGGCCATTCTCATTTGTTTCTCAGAGAGTTTAGTTTGCGTAAGAAAGTACCGCAAACTTTGGTGATCAGTTTTGACAACAAATTCAGCTCCCAATAAGTAATGTTTCCATACTGTGAGAGCATGAATGACGGCCAATAATTCCTTCTGATAAACATCAAGAGTAAGTTCAGCATTTTGCAATCTCCTGCTTTCAAATGCAATGGCATGTCCTTCTTGATTTAAGACGGCTCCAATGCAATTGCCACAAGCATCACATTCTACCACAAATGGCTTTTGCAAGTCTGGAATGATTAAGACTGGCCCTGTGATAATGGCATTTTTGAGCTTATTGAAAGCATTAATCTCAACCTCTGTCCATTTAAACATAGGACGTTTCTTGGTGAGTTCATGCAATGGCGAAGCAATCATTGCAAAGTGAAAGATAAATCTCCTGTAATATGAACATAGACCAAGAAAGCTTCGGACTTCATGAATAGATTTAAGTTCTGGCCAATCTTTGATGGTTTGGATCTTTGCAGGATCCATTCGTACACCATCCTTTGATACTATGTGTCCCAAGTAGTGAATCTCTGAAAGGAAAAATTCACTCTTTTTGGCGTTGATCATAAGCTTATGCTGCCTTAGTTCTTCAAAGACCACTCTTAAGTGCTTTTTGTGATCCTCCTCATTCTTGGAGAATACAAGAATGTCATCAAAGAACACACCTGTAAAAGTTCTATGATTTCTGAAAATTCGGTCCATCATGTGATTGAAAGTAGCCGGGGCATTTGTAAGACCGAATGGCATAACCAAATACTCATAGAGACCAAAAGAAGTGCGAAATGCTGTCTTATGTACATCCTGTGGCATCACTCGCACTTGATGATAGCCGCTTTTAAGATCAATGCGACTAAAACAAGATGATCCATCCAGCTTGTCCAAGATATCATCAATCCTCGGTATGGGAAACCGATTCTTGATGGTAATCTTATTTAATGCCCTGTAATCCACACACATACGGAATGAACCGTCTTTCTTTTGTACAAGAAGAACGGGTGAACAAAATGGCGAAGAACTAGGCCGCACCAAGCCTTTCTCAAGTAGTTCACCCACTTGTTTCATAATCTCTTCTTGTTGGCAAGCACTAACACGATATGCTGGCCTATTTGGAGGTGAATTCCCTGGAACTAATTCAATGCGGTGATCTTCTGGCCGTGAAGGAGGCATTACATTAGGTAAAGAGTCAGCAAAACAATCCCCGAATTCGCTTAAAAATTTCAGCCTCTCTTTAGTAAGAGTGTCCACATGTACATTACTGTGTTCCACATTATCACGTACAAAAACCAAGTACGAAGAAACACTCTTTTTCATTGCTTTATTGATTTGTATATGAGATACAACGGGGATAGTATCACCCGACACACCTGCATCTAAATGATGCTCTCTACCTTTATACATAAAAGTGATTTTGTTGGTCTTGTAATTCTTGGTAGGCTCAAGGCGTGCATGCCAAGGTTTTCCCAGTAATACATCACATCCACTAAGAGGGGCAACGAGAAAGTTCTCGTGGTCGAGGTATCCTTGGATATGCATTCGCAGCTTTCCAATAAGGGGTGTAACCTTCACATCTTTTTCCAGAAAAGCTGAACATGCATGAATTTCGGGTCCCATGTCACCTACTTCAATCCCCAAGGCAGTAGCCATATCAGTGGAGATGAAGTTGTCAGTGGAGCAGTCATCAAACATGAATAAAGCTGGCTGGTCTTTTAGTTGTCCCCATGCTTTGCATACCATTCTATGCATGTTTGCATGTCCCGTGTTGCCCTGTACATCATATACCATATTGACATGCACTTTAGGCTCTTCTGGCTTCTTATTCTTGTTAGGGCATTGTGGAGAGATGTGATCTTTACTACCACATTTAAAACATTTGCCTTCACGAATGTATTGTACCCTTTGTTGAGGAGTCAAGCCATAAACACCCTTTTTCTGCCACGGTTTCTTTTCTTTTGCATTTTCAGCTCTTTGAGGGGGCTTTACATCCTTCAAATCTGAATTTTCAGCTTTGTGCATGGCTTTGAAATCTCTTCTAAAGGGCTGTCCACCCTTTTGTACATTAAAACCAGCTTTCTCCTTACCCTTGCCCAAGCTTTGGTCAATTCTAGATTGCACCCATTTGACATTAAGCTCTTCGGAAGCCAAGACCGAGTTTATGAGTTGACGAAGAGTTTGGTTTGGATAGATTTGTAGTCCTCTTTGGAAGATGGGTTGCAATCCTGACTCAAATTTCCTCTTCTTTTCTTCTTCAGTAACGGTCATGAAGGGTAACACTTCCATTAATACCTCCCAAAATTTGGAGACGTAAGAGGTAATGGATTGCCCTTCTTTTTGCTCCAACCTGTCACTTCCTGCATATATCCTGAGTAAAATTTGGAGGCAAAAATTGATCATAAAACTTTTGTTTGAATTCAGCCCATGTAGAAATGGTGTTGCCGGAAAGCTTCTCGGCCAACCACCAATGAGCAGCAGTGCCTTTCATGTACATGCCCACATGTCTGAGTTTTGATGATTCTGAAAATTCTCCCTCATGAAAAGCAATTTCAAATTGGGAGATAAAAGATAGAGCTTTGGTAGAATCATATTCTCCATGAAAATACTCAAACTTAACTGTTTTGTCACCTGCAGTAAACTCTTTAGTCTTCTTCTTCTTATGTTGATGCGTTTCCTCTTCATCTCTCTCGATTGGTTGCTTATTTGCTTCATTAGTAGGAACATATCGCTCAATTCCATCATGAGGAGGGGCTGATTTATGAGTCGGTTCCTTGAGAAGACTTTCATGAGCTTTAATAGATGACCTGTGGGGAGGAGAAACATGTGCGGTAGAGGCATGATGAGAGGTAGCAGACGCCTCTTCTCTTTCCTGTCGCACAATAGATTTAAGCTTTGATGTTTCAGCTGCATGTTGATTCATAAGAGGAGGCTTTTTAAACCTAAGCCCTCCTTCCTTTCGAGTAACTACATCACCTTGTCCCATGAGGTAAGAGACAGCCATATCTCTTGGTTGAACCCCCAATTCCATGGCAACATTTTCCAATGCATCATTCACAAAAGGAGAATGCTTTGACACACGAGATACATGCCTTGACTGTGAGTCTTCATGCATATCCTTGAGTTGTTTTTGCATCATACATAATTGCCTTTTGAGGTCTGCAATTTCAGCCTGCATAGCATCATGTGCATCACTCTGTATAGCCTTCTCCTTACCTCGGGATGGCTGTCCCATATATACATGAGTTGCATTTCCTTCCCTTCTAACATAAGATGGCTGTCCGGCATGTGCAATACCATCGTGTGACCCAAGAAAAACATTTTCAGCAGTGTATTGTTCATGCATTTGAGTATCATCATGCACATTGTCTCCTCTTGGCTTCACATATGTACTCTTCCTTGGATTTACATCCCGTGAAGTACCTGTTTGGCTCGCCATAATGCTTAAGAATGCTAACAGCTAGTGTAAGCTAGATTAGGACCGTCTTCCACACAGAAAGGAGGAAGATCCTAGGCTCTGATACCAATGAGATTCCCCCGGTCGGGGTTGAGCACAATCTTGGCAAACACTTAAGCTATTAACATAATTAAACAATTTTAAATGGCGCAACACAATAGAGTAAGAAGCTGAATTTTATTTTTGCACACTGCACTAGGGCCGGAAAGGGCCGACCCCCCTTGTAATAGGTTTTATTATCAAGGAAAACTGTTACAAGCCTCACGGGCATTCACATGCCAAACTGTTCAAGTGCATCCATGATCATGAAAACAGCATTGCAAACAAATTTGTCGTAGACGATGGAATCCATAGCTTCACTTGAGAGTAGCTTCGTTCCTTGATTCCTTGAAGCTTGTCAAACGCAGCTATGCTCCACTGGCATCCATACACATACACATGTGTGTGCCAGGACCGAGACATAGGAGACCATATTGACAAAACATTCGAATCTCAAATTGAAAATTGCTTGCAAAATGCTCTTACCAAGTATTGGACGATCAATGTCGAGCTCCACCTCCGTGCGGACGAACTACAGCTTGAATGTGACCGTTTTCCACTTCCGGCTGAAATTAGGGTTTTTGATTTTTAGGGTTTTAAGCAGGTTATATGAGTCCAAAATTGGGCATTTTGGGCTCTTTAGATGCCTATGAGTAAGGGGCACAGCTTGGTATGGTTTCCTCCAAAATTAGGGTTTCTGAAAATTAGGGTTTCTGCAGAATTAGGGTTTTTGAAAATTAGGGTTTCAGCAGAATTTGGGGGCGGTAGAATGGTTAGGAGACTCCATATTCATTTAGAAGAGAGAGATAGAGTGAAAAGGTGAGCAACTGGAGGCTTAACTGTGAAAGGAAGAATCTTCAAGCTTTCCATTGGAGCTGGGAGCAAGAGGGAATGAAAATCAGCACTCTCACCAAGCAAAAAGTTGGAGAGAATAACAAAAATAGGCTCTCTTGAAGGGGGGCGCCTATTTCTAGAGAGAGAGTGTAGAGAGAGGTAATTTTCAAAATGAGTAATAGCATGGTGGCAGGTCCTCATACTGCCACCCAGTCCATAACCATCCCTTTTCCACACAAATTTAGTGGGAAGGGTGCCTGGACACTCGCCTAGCCGACCGGAAGGGAATTCTAGTCTATTCTTACTTATAGTTTGTCCGCCCGAGCTTTAATGAAGTGTGGACGCCCAATCTCACTTATAACTTGGGCGGACACACTTATTAAAGTGTGGACCTGCAAAACAAAGAATACATTGCTTTAACTCATAAAAAAGTAAAGTGGTGTACTTACCACCTGTCTACAGCCCACAAACGAGGTCAGAATACAGTTTCACTCGCACGGTTCACAAGAGGGCGTCCCCTACATGTGAACTACACAAACAAATCTTGCATGCAATCAAATAGTTCATGCAAAGACAGGATTTTTAACTTGCAAACATGTTATGCAAGGATGCATTGAACAGTCTCCCTATTCATTTAGCTTGTAGTCCGTGGTACCACACTCTGGATTTGGGCGCAGATACACAATCCCAACCCATATATCCAGCCTACTGGCTCTCGGTGTAGACATAAGTCCCCAACCATAAGATGCCAGTCCATCCTACAGAACTCGTCCATAGGCCTGAAGCGCAGAGAATGCCCAAATAGTGACACTATACCCCATTTCACCTCTGTCACCATATCCTAGGAATATGCATTTGTGAGACTTAGGATCAAGTTTGGTGCGCATTTCCCTGCGTATGTGCACGTACGCAACGCAACCAAACACTCTCAAGTGCTTGTATGACGGAGGCTTCCCTGTCCATACTTCCTCTGGCACTTTCCCACCAAGCCTCGTGTTAGGTGACCTGTTTATAAGATGAACGGCTGTCATAACAGCTTCAGCCCAAAAACCATGAGGTAATGCAGCATGTGACAACATAGAACGGACCTTCTCCTGAATGGTCCTGTTCATCCTCTCTGCTGTCCCGTTTTGTGGAGGATCATAAGGAGTAGAGAGCTCCCTCTTGATGCCTTCAGCATCACAAAAGTCCTGAAACTGTTTGGACATATACTCTCCACCATTGTCGGAACGCAAAGCCTTCAGTGTTTCGCCAGTTTGATTCTCAACATGAGCAACAAACTTCTGAAACACTGAGAATGTATCACTCTTCAAACGAAGAGGATAAACCCACATCTTGCGTGTGGCATCATCAATAAAAGACAAAGTATTTTGCCCCTCCCAAAGAAAGCTGAGGCATCTCACATACATCTGTATGCACAAGCTCTAACTGAGCATCTTTCTGTCCAAGAGCTTTCTTGTGGGGGCACTGTAGTTGCCTACCATATATACAATGCTCACAAAACTGAAAACTTGAAAACTTTAGAGAAGGCAAGTAACCCAAACGAGACAATTGCTCCATTCCTTTGACACTCATGTGTCCCAACCGGCTATGCCACATAGAGATTTCCGGCAGCTCGGTTGCATTTACATTAGCATGGTGACAAACACCTGCATGCATGAAATAAAGAGTGTCCACCTTAGAGCCTCTGGCAACAACCAGTGAGCCCTTACTAATCTTCCACTTTCCACGACCAAATGTGGTAACATAATCAGCATCATCAAGCTGTCCAGTAGAAAGCAGGTTCTTCTTGATCTCAGGCACATGCCTGACATCATGGAGCATAAGCTGTGAGCCATCTGAAAATACAAGCCTCACATCACCTCTGCCAAGAATCTTGCATGCATGGTTGTCACCCAAATAAACCACTCCTTCATTGCCAACAGTATACCTGACAAACAAGTCTCTGCAACCTGTGACATGAAAGGAGGCACCTGAATCAATGATCCATGAGTGCATACCATGACCATCTCCTGTAAGAAGTGAATGGGCATCAAGTGAAGACGTGAATAGGACCTCATCCTCACTGTCACCTGCATGTGACACATTGACTTCTTCAATCTTGACTCCACTTTTGCCCTTTGGCTTTACATCTTTGGCTTCATCTTTGTCTTTGTCTTTGCCTTTTCCCTTTTCTTTTTGATCATTTTTCCATTTGTAGCATTGCTTTTTGATGTGTCCCTTCTTGCCACAATAATGGCATTCCAAGTCCTTTTTGGAGCGAGACTTGCTCCTTCCCCGTTCTTGGCTTTTCCCCCTTTGCTGGGATCTCCCACGTGCATTCATTGCATTGGACTTTCCAGCAGAGTTGTTTTTCCTGTTCATCTCTTCTTGAAGAAGAGCACCCTCAACATCTGCATATGACAGCATAGCATTTGAATTGCTAGTGGCTGTCCTGAATGTGTCCCAACTCTCTGGCAAAGTGCATAAGAGAAAAGTGGCTTTGAACTCATCGTCCATTGCCAACTTTTGATTTATAACCTGGCTGACAATACCATTAAACTCATTTAGATGGGCTGTCATAGACGCCCCTTCCTTCATCTGAAGACCTATGAGTTTCTTCAACCAATACACTTTGCTTGAGGCACTTTGTTGGGCATACAAGTCTTGCAATCTCTGCCACATTCCCCAAGCTGTCTTCTCTTCACGAATGCTGAAAAGTAAAGTGTCTGACACAGACAACATGATAGTAGATCTTGCCAGCTCATCCTTATCTTCCCACTCTTTAGCAGTAAGAGAAGCGGGCATTACACCCCTTTCTTTGATAGGCTTGTGCTGCTTCTTCTGGAGCAACACATTATAGCATTGGGTTTGCCAAATATCATAGTTATGTGAGCCTTCAAGCTTTTTGATGTGAAGCAATGAAGAGCTCTCACATGTGGTTGCCATAGCAATATGCAACCTGTCAATGCCTGACTCCCTGCAAAATGTGCAAACACTGCACCAAAAGCACACAAAGTGCTCACAGTTGTTCTCCCAAGCTTTATCTCCCACTGCGGAAGCACAAATGCAACTCTACTCCCACTTTATGTGATGAAATCACCAAAATCTGGTTGCTGCAGATTTAGGACAGCACCTTAAATGTGCTCTGTTCCCCTTCCAAAGTATTGTACAGCAGTACTAAGTGCTCACCAATGATGTACCAAAACTGTACCGACAAGTACAACAGCTGAAATTGAGATTTTTGCTCTCTCAAATCAATGTGCAGCCATGCCAAAACTTGTACAAAGCTGTACCAAATCTGTACCAGCAAGTACAGCAGCAATAAATGCTCTCCTGGCTGTCCAAATGAGTGAAAATCAGACTTTTACAGTCCCCAACACTGCATACAACAGTCCCGAACATAAATTGGGCAAAAGCCCCTTGACTGCAAGCTGATTTCTGAGGATTAAGGCATAAAAGTCTTGCCTGCTGCTTTGCCGAGCTCAACAAGCATAAAATCTTGAAAAGCCCCTTGATTTAAGATCAATTGCTGATCATACATGGTACATTGACGCACATGAAGGCATCCAGAGTCTTCACAGTGCTTCCCCCTGGCCACATATATATCCAATACATGAAAGCCCCTTGATTTACAGGCACATTGATTGCTTGACAGGCATCAACACATTGCCCAAAGCATCAAATACGAGTGCCTGCATGCAAATCAATCCAATCGGCACAAAAGCCCCCTGATTTGCACTGCAATTTGCTGCAATTTTGCCCGAATGTGCGATTTCTCACATCATACAGCATGTATGAATGCTTAATTGCACAAATACATCAAAAGTCCCAAATTTTGACATCCAAATTTCCTGGAAATTGATCTTGATTGTGACCAATGTCACCCAATTTTGCCAATTTTGCTCAAAATTTGAGCAATTTGGCACCTGACCTGCTCAATTGATGATTGTACTTGCTCAATTGCAAATTGGACATGCAAATTCCAAAAAATTGAAGCAAATACCTCAGGTAATTTGTGATTTTCTACAATTTGCAGGCTGAATGTATGATGTTGATGCTGTTGTAGAAAAGGGGGCGTCGATTTTTGCTGTTGATGCTGCTGTACACACTGACTGTGTGGATGTTGAAAGTACTGCTGATGCGCCTGCTGCTGCAGTTGTACGGATGGCTGGGCAGCCCTCTGCGCTGCCTGGTTCGGCAGTGTGGCTGCTGCTGGGCAGCCCACGTCTTCTGACTGCCTACGCCCAGCTGCTGTCACGGCTCACCGAGATGATGTGGAGCGAAGCGAATTTGCGAAGGGCCAACGCTACACGGCTCACCGAACGGGGACATGTAACGCCCACGCTCACCGCATTGCTGCCTTCGCCGTCTCTGCCTAGTAGCGCTACACGATTAGCGACCAACGCCTTGCGTGTTCGCTTGTTGTATTGACGCCCACCTGCCTAGGACTCAACTCGTCTAACGCCAGCAGCAGTTCTACACACGCAGCACTGCTGCCGTGTGTCTGGATGGCTACCAGCAGAGAAATCAGGGTACCAGCAGAGGCAAGGCGACCCTCAGATCAGAATTCAGCAGGACCAGAATTCAGCTCAGATCAGAATTCAGCATAACAGTACGACTGCTCCACTGCTGAGTTAAGCTTAAGGCTCTGATACCAGTTGAATGGGAGAGATAATTAGGGTTAGGTTTTCATGTGGGAGACATACACAGAGAGAACAAGGGAGAGAGAGAGAGAGAGAGTTGTGGGGATAAGTCAACTCATGATATTGAGTGTGTGACTCTCCTATCACACATGTATATTGCACTAGTACACAGTGTGCACTTAGTACATTAAAAGTACTAAGTGTACTATGTACTATAACTTATGGGCTTGTACACACTATAAGGGTGGGCATAATGCCTTTACCCCAACACTACCATCCAAGATGTGCTTTATGTTTCCAAGCTCTTTAGCAATCTACTCTCAATGTTTCGGATTGGAGAGAAAGGCTACGGTGTGTACTTTGACAGTTCCATTCTTGAGGTCATTGACACTAGCACCTTGCATATTGTTGCCATAGGTGTACATGAAGGCGGTCTTTACAGGTTAAAGGACTTTGGTGGCTCTTTCAATGAGTCACAGTCTCATTTGTTACAACTTCTTCAAAGCTATCATACCTTGGTAGCTTAGGTGGATACAATGTTGTGGCATGCTCGCTACGTCAAGGTGGTAAGGTACGTAGTGTACGGTACGTTATCAGTACGTACGGAACGTACTTCTGTACGGAACAAATTTTAAGGTACGTAAACAGTACGTACCATTTGTAAACAGTCCTAGAAACCTGAATATTTTGTAGACATAGCAACCAAAATACTTAAAATAAAGAGACTGAACCTCATTACTTGAAGTTTAAATCAATTATCAGTTACCAAGCCCATTACACAATACCTCATGTTAACAGTCATAGTGATATAAGCAAGAACCATGAAAGTCATAGATAATAAAAGAGAGTACAAATATCATGTCTACAGCTGCCAGCACATGTCCTGGTCCACAAGTGCAAAAAGCAAAACAATGAAACACTACACAGTTGTCTAGACTCTAGAGTCTAGACGCAAGAGTCTCAAATCTCATCATCAGATGAAGATGATGAGTCTTCTGAAGAGAGCATGCCTCCATCATTGATACCATGGTCCACCACATATTCACCAACAACAGGCTCTATGAATAATGTCATAAACTTCATGAAAATGGTACTTAATAGTCCTATCTTTGGGTATGGGCCATCAAGGTTCATACTACATAAAACATGTCTACTAATGCCACACTCTTTTTAACTTTTGATGTCAATACCAAGTTGGGAATGCCCTCCAGCTAGTGTTGAGATATCAAGCTCAAAATTGGTACATATATGGATAACACACCAAGATGACATCTCCACACTTATGATACTCGCATGGTTGATGAGATTATGGGTGATATTCCACCAATGGCTTGCAAACTATGTGACCACCCACTTTGGTTTACTAGAGTTTATGGCATAGTTATAGCGCCCACTCATGTAGTCGCGTTCACATGGCGTTCAGATTATGGACCAACCTTGTATGTTTTAGTAGAAGATTACTTTCCCTTATAAGTGAAATCCACTCTGAAAACATGAGCATTGAGCTCCATAAGATATAATTAGAGTGAAACTGTCACTTTCAGTTAATACATTTCATAATTTTCATAAATTGTTCATGCATTGTGGAGGAATTAGTAGAGTAGAAGCATGCTAAATTGTTTAAAAAATTAAAAAAACACTTAATTAGTTACATCGTAATCCTTAGTTAAGATTTGAAACACTAAACACACCCCATCAAGTCTAAAAATTTACAAAAACCATAAAAAACCAAGCTAAACTAGGTAAGGGATATGAGCCCACAATCTTACATAAAAAGACGTGAGTTGTGACACATAAGCTTGCAAACATGAGCCATGAGCCATAAGTCTAAACACGTGAGCCGTGAGCCTGAAGACCTAAACCTAGTGGTGGTGGGTATACCTACTATAGTAGGGACCAATTATTACAGCCATAAAGACCCATACAGATACACTAACCCATGTTCTTGGAAGATATTCTTGTCATACAATTTGTACTACCAACAACAAATTCCAAGGAAAATTATTATCCTTTGTAATTGTTGGAAAATTAAGTACATTTATTACCTAATAAGTACACACCAACCCTGTCATAGGCCGTCTTCTAATCCTTTGTAATTACCTAATAAGTACACACCAACCCTGTCATAGGCCGTCTTCTAATTATTAGAAAATTAAGTACACTTATTGCCTATAAGTGCACACAAACCCTATCATAAGCCATCTTCTTAGATTTTCGTGCCTTAAATAGGCATATTTCACGTTAAAGGGAAGGACGTGAGCCTACCCACATGAACCTGGAGGCATGAGCCTACAAACGAGCCTGGTCATGTGAGCCTATTCATGTGAGCCTACAAACATGAGCCTATAAATGTGAGCCTACAAACATAAGCCTAGGGCTGTGAGCCTGGACACATGAGCCTGTAGGCATAAGCCAAGAGGCATGAGCCTGGACAATGGGACATGTGAGCCTGTAGACTCATGTGTCCAGACTCACGCTTCTTTTAGCTTTTGTCCTTGTTTGCTACAATTCAACCTCCTTTTCCCAATAAGAACAACAGTTCCTGTTTACAATCTTGGAGCTCCTTGTCCTTTTGTTGCAAGCTTATTTTGAGATTTTGAATCTCCTTTGAGCATTTTGTAATACATAACCCACCAATGCCTCCTACACATAGCTTGCCTGTAGCATGCTTGGAAAAACATGGGCTCTAGTGGTAGTGGCCTATCACCCCACTACTTCAGATGTTGTATATGTTGGGAGGGAATAGGTACTTTCTACCCTTGGTCCTCCCTAGGGCTAGGAGTCCTTGCACTATATCTGATGATGTAGGTACCTCTCTCTCCTATTGCTATAGCTATTAGGAGACCCCATTTTCTTATCTCTAAAGTGAAATTTCCTTTTCTGAGAGCTCTCGGATTTGGTAGAGACTCCATCATTTTGGGATTGTCCTTGGGGGTGGTAGAGGGGGGATTCCCACCCACAGTGTTGGCAATCAGAGTTGTCACCATTGTGGGCTCTGATTGGCTATCTTGCTTCCCTTCACCCTGGGTCTTGCTTCCTTCTCCCATGACCTCTTAGTGTTTGGAGCAGGGGTATCCTATTTTTCCTATTGCCCATATGGCTAGTCCTCTAGTTGAGCTTGTACCTACTATGGAAGAGTGATTTTAAGTGACCCCCTATCTTTATTTTGTTGTTGCTTTTCTTTAGGTTGGCTATTTCCTATTTCAAATTGTTGTAGAGGACCTTTTCCCATGCAAACTTGGTTCTCAGCTACCTAGATGATATTGTAGTTCCTCTGTGACATGCAATATGGTTTATGCACTAAGTTGATCATTTATATTATATTACTCATGTGCTTCTATCTATCCTCATCTAGATTTCCCATGATTTTGTACTCTTTTGCTATCTTCAATGCCCTAAAACTGCCTCACCGATTCCCTTTTCTCTGCTGTTGTGCTGGTGGTATGTTTGTCATTCCCTCTACATGGATTTTGAATATTTCCACCATAGCGAGCTATTAACGAAATGAAACTATCTTGCCATGATGTTCTTCCTCTTCTGCAGCCTCTCCAAATGTTCATCTATGTGGAGATTGATTTAGAGTTCTACATGGAGACTAATTTAGAGTTCTTCCCACACATTAGTTCTTTTGCAAATTCCTTTAGCCCAACTCCTTGTGCCTTTCTCTTTCCTATGGTAGGGTTGAGTTAAGGTGCTTAAACTCCACCATATTTGCACTTAGGGTGCTGAATAAAGAAAGCAAGCTATGAGTCCCTAGCTTCCTTTGGATCCTGTATGGTCCGGTCCACCTCATCTTCAAGATGTGGCTCCATTCTTGAGTTAAATAATAGGATTACGTCTCCTTCTTGAAAGATTCTTCCTCCTCTTTTACACTACCTCAGTGGTTTAGGCACTAAACAACCTTTCTTCATCTAGTTCCAGCACAACAACTATTGAATTATGTGGTTCTTTGAGTCTTCTAGTAGAAAGCTATCTCGAGACTCGGCACTAAGAATTCCATGGTACCAGACTATACACCATGCTGAAAGGTGTAAGGCCAGTTATGTTCTTGTACGCTGTTCAAAAGCCCACAATAGTTTCCTTTCCCAATCAATCCAATTCGTATTTACTATCTTGATTAGAATTCCTTTCAGGGTCATGTTGGTTGACTCGGCATAGCTATTTTCCCATTGGCAAATAGTATATTGTGATGCTTTATTAATTTTCTAATCACCTCATTCAAGCAATGGCACATTGATTACTAGCTCAATTGGGCATCCAAACCTATCATCATGATGACCTCATATAGGAACTTGGCAACTGAATCTACCTCATAATCCTTCTTAGCTTGCTCTCATTGCCTTTGCCTCCACCCATTTGGTGCAATAATTTCTTACTACCAAGATATATTTGTTTTCTATTTTCCAGGCTATAGGTTTGAATGGTCCTACAAAGCCCAAGCCCCACTTCTGGAATAGTTATAGAGGTAATATGGGTTGATGAGGCATCCTGCATGTTGCATTGGTCTATCCCACTCTTTGGCACATTTCACATTCCTTTACAAATTTGTGGGGAATCCTTAAGGATGGTGGGCCACCATGGTTTGGCTTGGAATACTTACTTTCTTGTTTTCTCTCTAGGGAAGTGAGCTTCACTTAAACCTTGATGTGCTTCTGCCACCACGACTGCTTATTGTTCATGATCTAGAGCACATCTTCTAAATATTTGATCTATGCCCATTTTGTACAACTACCCTACTATCCTCATGAATAGCTTTTTACTATGATCTCTATCCATGTTTAAAAAAAATAGAGATTCATCAGGAATTACAACATCTCATCATACCAGTTGCTCTTGTCCTGATCTACCCAGGAATAGATGTGCATCAAGAAAATCATCTTCTACTCCCACATAGGCTTCTCTAGATTCCATCTAGATAGGAAGTCTACCATTGCACGATCCTTGCCTAGCACGTGCTTGATGATAAATGTGAATTCCTACAATAATAGCATCCACCTAGCCAAACTTTCCTATTAAATCAAGCTATTAATAGTACCTTGTGATCCACATGAAATTTAAACTGTTTTCCAATAGGTAATGCCTAAACTTTTTGATGGAGTAGATAATCCCCAATGCTTCCGTCTCCATGGTGGAGTAGTTCTTGTTTGCTTTTTCCAATGTAGACACTCGGTCTTTTTTCCAAACACACTACACTAACACGCTCATGAATGTGGGGAGGTATTCATCAAAGATTTCCTATCAAAGATTTCCTACACCATCCTGTTGGAAAGTTACTATCCATTCTTGAGGCCAAAAATCATCACATTTGATGTGAATGCCTTCCTTTAGCAACTTGTATATTTCTTCCTTCACTTATCTTGCATAGTTTGGGTTCATTCTATACCTATTTTTCTTGATAGGCACTGCATCCTTCTTGAGGTTAATCTTGTAAATGAACCCTACCTTTAAACAATTCCTATAATGAACTCTCATCTTTCACATTGTTCCACATCCGTCCACCTTACTTAATCCATATCCAATTCATATGTATACCCATTCTCATCCAATCACGTCATTTTTCATCTCATCACATCTTTCCTCATTTATTCTTAGAAGATGATGAAAGAGATCATACTCCACCTACGAGATGAGGACATCTCGAGTTTTTTAAGTGGGGTAGGATGTAAGATTCCTCCCTCTAGCTTTTTAGGTTTACAAGTGTAAGAACCTCTCCTTCTGATCTTGTAATTATTTCCCTCTTTGAAATAAAAGAAAGATTCTGTTTTATCCTATTTTGATCTAGAGATAGAAAATATCTAGAGAGAGGTAATCCAAAATTGAGATATTTTTGGATATAAAAATCCTCCTAGTGTCTAAAACGGTTTCCCTTGAAACAAAAATTCAAAAAGAACTTTCCAATGTGCAATTGGAATTAATTGAAAATAGGTAAGAAGGACCTTAGCCTAAGGGTCCAGATTTTTAAAAAAATTTGAATTATGCTCCAATTAAGGTTCCTATATGGGCCAATAGGATCAATCCAAGTGTGGGGAGGAGATAAATCCAATTTATAAAAGAAAAACCTCCAAAAATGAGTAAATGCTCACATAAGATGAAGAGTTGACTAAGGACAAGGTTTATTAGTAAAAAAAACTATGAGTATTTCTAAAAAAAATGAGATATTTAGGGTATAATGATTCAATTTTGACACCTTGGTAAGGAGAAGGAGGGCTCTTCAAGGAGGCACCTATTTCACATGTGTGGTGGAGTTTTAAACTCAAAAATATTGTGATATTTTTATCCTAGATCAAACCAAATCAAAAGGGAGCCAAACTAGGTCCAAATCTTGTCCAAATTCAGCCAAACTGAACTTGGAAAATTCTATAAACTAGTTGGACTTGGTTAGAGGCCTCCCTCACCTATAAATAGATCCTTAGCCCTTCGTAAAAAAATATGAGAACTATACCATGCCAGTATTATACTAAAATAATGATATTTTCTATTATCCTCTAAAAACCCTCTAGAAATTGAAGAGATTGGAGCTTCTCTCTCTCTTCAATCTTCCTTAGAGGCTTCATCAACATACCAAACCAATTCAAAAGTGAAAATATGGGTAGAATTGATTTTTGTAAATCCCATGAATCCTTTTATTCAAAAGTAGAATATTTAATATAATTTATTTGAGAAATTCAGAATGAATATGGAAATAGTCATCGAGAAAAAGAACCTTTAATTAGGTCAATCAATTGGCAGAAATTTAGAAAAAGTCCCATTATCGGGTCAACCACAAAAAAGCTATTAAATGGGAATAGCATGTGAATGGATGAGATAAGGTGAAAATAGGATGTGATAAGATGTGATGTAATGAGAATGAATGTGGATGTGTATGTGGAAGAATGGATGTGGATGTGTATGTAGAAGAATGGATGTGGATGTGTATGTGGAAGAATGGATGTGGATATGTATGTGGAAGAATGGATGTGTATGTGGAAGAATGGATGTGGATGTGTATATGGAAGAATGGATGTGTATGTGGAAGAATGGATGTGGATGTGTATGTGAAACGATGTGTATGTGGATGTCCATGTGAGTGAATGAATGATATGTGATGTGATGTGAATATGGGTTGATGCGAGTGGATGAGATGTGATGAGAATAAATGCGAGTGGATGAGATGTGAATATGGGTTGATGCGAGTGGATGAGATGTGATCATTTCCAGCGTTAATGCCTTGGAAGTGGATGACCGATTTGGGAACATCTCTCTTTGACTTCCCCTATTCTGGCGGAGGTCTTGCATTACTTTGGATTAAAACTGCGGGTTGGTTAGAGGGTCTACCTCTGGGATTTCTCTAATTTTGGCGGAAAGAAACCTGATTACTCTGGAAGGAAGGAGCTGGAGTCTGGAATCTTGAGCCCTGATTTTCTTGCCCTAAAAACCTTGTTCGGGAAATCCATACTGTGATGTCCAAATCCTTGATAGTTATAGCATTTCACTCCCTTGTTCAAGGGTGGAACTTTTGAAGTTGAATTCCAAGGGATTGAGTTCCCGGAAAAGGACATTTCTTCTATTCTGGAACTTCCCATATCCTGGGCTTAATCCTTATATCTCTTAGACGTTGGAAGGTTGGAATCACCTTCTGGAGCTAAAAACCTTTTGAAAGGTGATGGTGCTGGCTTCGGCAGGACCTTGACATCAAAGGCCTTGGCGAAATCCTTCGCCATCCACACTGCGTCGGCCATGGAAATTGGCTTAGCATTCTTCACTAGGATATTCAAAGGTTCGTTCAGTCCCCGAATGGACTTGGCCATCAGTTGTTCTTTATCCAACAGTGGCGAGTATTTGAGGAGGAGAGCGAACGCTTGGTGATATACTTCCATAGTTCTGCTCCCTTGGGTTAACTCTAAGAATTCGTTCATCTTTGTTTCCAAAAAGCTGGGAGGACAGAATCTCTTCCTTAGGTAAATTTTGAGATTATTCCATGTTTGAGTGTTTTGATCCACATGGTTTGTCTCGCAATGGTTTCTCCATGCTACTCTGGCTGTTTCTACTATCTTCAGCCTTGCAAGAGCCATTTTGCTCTTCTCATTGTACCCGGTGACATCAAAGTACTCTTCCATTGCTTCGATCCACTTCTCCACAGTCTCGCCCAAGTTTTCCCCTTCACCCTTGAAAAATCCAGGTTGCGATCTATAAAGAGTGTTACGGACATCAAAGTCGACGAACTCTTCCTCATTGAGTTGGGGGTTATCATTCCTACCACGACGACCTCGATCCATGATCCTATCAATACGAAAATTCTTGTTAAGTCCTTTTATTTACAATTCAAATCCGACTTTAGATCCAATTGATTCTAGGGTTCTTTAGATTGGTCAGCTCTCCACATAATCATGGGATAAAGATCCCTTATATAGAACTCATTATCAGATTACAATTCATTCAGAACATATCTTTCATATTCTTAACACAATAATGGTCCATTAGACCGAAAATTCCATCTGAACATTCCTCCATGGAAGTTTCAGTTATGCAGGTTTTTAATTTGTCATCCCTTAACTGGATCCACTAGGTCAAGTGTTAACAGTAGCAATCTGTCAGCACAATCCACTAATCTCGTAGTAATTTGCTGAAGTCATTATCGTCATTCTAGTTTTACGAACATCATCACAGGGACTCGTCCCATTCATCCTCATTGTGGCTTTGCTCAGCTTATTACATTTCATTCAAAATTCAAGAATCATCATTTTTCAATCAGAATCCAAATCAACTCATCAATTCTCAACTACAAATTTAAAATCATATCAACCACATTCGAATTCATCATCTGGATAGCATTTATGCTTATAATTTCAAGTCCTAGATTTACTCATATATACTGCCAGTAAAGTAAGGTAAATACCATCATGTCTAGGCCTCAAGCAAGTCAGGGATTCCATACAATTGCGGTACTTCATCATCTGAAGACCCACTTTCAATTTTATGAATCTTCATTCTGAATATCAATTTGTATGAATTTTATCACACAATTACAACCCTTTACTATTACTTCACAAATTTTTGACATTTTTGGCTTCTCAGTTGTCCACTTTAGTCAATTCACTCTGATACCAGCTGAAAGATCCATGCCCCCTCTGCGCAATGGATTCGGGGGTGCTAGCAGCGGAAGTAGCACTTTTTGCATATGGGGCAGGATCCCTCACTTGGGGCCTCGCCCACGGATATCCGGATAAGAGACTAATCCCTTGGTTCTTCAAAAACTAAACCTGGAAAAACTTCCCCTTACCAGAAAGCACGGGTGATTTCTCCAAGATATTTGTACTCTAACGTAGTCAGGGTCATTACTAACCAAACTGATCCGACCAAGCTTGTGAGTCACTTGGTCAGATCAAGGAAGATACTTGCATTTTGATCATAGAAACCAACGCTTTTTTCCTCCATCAAGAGGCACAACCGTTGATTCTTTTTCCATAGAACAATTACTATTCGGGATTTACTTCATCTATCGTACTATAATAGAATTGAGTCTCATTTTACGGATCCATCAGTCCAGCCTAACCCCATCCAGTCCCATGGGTTAGCCAACTGCCCAACCATTGTAGTGATGGAATCCAATTAGGAATTTGGTTAGGTTTTGTCCCAGGTACCAGGGAAAAGAGATCCCAGGCCCCCTAGCCGGATATTCATACAAATTTAACACCAGTCACACCACTTACACACCCAATATGAAATTGCCTTTTTCACAGATTCAGCTATCTTTAAAACAATCGTTTAATGAAACCATAGTGTCACTGATCATAATCCTCAAAATCTTCGGTTGAATCCTTATTTTCAATCATTCCTCATCGGTGTATCTATGGCATCATTGGCAACTAGAACGCTCCCCACCTGTCCACTTAGGGGCCTTTTCGATAGTTCCTAGCTCATAGTAACCAGCAATATATTCACTTCTAAAAATCAAGATGGAATCTCTGTTAAAGATCAGCAAGATCAACCAATAGATCCATATAAAAGAGCCATGGACTCATCCGTTGAGGACCAGCAAGGTCAATCAACCAGATCCATGCCTGGATTCAAAAAACAACTCTTACTCCTTGTTCTAATATCTTCCACGACGCATGTGTGGGTATCTTCAGTGACCCCCAGAGCCCGAACACCTTATGATCAGCACCCTCTAGGATCCTTTGCAGGTGACCTAGCACTTCACTCATAGGCCGCTTCCTTGGTCCCTCATCCACAGTACCGGAAGCTCACCATTCAAATTGAACCGAGGCTTGTCAAGACCTCGGCCGAGCTTGCTACGTGAGACATCCTCCATTGACTCTCCGTCAGCTGTTGTAACTTTATCAGTTAGGTCACCATGACCTCATTCACAAGACGGTCAAAAATGCTTCCCTAGCATTTTTGACATAAAACAGTCATTTTTGACATAAAACAGTCATTTAAAAATAGGTCATAAATATAGTTCCTATAATGAACTCTCATCTTTCACATTGTTCCACATCTATCCACATTACTTAATCCATATCCAATTCATATGTATACCCATTCTCATCCAATCACATCATTTTCCATCTCATCACATCTTTCCTCATTTATTCTCATCACATCTCATCCACTCGCATCAACCCATATTCACATCACATCACATCTCATTCATTCACTCACATCGACATCACATCCTTTCACATACATATCCACATCCATTCTTCCACATACACATACACATCCATTCTTCCACATACACATCCGCATCCACATCTATTCTTCCACATACATATCCACATACACATCCACATCCATTCTTCCACATACACATCCACATTCATTCTCATTACATCATATCTTATCACATCCTATTTTCACCTTATCTCATCCATTCACATGCTATTCCCATTTAATAGCTTTTTCGAGGTTGATCCGGATAATGTGACTTTTTCTAAATTTCTACCAATTGATTGGCCTAATTAAAGGTTCTTTTTCTCGACGTCTATTTCCATATTCGTTCTCAATTTCTCAAATGAATTATATTCAATATTCTACTTTTGAATAAAAGGATTCATGGGATTTACAGAAATCAATTCTACCCATATTTTCACTTTTGATAAATAATCATAAATTGAATTATACAAAAAAATTCTCTTCTTCTTATTTAATTTCTTGGATCTCAAATACCATGGAAATTCCTCTTTTTACATTTAATTAATTGCATTCCAATGTCATGGATATTCCTCTTTTATCATCAAATAGTTCTCATAAAGTAATTTCATCTAAAATAAAATACCCATTAATTCAATATGCTAGGAATTTCTCTTTTCCCATCTAAATGATGGAATAGGAATTCCTCTTTTAACATTTAAATATTTCTCATAGATAAAATAAATTTATCCAAATCTCATCTTTGAATTTAATTAAAATACTCATTAATTCCAATATGCTAGGGATTTCTCCTTTCCCATCTCAATGATGGAATTCAACTGTCATAGGAATTTCTCTTTTAACATTTAAATTTATCTATGCAAAAAGATAAATTTAACTAAAATCCTTCTTTAATTTTTGAAGAAAATATACATTATTTTAGCATCCCAAGTTTTCTCTTACTTCATTGGAATACATGGATTTCCATTGTCATGGGGATTACTCTTTTAACATAAAAATGGATTACTAGAAATTTCTCTTTTTTCTAATTAACTATTTATGCATAAACATAAAAATAAATTTTTTCATGATTATAATGAGAATCATTCAATTAGTCTAGGATGATTAATCCTAGAATATGGTAGGAAGTCCTCTTTTCATATTATGAATGAAAATGATTTATGTGTTACTTTTTCAGAAATTTTTCCATAGCTCCGCTAATTTGAAAGCATAAAGTTTAGTAATATCCCTACAATTAGAATAATCATTAATTGGATCAATATCCAATTATGGACTTGATTCTTAATTTTTTCATAAATTAAATAGCATAAAAGCATTATAAAGCCACTTATTTGGCCTCTAATTTGACAAGCATATAAATTACTTTTAGATTAGAGAATTGCTTCATGAGAAGCTTCATTTGAATATAGAATAGGTCATAGGAATGACCATTCTTTGGGGGAGAGAGAGACATGATTAAAAAAATATTTAATTTAAGCATAAATAAAAATTTATGTGTTTTATCACCACAATTCATTAAAGAACTTCAATTGTATTACAAAGCCATTCAATTGAATGCTTCTCAAGCTTGAGAGGGGTTGAGAAGAGAGAAACATTTGGAGATTAAAGAAAAAAGACCATAAACCACAATTTACCTCTTAGATTGCTTGATTCTTTGATCAAAGTAGAGGCCCCCAACCAATCAATTGGTTTGGTATGTTGATGAAGTCTCCAAGGAAGATTGAAGAGAGAGAGAAGCTCCAATCAATTGGTTTGGTATGTTGATGAAGTCTCCAAGGAAGATTGAAGAGAGAGAGAAGCTCCAATCTCTTCAATTTGTAGAGAGGATTTTTAGGGGATAATAGAAAATATCATTATTTCAGTATAATACTGGCATGGTATAGTTCTCATATTTTTTTTTCAAAGGGCTAAGGATCTATTTATAGGTGAGGGAGGCCTCTAACCAAGTCCAACTAGTTTCTAGAATTTTCCAAGTTCAGTTTGGCTGAATTTGGACAAGATTTGGACCTAGTTTGGCTCCCTTTTGATTTGGTTTGATCTAGGATAAAAATATCATAATATTTTTGAGTTTAAAACTCCACCACACATGTGAAATAGGCGCCTCCTTGAAGAGCCCTCCTTCTCCTTACCAAGGTGTCAAAATTGAATCATTATACCCAAAATATCTCATTTTAAAAGAAATACTCATAGTTTTTTTTACTAATAAACCTTGTCCTTAGTCAACTCTTCATCTTATGCGAGCATTTACTCATTTTTGGAGGTTTTTCTTTTATAAATTGGATTTATCTCCTCTCCACACTTGGATTGATCCTATTGGCCCATATAGGAACCTTAATTGGAGCATAATTCAAATTTTTTTGAAAATCTGGACCCTTAGGCTAAGGTCCTTCTTACCTATTTTCAATTAATTCCAATTGCACATTGGAAAGTTCTTTTTGAATTTTTGTTTCAGGGGAAACCATTTTAGACACTAGGAGGATTTTTATGTCCAAAAATATCTCAATTTTAGATTATCTCTCTCTAGATATTTTCTCTCTCTAGGTCAAAACAGGGTAAAACAGAATCTTTCTTTAATTTCAAAGAGGGGAATAATTACAAGATCAGAAGGGGAGGTTCTTACACCTGTACACCTCAAAAGCTGGAGGGAGGAATCTTACAATTTGGGGGTGAAATCACAAGTCGAAAGTTCTCTATGCATGGTTGTGGTGAGCCACCAACACTCTTTGGTGGTGATGCCATTGGAATATGCCAAATAGTGTGATAAGTGTCAGAACTTCTCAATTCCTCAACAAAGATACATAATGTTTTTACAACCTATTATGTCCATCAAACAAACCATTTGCTAAATGGGGATTAGATTTTGTTGGACCCTTTAGCCCTGCAACAAAAAGTATGCAAGCACGATATATTATCGTAGCTACAGTCTGTGTAACTAAATGGGCCGAGGCTAGGGCAACAATCAAGGCTGATGCTAGGATGCCTGCTAAGCTTCTTTACAACGTCATCATTTGGATGTACCTAGAACTCATAAGTGATTGAGGGACTCATTTCTTAAATGATTTTGTGGAGTTTCTCTTAGAAGAATTTATGGTTATCCCCATCTTAGGTCTTTCCCTTATTATCCACAAAAAATAGACAAGTTGAGAGCACAAATAGGGTCTTATGCATAGTGCTCTCGAAAACAGTCGAAGCTAGATTGGGAACAAAAGCTTTCATCAATACTATGGGCATATTGAACCACCTATAAAAATATCAACAAGAGGACTACACCTTATAACTTAAGTCTTTGGGCTACATTCAATTCTTCCTCTGTAGAGTTCATGATCCCAACTTTGAGAGTAGCTAAACAGACAAAATGGACCGGGCCACCAGTTCATGATCCCAATTTGAGAGTAGCTAAATAGATGGAATGGGCTGGGTCACGAGTTATCTGAATGACTCATAGAACTTGAAAAACTAGGTTCAAAGTAGGGAATTTGGTCCTACTCTCTAACCTCAAGAAAAATAAAAGAACACTCAAGCTTAGAGGGATTCAAAAGAGGTTTCGATTGGAACATAAAGACCAAGAGGTTAAAAGTTGGGGATTCGTTCCTACTCTATAACCTCAAGAAAAACAAAAGAAAACTTAAGCTTAGAGGTATGGGTCCTTTTAGGATTTATGAACTGATTTCAAAAGGATCCGTCTACCTAGAAACATTGGTGGATGGAGTCCAAATGCAAGGATGTTTGAATGATGGGAGGAATCCTTAAGGATGGTAGCCACCATAGTTTGGCTTGGAATACTTACTTTCTTGTTTTCTCTCCAGATAAGTGACCTTCACTTAAACCTTGATGTGATTCTGCCCACGAGGACTGCTTATTGTTCATGATCTAGAACACATCTTCTAAATATTTGATCTATGCCCATTTTGTACAACTACCCTACTATCCTCATGAATGACTTGCTCCTTAAGACTAGATTTTTACTGTGATCTCTATCCATGTTTTTTTTTAAAATAGAGATTCATCAGGAATTACAACATCTCATCATACCAGTTGCTCTTGTCCTGATCTACCAGGAATAGATGTGCATCCAGAAAATCATCTTCTGCTCCCATAGGCTTCTCTAGATTCCATCTAGATAGGAAGTCTACCATTGCACGATCCTTTCCTAGCATGTGCTTAATGATAAATGTGAATTCCTACAATAATAGCATCCACCTAGCCAACTTTCCTATTAAATCAAGCTATTAATAGTGCCTTGTGATCCACATGAAATTTAAACTACTTTCCAATAGGTAATGCCTAAAATTTTTGATGGAGTAGATAATCCCCAATGCTTTCTTCTCCATGGTGTACTTCTTATTTGCTTTTTCCAATGTTCTACTTGCATAATACACTGGCCGAGACCATGTGCTTCCTATATTAATGCACTCCCAATGTTCTACTTGCATAATACACTGGCGGAGACCATGTGCTTCCTATATTAATGCACTCCCAATGGGGCCACATCTAATGCATCCACAAATACATGAAAGATTAGCTTATAGTTGGGTTGCTATAGGATGTGTATAGATAACAGCATCTTCTTCAAATTTTGAATGCATCCTAACATCCTCCAGATTAGGTATACTCCGTTTTGTTTATAGTCAAGAGTTTCTTAGCTTCATGATTAGCTCCACTTTGGCTAGGTCTACTACCATGCCATTTTGCTAACACCACATGGCCTAGAAGGAATCCATTTGTCACTTCAAATGCACACTTCGCTAGATTCAGGCTTAGCCTTTCTTTATTGCACTTTTCTAGACATAGTATTAGGTAATGTAGATACTCAGTCTTTTTTCCAAACACACTAAAATCATCGATGAACACCCTGATGAATGTGGGGAGGTATTCATCAAATATTTCCTACACCATCTTGTTGGAAAGTTACTATCCATGCTTGAGGCCAAAAATAATCACATTTGATGTGAATGCCTTCCTTTAGCAACTTGTATATTTCTTCCTTCACTTATCTTGCATAGTTTGGGTTCATTCTATACCTATTTTTCTTGATAGGCACTACATCCTCCTTGAGGTTAATCTTGTAAATGAACCCTACCTTTAATAACTTGTATATTTCTTCCTTCACTTATCTTGCATAGTTTGGGTTCATTCTATACCTATTTTTCTTGATAGGCACTACATCCTCCTTGAGGTTAATCTTGTAAATGAACCCTACCTTTAATCTTGTAAATGAACCCTACCTTTAATAACTTGTCCATTTCTTCCTTCACTTGTCTTGCATAGTTTGGATTCATTTTGCACCTATTTTGCTTTGTAGGCACTGCATCTTCCTTGAGGTTAATCTTGTGTTGATAAAAGCTTGGATCAATGCACTTTATATCTATGTAGTCCTAGGTAAATACATCCTTGTATGTTGTAAATAGTTATATCAATTCATCTTTCAATTCTTGTGCTCACTCCAATAGTCTTGGGCCTATTCTCATCATGTAGATTGATTTCAATGAGTTCATCTTCTTGAACTTTCAATTGATGCTTTCTACCTTTATTTTCTTCTTTTAGGATTGCCAACCTGATTTCCTCTTCCTCTGGTAGTAGGTCTTTGGGCTTCTCTTCTTGAACTTTCTCGTGTTGCTTCCATTTTCATGTTTCACTGGCTAGACTACCTTAGGATCATATCTTTGAATGATCCTTTTCACATCTACCTCAAATAGTGACAATAAATCTTGATTTTCCCTTAGGATTTTCTCTTCTTCATCACCCTCCACACCTTCTAAGCAATTTAATCCTTCAGGATGGAGAGGTCTAGTTGTTCAGTATATCCTTGGATTTAATAGAGACCCTCATCTTCTTTTGTCTTTCTAAATGGTGATCCAGTTTGTTTCCTAGTTATGCTTAATCTTTCCACTCCTTGCCTTTGATAGCGACCTTCATCTTCTTTTTGCCTTTTTGGTTGGTGATCTGGTTTGTTTCCTAGTTATGCTTAATATTTCCACTTCTTAGCCAGGGGCTTCCCAGCAACATTGGGTAGGCTAGAGATATTTCTTTCATTTTGAGCCCCACAAACACCATAGGGAAGGCACATCCTACTATTTCTATTTCTTCTCCTCTCATAGTTCCCACTGGTCAGACTCTCCTTTAATTTTCCATCTTCACCTAAAATGGGGCTAGCTATATTGCAGTTATGCCCATTCTTTTGGCTAAGCTTTCTGATAGTATGATTACTCTAGTTCTTCCATCTAGAATACATGTGGTATGGTTTGCCCCCTTAGTCTAACCATGACTTTCAAAACTGATGTGTCACAGTCTACTACCCTTTCTACACTGGTGCACTTCATTATTATGGTTTCTAGCTCCATCATTAGCAATGTTTCCAACTTGTTTTGAGGCACCAGCTTTTGGAGCAGCTCTACTGCCTACAGTTTGGCACAAGTGACACAAAGTGGTCTAATGTAATGTTTAGCTTTGTCTTGCTGAGGTTCTCCCATAGCTCATATCCTCTACTAGACTCTTCTTACTTCCTTCTTACTCTTGGCTAGACTTGCTGGTTCTATCATGTGTTGCTTCTCTTTCTTTCTTTCTAGTTATGTCCCATCATGTTTGGTTTGATGGGTTCATTGCTACTATCTCTTTGAGTTGCATCGGGCTCTTTTTGGCACTCCAACATCTTTTCTCTACCATAAGTTTCCTCTGCCATAGGTTTGTTAATGGGAGTCATTTCCTTCATTCTTTCATCTAGGACATCTTGCTCTGGATTATTTCTAGTGGTATGGTCTTTCCTACATAGTTCAGATCACTCCATGGGTGGTATGGTTTTTCCTACATAGTTCGGATCACTCCGTGGGTGGTATGGTCTTTCCTACATAGTTCGGATCACTCCTTGGGCTTCTATTACTAGCTTTGTGACATGGTCCTTGGCTTTATGTTGTCCTACCCATTCTTTTGGCTTTAGCCTTCCTGTCTTTGGTTTGTCCCTTGGTGCTTCGGGCACACCCAGCCGTGTGATATGGTCATAACCATCACTTCCAAGGGTTCCCTCTCCCCATGTAAGCTCTCAATTCTTACCATGTTTAATGTAGGTTCTTGTCCTCCTTGGGTTATATCACCTTGTTATTTGTGGCTCCTACTGGTGTCTTTCAAACCATACAATTAGCCCTTCTGTGTCTGGGTGCATTACAATAACAACACGTTAATCTTGCTCCTCTTGGTCCAAATCTACTACCTCCTTATCCATATTGTCGTGTATTCTGAGGTGCTACTACCACTTTATTCATATCTAGCAAGAGTGGGGCTTGTATCTACTACTTTTAGCTACCCTTGGATTCCCATTCCGTGTGTTGTAGCATTTATCCATGGTGTGATTTGTCATGTCACCCGAGGTGGCACATTGCTAAGGAAGAGGGGCATCTTGCATTCTTACTTGGTGTGATCTTAGTTATTACACTTGGTGCACCATATATTCATCCTTACTCCTGTGTGTCCTTTGGTTATCTTGGCTAGGGAAGCTTTCAGTTCTTCCTATCCCACTGCCTTTCTTCTTCCAAGACCTCCGTTCTTTGTCGGTTTCTGAATCTGAGTTGGTGTCTTTGCTTAAAGTGTCCTCTCCATACTACTTTGATAGTCGTTGCCCACCACTTATTCAAATGCCAATGTTTCTAGATCCATGGATATACCACTACTTGTTGTCGGAGTGTTGAGCTTAGTCCTCTCACAAACCACTGATTCAAATTGGCTACTACCAACAACGACAGATGATTAGACTCATCTAACCTCATTTAGCAAGGCCCTAAACTCTCAAGGCATAATCTTCTACTGGTAGTTTTTTCTAAGTTAGCCTATGTAATTTATCCCCACCACTTGGGTGGTTGTCTTGTCCTTACAGAATCTCTTTAGGAAATCATCCTTTAGTATTTCAAAGGTGTGGAAGGAAGCCAGACCATACTATGCATACCAACTTATTGCTTTTTCCTCCCACCAGTGTTGGGGCAAAGAATTATAAATTTTGTTGTAATTGAGCTTAGGTGGCCAAGAAAGTGGTTTCAAAGGAGAACACTTGTACATTTGGATCTTCAGTGCTCTTCTCTGAATTTTGGGTACTTTAAATCCATACTTCAAAGCCATGGTGTATCTCTCTCAAAAGGACTAATTCCAACTCTTTCTTGTCTTTTCTGTTGTCGTTCCAGTTCTTCTCCACTAGCTTCTTGCTCAAGATTGGGATTTTTTGACCTTGGGGTGGTTAAGCTGCTACCACTGCATCCTCTCTTTTTGGTGATTGATTGATGCAGAAGTACTCAAACTTCTAGCACATTGTTTGGGTTGAGATTGTGCAGCACATCCCCATCTTCAACTTGTTCTGGTTTGCTTGCATCGGTAGCGTCATGCCCTTGCTACTGAGAATTTGCACTCTTCCATGTAGCCTCCATGAATGCTACTTGCCTAGACTGATACTATGACTCCCAACTTTCAAGACATGCATTACTTAATTAGGCATTCTTTGCAGCTATGCCCATCACTTCTTGTTCTACCTCTAACAATGCTATAGACCCAATCTTTTCTTTCTTGTGTCTTTCTATTCACAACTACTAATCACATTGATTCCAAGAAGCTTCAAGATCTTCTAGCTTCCCTTTGGTTTCCCCATCAAAATAGACATGCATTCTACTCAGAAGGGGAAAGAAGACATGGAAATCCTCAAACCACATGTAACAAGGGATGACACCTTGACCACGATGAGCCCAATATCCAAAGCCACTAGACAAGTAAAGAGTCATGAACTCTTCAAGATCAACTAGTAACTTTTATTAGTTAAATGACAAGCAGATGTAAGGTGGATAGTCATTGAGATATGATGTTAAATATGTAAGGTGGATAGTCATTGAGATATGATGTTAAATATGTATCCATAAAGAGTATCCAATTGTACACAGGGTTAGATTACTCTATAGCAACCTTCTTGGCAATCAGTGCCACATCTTTCGATTGAATGAGATTCTTAACAATAGAATGCTACTTGGCTCACAAAGGTAGACTATCTACCCACCCAAAATCCATGCAACGCATGCATGCTAATATTGCCACCTTTCCTATTTCCTAACTTCCTCTCTCTTGGCACTGCTATCCCTAGAGGATCACCTTAAAGTGTCATCGTCTAGTCAATTCTTAAACTTCAATGGTTCAAGACCACCCAATCGACATCTTCTATGCCCAATGCAATGAGGTGGTGACTAGCATCACACTAGTTTGTAGGAGCTATCTCAATTATGGTGGCTAGAGTGTAGACAACATTCGGATTACTGATAAGATGAGAGATTGAAGCTAGAAACACTAGCATGCCATAGCACTTCTTCAAACAGTTGTGTCAAACTCATTAATGAGAGTGCGTTGGCATGTGGTATGTCTTTCCTATTTTTAGATTTATCTTCAAGGACTGGTTACCTTTACATATATAGATGTGATTGGTTTCCCAATCATAAACCAGCCTTGCTTCTCTCATGTAAGGCATTTTGAGGATCATTGTCTATGACCCTCTTCTCTGAAAATCCATCACCAAAAATGTGTGGTGGAGACTTAGTCCAAAGGTCTTGATTTTTACATCTTGCCAGATTTCTAAAGTTTTGGTTGTGTTTCCATTGGCAAGCTTCACTATGAGGCATGTGCTTACTACTACTATGAGTGGTAGGCTAACACTAGTAACACTCTCCAAGATCATAGAGATTGTAAAAGTCCCTTGTACACGATAGGTAACGCTGCATTCATTTTGTCACTTTTAAAATAGTATCCTAGCTTGTTCATATACACTTTGGGCTATCCTTTAGTTTTGGTTATGATGGAGGGAGGGTGCTTAATAGTAGGGAATGGTTTGTCCTGAGCTTGAAGGCAAGTGGGTTGGCTACCATATGCTAGAAGGGTTTGCCCTAATTTTATGTGTGCAAGGTGAATGAGATCCTCCACTGGCTGGGGGTGAAGTGAAAAATAACTAAAATTTTGATTATTTCTTAATTATCTACTAATCTTGATTAATTAAATAATGGGCTCATAAACCTGATGGATTCTAGGCATGGCTCTAATACCATGTTGAAATTAGAGCATTGTGATAAGCTATGGTGGATCAAACACTAGAATCAACATCATTAACAAAGTGATTAGTAAATAATTAAGACGTAATTAGTGGTTGACAAATAGATTAATGTAGGCATGGATACTCAAAAACCAGCAAATTCTCATTAGGGCTATGCCTCAATTTATAGAGTTTACATCAAGCATCAAATCCCATTGATTTCTCCATGATTCACTCCACCTCTTTTCCCTGATTCTCTCCACCTCTTCACTTTTCCCAGAATATCTCCCTGAATAACTCCACACTTCCCAGAATATCTCCACACTTCCTAAATCTTCTCATGCTACCCTTTATTCTCTCCAAGTAGATTCTTCTCACCTTTTCACAGGTTCTTTCACATTTACATCTTCTCTTTTACAGCCTCTAACCAAGGGCTTGTTCCCGCACACACCCTATTCACTTGTATTTTCAACACACTATAGCCAACAATGTGGGGCTTGGTGGGATTAGTTCCATAGGAAGAGGCTCCAAAACTAGTTCTATTTGTGACCTCTTAAGAATGTATAGTGTCTATTGAAGGCCTTCGTTAAAGTCTAAGGATCCCTCACTGGTTATAATTGGCTCTAGGATATGCTCAAGCGTAGTTCATTTTGTACTTGACCACTTACTCCAGTCCATTTTGTACTTGACCACTTACTCTAACACTAGCTCTAGTTCAACCTGTACCTTCCTTACAAGCTCTTGGGCTTGTTTCATTCTCTCTCTTTCTTGGACGTGGAGCTTAGGTACTCCTTGAGTTTCTTTGGAAGGTTTTCATGTTCTATGGGTTTCTTTTCTTTGGGAAGAGAGGGTTTGATTGGGAGATTGCTTGCTATCTCTACAAGGGAGGTAGCTTTGGAGCTCTTGTCCAAACCACTTTCGATGGTCATGACATAATTTCCCTTGACCATTAATCATGCATTACCTTTGCACATGCTCTTCGAGGTCTCAGATCTCTAGTACATTAGACTTTTTAGGGGGTTTACTACAGCTTTTGGGGCTTGCACCTCTGGCTCTTTATTTGCTTGCTTTGAAATTAAAGCCTAGGCTTTTTGCTTATTGGCAGCCTTGGATGTTCCTTTGGGTGCATCCTCCTCCTCTTGGCTTGGAGCCTTATGATTGCATTAAGGGGGATTGTGTGAATGAGTCCTCGTTGTACGCTTAACATGTTAAGGCTTGGAGCCTTATGATTGCATTAAGGGGGATTGTGTGAATGAGTCCTCGTTGCACGCTTAACATGTTAAGGCTTGTCAAAGTGAAGGTAGATGCTTCTACCACATGAGGATGATTATCACTCTATTGGGATAATGCTTGTAAAAGCATGATCAAATCTACACTTATAGAATATGCCCCCATAAGAAATTACATAGGGGTTTGCATGGCAAGTGATGACTTCTACATCCTTGTTTTGGAGATTGTCTACTACCAAGTCTATTTCCTTGTGGTGCAGCACGGGCGCACTCACCACTCATGAAAGATGTAGTGCCTAGACCTATAGAGAACTTCATGAATTAAGACCGATCATGATCAATGAGCGTATGACAAGTCATCCTAGTGTTTTTGCGGGTGCATCTCATATGGAGATACTTGGTTCTAACAATGTGGGTGAGAATCCCATAATGAATGCATGTCTCAAGACTTCACAATTGGCCTTTTCAAGTGGATTTAGCCACCTAAACCACCACTAGCTTTTCCTTCAAGGCAAAGTCCAAAATAACAGATCTTGGTGGGATCATCTATCCATCCCATGGCCTAACAAATTTGATCAAACTTTTTTAGGTATTGAATGGTATCTCCAGTTCTATCAAATTTTGGTCTTCATCCTTTAGATAGATTGATCGTAACTTTGAACCTCTAGGTGCTATGTTGGTCATAACCCAACTTCCCATTTCAAACGCTATCCTTAGCATGTCTTCTATATATTCATGTGGTGGTGGTTGCGTGGTACTATAGGAGGAAAGATGTAGAGAAGTTCTTGATGCGTGCCAGCATGCTTGCCAATGTGTTCATCTAGAGCTGTTCAAGGAGGTATAATGTGGAGAAGAGATTGCAACTTTGCTTGCCAAATGCCTCCAGATATTTGTGGGGATATATCCACAAATGCTTACCAAATGCCTCCCCTTTCTTGGGGGCAAGCCAATATTCTTAAGGAACCTATAGCAATTTTGGAGGTATCAGCCAGAGTTCAATAAGTCGAATACCCTAATAGTTGATGACTCTTTCCTCAAGGTCTTTGGGAATCCAGAGGGCACTTTTGTTGTTGTGCCGGGTATGACTAATTTGAATGAGGAACGCTTCGGAAAGTTCTTAAATGAATCCTTGTATTTCCACACTACAGTGATCCTTGTGGTGTGAGTTTACACACAAGGAATGGTCCAATCCCTTTATACTTTAACTTAGACTTTTGGTTTTGTGCTATACATGAAAACCATTTCCCTAACTTTGATATCTTTGTCTTTGAGCTTTTTATTAAGCCATTCATTCCTTGAACCTCAACCTTCAGCTATCATTCTGTAGACAATGCGCTTCTTTTATGGGATTGGGCTATGTGGTTTCCAATGACACTTATCCTTTGCTAGCCTAGCTTTAAGGTTGTAGGCTTAGTGTAGCCAAGGACACATTTTTGTGAATGTCCTTGTGGATCACTTTTATGATGAGGTAGTCCTTGACATTAGTTCCTTACCCTTCTTGCATCCCCTGCTCAAATGGAGAAGAACTGTAACTTCCATGTGGTAAAGGAACTTCTATAGTAGGCTCCTATAGAGAGCAAGACTCCTCCTTCTTACAGTGTGTGCGCTTGCTGTTATGCGTATGTGGAATACTTATCCCTCTTGGGTACATCAAAAGAGACATGTCTTGTTTTAGCCATAAACTACAATTATTGGGCTACTTGCTAGTCGTGATGATCTTCTTGGGATAAAACCAGCTTAAGATCGACACCAAATGTTTGAAACATTATGGCATCTGGCATGGTTTGACCACTTCCTATGGGAGTGAACCCTGAATTTCCAGGTCTTGCTCTCGTTCCTTCGTTAGAGCTATGCCCAAAATAGGGTGGTTAAATGCTATTGGTGAATATGAAGCTTGGAGGACCATGGTAGTGCTTGTTTCTAGGTGTTCCATTGTTCCTTCTCTCATGTCTATGTTTCGTTGGCTCATTTCTTCTCAAAGCTCCTCGCTAGAGGTGGATCTAAAGGAGTCTAGCCTTCTTAATTGAGGAGCACTTTGTTAAGTGTTGATTGTTTATTGGTCGTTTGCTAGGATTTAAGGAGGTCTGGTTTGATGCGATGCAGCTGATTATATTATTGTCTTCAACAATTAGTCTAGATTGGAGGTCCCTAGTGCTTCTAGATTAAGTTTGAGAATGGTCTTAGAAAATTTTTTAATGTTCTTTTTTTTTTCTACTAGGCTCACGTGTCTAAGCTCATGCATCCTGGCTCACGCCTGTAGGCTCGTGTGTCCAAGCTCACACCTCTAGACTTAACATGAAATCACAATCATTAGGGAGGACCTAGTTGCGGCCATTGCCAAAGTAGAGAAGGCCAAGCAATGAGTAAACAATATAATGAGAGAACATCTAGAGGTGGTCCAAAGCATATAGGACATGACCAAGTCAAGCTAGCCCAAGTGGAGGCTAGATTGGCAGTTTACGATGTAGATACCACCCCAGTTATGTACAAGATTCATGTGGAAAAAATGGATGAATGGGAAGAGCATGCCACAAATGGGAAGAGCATGCCACAAATGATCTCAAAGCAATGTGGGAGGAGTATCTCAATAGCAAGCCCAAAGTAGTACTTGAAGCACCCTCCCCCACATATAGAGAGTTAATTATTTATAAGAAAGTTGATAGGAATCTAGACAAGAGCCAAGGATAGAAAGAGAGATTGCAATAGTCGGTGTATATGGAGGTAGGAGAGGATATGGGGGAAAACCAAGCAACCAATCTCCAAGGAGGGCCTCAACCCAAAAAACCTAATAGTCTCAAAGAGTAGAATGAATAACTGTGGAAAGAAGTGCAAGACTAGAAAGACAAGTTTTAGAATCTAAAAGCAAAAGGGAAAAAGCAGTCGTATAATAGGAAAAGACTTCTAGTAGGGAGCTAGTGCTTAGGGGCGGATATACCTCAATAGATGATACACTTGAGAAGGAGCTAAGGGAACACCTGCTAAACAACTAGAAGATAAACAAAGAACAAGCACTCCAAACTCACATAGAGGAGATAGATGGATTAATCAAGAAGTTCAAAGAGCAGCAAAGAAAAAGACACAGAGGCCATCTTAAAGAAGACGGTGAAAGACAACCCACCTAGGTAGTCCTTTGGACTAGTGTAAAGGAAAAAGAAGTTGTTAAAGAGCAAACTTCCAAACTCACGCAAGTCCGAGTTGAGCTAGCCAAAAAACAATTGGAGATACAATAGCTTAAAGATAAGCAAAAAGGAGAATTATAGATAAAGGATGAATTGAAAAATAAATTTCAAGAGTTTCACAAAAGAACAGGATATGCAAAAGGGGAGGGGCTCCGGGAGGAGAAAAATAAATTTACTAGTGGACTTCATCATAACAAAGGACAAAGTACAAAAGAGAAGATCTGGATGGCATGCAAGCACATCTGGAATGACAACCCCACAAATGGGAAGGAATTAGAGAGTCCCTGTAGGAGAATGAGGAAATTCAGTCTACTGAAATGGGAACGATCACGAGGCCATCTAGAGGGTCCACCCAAAGGGACCAAGCCACCAGCTCTAGGATGGTTTGAGGAAGCGGATCTGACTCCTCTATTATTGCTGACGATTAGCCTCGAGTGAGGTGTTAGAAGCTCATGTAGAGCAAGATAGGTAGGAGCAAGAGGGAAGGAGCTATGGGGAGCTCAACCTCAACCTCATGCCAATCGTATGTAAACAAGACAAGGTGGAGAGCAATGAGAAGGGAGTGAAGGATATAAGGGAGAGCAACACCATTCCTATTCACATACACTAACAATCACAAGCAAGCAAGCCACCATAAGCGAGAGAGAGAGAGAGAGAGAGAGAGAGAGAGAGAGAGAGAGAGAAGGCAAGACTCAATTGAGACAAATGGGATTTTTCCTTTTCATATTTCATAAAATATCTTATATACATGAGCTCATATTTACAATGTCTGGTCGCCCAATTACAAATGGGGGCCCAAAACTAGTCTTCCTAATTTAACTAGCTCTATGTACATCAATTCTTTAAGACCGGCATTACACAAGTCATAAGCTTGGTCATCCCATGTCTCTTTTACAATTAGCGCTTAGCGCGGTTACAAAAAGGTGAATTACAAAGGAGGCATAGTAGCTGTGTGAAAGGTCATGTTAACCAGAGTGGTTAACATGCCCCCCTCTTGATTGCAAGTCCGTCCTCGAAACTGGTCAAAGAAGTTATCTGTAGTAGATAAAGTAAGTGCAGACGAAGTACCATCGCGAGGTATAAGTGAGAGGGGCACGATGGAAGACACAATAGCCCGTCCATAAGGTTGTCTCCATCATGTCTTCAAAAGTTTGGAGCCGCCAAGAAGTCATCCACATGACTCATTCGTAGTAGCCGAACAACTGCTTGAGAGTGGACCCTTTGTTGATGTCAAAGGCGAGGCCTTGGGCTCCTTCAAAGTAATGGTCCCATGTCAAGAAGGACTCCAACAAGGTGGTGATGATGAGGTTGAAGAATCAGATCGTGGTGGCAATCACCGCTGGGTTGGGGACCTGGTCATAGCGATGGATGACTTCGTGGTGGAAGCGTCGGACCATGGATTCTTCAATACATGGATGTTATGGTGACGGCGGGAGCACAAACCATGGGTAGTTGAATTACAACTTCGGCATCTGCTATTATTCACTGTGGAACATCTTCCACGCCCACCGTCTTTAAATGGGAAGGTAATCAGGGCTGATCCTCAATGCGCGGGGTGCGTTATAGTAGACATCCCAAATGAAGGGTTTGCTTCACCAGGCTGACTGCTCACCCATGAGATCAAACGTTATGGGACCAGCAGCGGCAAGTGATCGGTGATATCTGCCACGGGTTTGGGGTGGGTGATCATGCCGCCAGGTTGTGTGCTTGGCGTCAAGGTACAGGCAAAGGAAATGGATGTCGAGGCGGTCGGTGATGCAAGTGATGGGGTGATGTTGGAGTTGTCAACCGAGCAGGATGGCGATGGCCTGCTCAAACTCCGTGTGGTCCAGAGGATCACGCCAAGGGTTTGGGGAGGGTTGACTTCCTCATGCTCAGATGGTGGTGGTGGCGGGATCTCCCCTTCTTCGAGTGGTGGGTTGGTAGGTTGCGGAGCTGGCGAACGGGGGTGGAGGGAGTGTCGATGATGAAGGGTATGTGGTGAGATTGGCGTTGAGAAAAGGTGGGGGTTTGGTAGAGGTGGAGGGTATATCCCGGAATGCTTTTTGCATTCCTAATTTCAGGGATAATGAAGGTGGCGAGGGGGGTGTGTGTGAGGGGGGTGGAGTGGGAAAGTGAAGGGGGGGAGAAGAAGGTGGGGCACCAAAAAGAGGAAGAGTGGAGGTGCTTGAGGGGGGTGGTGGGGGTTGTGTGTGAGGAGGTGCAGACAAGGAGCCTGATGGGGGAGGAGGGGGTGGTGGTGAAGAAGATCGTGGCACTGAGGAGGCAAGCCACCCTACCCATCAGTGTTATCATCATTGTCATCTGGGGCAAGGCCAGGCCAATTGCAATGGTAGCCTGAGGATCGTGAGCATAGAAAAAATTAATTGTGATGACAGCCTCGGCTTCGTTGTACTCCCATCATGGAAAGGCAATGTGTCATTAAACTAGCATATGCCATTGGCCTCCATGACTTTGATCTAGATGAAGTAATGGTGTAGAGAATGAGTAAGCCACATGTGCCGAGTAGGGTGGTAGAGGATCATTAAGGAGGGAGAGGTAAGCATCGTGGACGACATGCTAGCCAGTTGTGCGGAGGTACTATAGCGTCTGGCTCCAGATGAGGGGGAGATATGGGTAGGGGCATATGCCATCTAGTAAGGATAAATCGATGAGATCAGCAGATTGGGTTGTGGGGCAGCAGGGAAGTTATAGCAAAGTAGTAAACTCTTGGCTGTGAGGGTGACTTGAAGGGGGTGGAAGGGGAGTTCAAAGAGATCATGAGGGTGTTGGAAGGTGAGCAGCCTTTGGAAGAAAAAAATCTGGGATGAGAGTTAGGATATCTATGGGGAGTTTGGATGGAGCATATGTATACTGTGGGCGAGAGAGGGAGTCTTCAATATATATATTGTTTTGGAGAAGGTTAAGGCAGATGTCTTGGAATTGTATATCAAGAAGCTAATAAGGGGTTTGAGGGGGGAATGCCAAAATGGGAAGCTCTATGGCAGTCTCCATGAGCACATCCACCTTGTGTGGTCGACTAAGCTAAACGAAGAAGCCGATGTGTGTGGATGGAGGCTGGGCAGCATCTCCTAGCTGCTCATGTAGGCGATGGATGGTAGCCTTTATTAAGTCGTGATGCTTTGCAAAATCTATGGTGGTGTGGGCTAGAGCATCCTCTACTATCTGGACCCAGCTCATGGCCTCTTGATGTAGTCCTTCAATGACTATAAGCTCCTTGTGTGCTGTGGTGGCCGTTGCATGGGCTTGGTTGACCTGTTGCTAGAGCTCAGTGATTCTACTGATAACCGTGCCCAACTGCTATGTTTGTTGGTCAAACTTTTTCTATAGCTCGATGAACTGTATGTTGGTCTGGTATAACTCCTCAGAAACTTGCCTGGGCTTTGGCTAATAGCATTTCCCTTTGTGAAAGTTGTGCTACTTCTTGTTGCTGTCGAGAGATGCAGTCTGTCATCTGTTAGATTAGTTCCCATGCCATGTTGGCAAATCCATGGGCAAAGTTAGGCACATCTCCGCGGGCTGCATGGATGCTCTCTGCATAATTTTGGCTGGAATTGAAACTACCTACAACGACGAGCCCAATGAAGAGTGTTGACTATATTCTGTGTGTCACTGGAGGGGGAGGAAGGCTTGGCCTAGTCATGAGAAGGCATCTCCATGAATTTATCAGGGAGTGGTAGGTACTTGTGGGTGGTGGAAATGGGAGTTCTTGGCATGGGGAAGTAACGGGACCTAGCTCTTCATCTCCCATCAGAATGGTAACGTGGCCAGAAGCCAATTGTAGGGTGGTCGTCCGTGCATTCCAGTTGATGTTGCATCTGTTATGTCCCATCCATCCCCTACTAGTAGGGAGGATCTCTTCATGCATAGTTCCTGCAAGCATCACATAAAACTTCCCTTCCAAGGGATTATTTCCAATGTGGCACAAAAGTGTGATTGTGCCAATGCAATGAATATTTTGTGAGGCAACTGTGGTGACAACGGCAGGTGTTTCTTTCAATGTGGGTTCCCCAAGGAAACGCCATGTTTCATAGGATAATAAATTGTAACTAGCCCATGTATCAACAAGAGTTAATTTTTTGACAAACCTGGTTGGTATGGTCATTCCTAACTATAACCGAGCTAGCTTCACTTCCCAGTCTTCTTCTTCTTCTAAGTCAGCTACTTGAGCCATGTTGACCATGATATGCTTTTGCCTCACTTTGGCCTCTGCTTGCGCAGTCTTTTTCATATCCTCATGGGCTTGTTTTTGTTATTTTGGATGGCTCGGTGAGAGGGCCATAGTAGCATTTAAGTTTACTACCATTGAAGTAACCAGCCATTTCAACACCATCAAGTGTTTCAATGCGCACATTGCCTTGTGGTGTGATCTCAAAGACTAGGAAAGGTCCTAAGCCCCTAAGCTTGAGCTTTTTCTTGTGCATTTTGGTGCTGAATAAGAGGACCATGTCACCCTCATTCATCTGTTTGTCCTTGAGCTGATCATCAAACCATTGTTTACGCCTGGGCTTCTCTACAATCATGCTGTAGACTACAAAGAGCTGGGTTTCATCAAGCTTTCCAAGTTCAAATAGGCAACAGCTTAAGGCATTTTCGGTGAGTTTTTCATGCACTGCGACACGTAGACTCGGGACTAAGAACTCTATGAGCATGATCGCTTCAGTATCATAGGTTAAACTAAAAGGGGTAGCATTGGTTGCTACTTTGTACAAAGTTCTATAGGCCCAAAGTGCAGGTGGCAACTTCTATCCCCAATCGTTGGCGGCTGGCCTCCACTGTTTTGGTGAGAATGGCACATAGGGTTTTGTTTGTGATTTCGGCTTGGCCATTCGCTTGAGGATAGCAAGGGCAGAACTTCCTATGGGTGACAAGGAACTCTTGAAAGATGAATTTGATTACCTCATTCATGAAATGCATTCCATTATCACTGACAAGCTCGAGAGGACAACCAAAGCATGTGATTACAAACTCATAGAGAAATTTAGTTATCAACGACAGCTTTGCGGGTTGTGCGAGCTTCTACCCACTTGGTGTAGTAGTCCGTGTGGCAGCAATTATATATCTGGCTTGAGTGTATTTGGCTGCCAGACTGATGGGTCCTATAAAGTCTATGCCCCATTTTTCAAAGGGTTGTAAAAGGACACGATGGGGTTCAGGGGCATGTGATCCTTGAAACGAGGGATTACGACGTGCTGGCATTCATCACATCATTTGACATACTCAACATCGTCAGCCATTAAAGTGGGCCACCATAACCTAGCTGTGAGAACCTTATGAGTAGTGATATCTGCTAACAAAGTGCTGCCAGCACAGGCAGAGTGAGCATGTTCAAGGAGGAAGACATACACGTCTTCTCTAACACACCATCTTAGGATTTTGTGCTTGCCCTTCTTATAAAGTTGACCCGATAAGCTGGTAAGGCATCGCCTTTTTTGTTAAATGACGAGAACGGTCCTTGTTGAGGAGAGGATCAACTAGTAAGCCATTGCCTAAGAAGTGAGCCACTTCTTTGCCCCATTCACAGGAATTAAGCAAAGTTGGAAATAGGGCGGCATTTGGTAAATCATCGTCTACTCCCACTGGCTGTTCGCCATTGGGGATCCTTGACATGTGGTCTACAAGAACATGCTGAGAGACTTTCCTCACCGTAACGGCAGTGAAATCAAACTTAAGCAAGATATGTAGCCACCTGGTGATTTTGCCTGTCATACAGGGCTTATTGACGAGGTACAAGAGGGCTTGATGGTCTACAAAGAAGACAAACTTGGTCGCCAAAAGATAATGGCAGAACTTCTTAACTATGTAAACCATCGCTAATCCTTCTCTCTCAGTTGTGGTGTAATTTCTCTCAGCTTCATTGAGTTGGTGGCGGCTGGCAAAACTGATAGGGAAGTCTATCTTCTGTTTGCCTTGTTGGGCCAACACGCATCTTATGGGCAAATGCTAAGGCGTCAATATGGACACAGAAGATGAGATCCTAGTTGGGGGATCTAAGGATTGGAGTGCTTGCCAAGGCTTTTTTGAGTGTGGTGCAAGCCCTTTGGCATTCTTCTGTCCACTCAAAAACTATAAGGAGTCTGTAAAGGGATCTAGAAATATCAACATACATAAAAATGAATCGCCAATAATAGCCAATGTGTCCCGTGAAGCGCTGGACACCCTTGAAGTTGGTAGGTGGGGACAGCTCGAGAATGAGCCGCACTTTGTTGTTGTCAGTCAATATTCCTTGCCCTGGAGACAATGTGTCCCAGGATCACTCCATGTCGAACCCAAAGTTGGCATTTAAGAGGGTTTAACGAGATGCGGTATAGTTTGCATCGCTCTAGAACCTTGCGCAAACACGCAAGGTGCTCCTTCCAAGAAGAATTGACACATAGGTCATCCATGAAGACTTCTAGGAATTTCTGGAGATATTCCTTGTAAGCCGTCCACATTAAGCATTGGAAGGTTCTAGGGGCATTTGTCAACCCGAAGGGCATGACTCTATATGCATAAGTACCCCATTCAGTAGAAAAGGTAGTTTTGTGCTAGTCCTTGGGATTAATCACAACACCTAGTTGTATCCTAAGAATCCATCTAGGAAGCTATAAGCTTCCTTTCCCACTACTCTTTCTAGCACATGTTCAGTGAATGGTAAAGGATAGTGGTCCCTTATAGTGGTAGCATTGAACTTTTTGAGATCAATGCACACCCTAACTTTTTCATTTTTCTTGGGCACTATCACGATCGGTGATACCCACTTTGTATGTTCAATTTCATAGATGAATTCGGCATCAATAAGTCTTTCAATCTCCTTGTAGAACATCTTGGAATATTTGGGGTTCATTGGGTAAGCTCATTGTTTGACTAGCCTAGCTCCATCAACCATGGGAACGGTGTGCTAGACCACTTTTGTGGGTACACCCTTCATATCTGTGTACTTCCAAGAGAAGCAGTCCTGGAATTCATTCAAGAGAGTAACAAGCTTGGCCTCTTCTTCATCCGAAAGGTCTTCTGCAACAATACGAGCCTCGGGTCTTCACTCGGGCTGGCCAAGTTCACTTCTTAACCTTGGCTGGACCATCATATGAGGTCCCAGGTTGCCCACTATTAGACCTTTAAGCCGAATCATATTGAACAAAGTGGCCAAGTTCACTTCTTAACCTTGGCTGGACCATCATATGAGATCCCAGGTAGGAAGAAAAACTCAAAGAGCTCGTCGAGCCTAAAGAGGAAGATCTAAGACAAGTGCTTGAGTACTTTAAGTCCTACAACATCGGCAAGGATAGAGTGGTACATGGAGAAAAAGCTTAAAGGAGCCCAGAAAGAGAACCACATGTCTCATATAATGACAATCTTGCTAAGGTCAAGGAAATAAACCTTACTAGCTTAGGTGAAGAACCTAAGATAATCTTCATTGCCAAGGACCTCACCCTTGAGCAAGAAGGAGAATTTATTACCTTGGTTAATGAATTTCAAGATGTGCTCACTGTGAGCTTTCTAGGGTTAGGATGATTAACAGAGAACGCACTAGTTCTGGGGGATTAAAGAGATCCATGGTGGGTGCTATAGTAGAGAGAGAAACGAGATATGATAAGATTCAAGCGAGATGATGTGAGGCTCAAATATGTCACATATGATATACCTTTGTATAAGCTACTGATTATCTTTTAATGGTGAATAGATGAATGCCAATTGGGTGTATAAGAAACTAAAGAAGGCATTAGCAAACGCACCCATCCTCAGATCCCCCAACTGGGATTTAATTTTCCATGTGTATATAGATGCTTCAGCCTTTGCTATTGGATGCATGCTTGCTGTCAACTTAATGAGGTTGAGCACAATCATTGAAAAAGAGGGATTAGCCATGGTATATGCCATGAAGAAGTATAAGCATTAGCCTATAAGGATTCCCTATTCTTGTCGCTACCAAATTTGTGTTACCAAGCACTACTATATTTGGTGAACAAGCCTTGCATCATAGGGCATATCACCAGATGGTTGCTTATTCTTTTGAAGTTCAATTTCACCCCATCACGGTGCAAAAGGGGTCTACACATGTCCATGCTAACCACCTTTCTAGAATTCCAAATGGAGAACCCCCTCTAGGGATGGAAGATGATCTTCTCGATGCTCCACTGTTCCACATTGACCACATACCATAATAGAATGAAGACATCGCCCACTTCTTGGCCCATGGATTTCCCATTCAACACCCCATCAAAAAGGATAGAGCCAAATGGCTCATTAGGAAAGTGGCCCCCTATCACAATTAATAGCAGGAATTCTTTACAAGAAGAGTCAAGATAACATCATAAAGAAGTGTCTCTCATGAAGATGACTTTTTCATTATTATTAGAACAAGCCCATTCTAGCATGGTGGAGGACACTTTATCAAGGACATGAGTAGCTACTACTTGCAATATTTCCTAGGCTAGATATTGGTAGCCTACACCTTTGGAGATGTGGTTGAGTTTGTCAAGCACTGCCAACAAATGCCAAAGGTTCACCATAATCCCCGAGAAGGACCAAACGTCCTGAACCCTGGGGCAATTTCAAAACCCTTTCAAAAATGGGGGTTAGATTTTGTTAGTCCCATTAGCCCCCTACTGCTTAGGGAAGCTAGGTGTGTTTTTATCATCATCGCCCACAGACTATTTCACAAAATGGGCTGAGGCCAAAGCAATGCAAAAATCTAACCCAAAAGCTGCTGCCAAGTTCTTGTATGAGAATGTGATTACCCGTTTTGGTTACCCACCACTAGAAATAGTACTACGCAATCATGGTGAGCATTTTATTAATGAAGTGCAAAGTTCTTTGCTCAAGATGCACCATCCATTGTAACCATTACTACATCACATAATTCCCAATCTATGATGACTGTCAAAATAGAGATTCTTATTAGATCTTTTCCTACATCATACAAGTTTTATGTGACCCCTACATGAATATTGAAAGAGAGCATCATCCTTGGGAGAGGATGGATCTCAGCCATAGATTACATCATCTACAATGCTCGAGTTCCCTTCAGAGTGGCTACCATACCCTTAGTGGATGAGGGCAACACGAACCTATCAATATCTCAAGCCTTGTTTTCCACTTAGAACCACCACCTCAAGTAACCACTAACACTAAACAGCCCTCTTGCCTTGCCATATCAACCACACCCTCCAACCATTATGGAGATCCAAAACCTCACCGATGAAGATAAAGACCACCTCCCTAATGTCAACAACCCTTCAAGAAGGTCACTAAGAAAAACTGGTAAAAGAACTCTAAGCATACCCAAACCCCAAGCCCCACTATATCCCCATCAAGTTACTAGAAGCCTAGGGCTTCTATAAAGGGAACCCATCTGTCTAGATCCCAAAAATCTTATTGTCCCCTAACAAACTCGGAAGTGTTGCTGTGCATACAAAACGAGCGAGCAAGAGAGAGAGAGAGATGAGATGGTCCTCCAGCTCTCCTCTCCTCTTTTGCCTTCTCCTCCACACACACCATCCAGAGAGATTTGCTTCTTATTTTTTATAAATAAGGATAGCTTAAATTTGAGTGGTTTAAACCTCTTTGAGTGGCCCACCCTTGATTCATACGAACAGAACCTCCACTCTGATACCAATGTTACACTACGGTAGCAACAGAACGGAGGAGGAGAGCTCTGGATAAGGTTCCCCACTACTGGGTATATATGATGGCATGCCTGCCACACATACCCGACTGCCCTTGCAGAACTATGCCCAGGTGCCCTCTCCCCTAAACCTTAGCTTGCTCACTACCCACGCTCCGATGGGTGGTCTCAGGGTCCAATCGAGCTCCCCGTGGCCACTATGGGTTACGTAACACACATAGTAGTGTCTAAGTTTACTACCATTGAAGAATCCTTACATTTCCACACTGCCAAAGTGTTTCAATGCAATGCTAATCCTTTTGGAAAGATCCTCATGACAGTTGCGGTTCACCAGGTAGTCTCTTTTTGGATGTGTTTCAAGGAGGTTTAGGGTGAGCCTTAACATTTTTGGCACCGTTGCTGGGGAGCCATCCCTTGGCTTTTTCCATTGTTTTGTCTCTAATCTACGCATAACCCATTGCCTATTATTTTGATTAGTGGTTTACCGTGAAAAAGATGTGTATTTGATGGTGATTTGTGTGAGATTTGGTGTAGAATAGCTCTTTTTTTTGTTTTTGAAAAGAATGCTTTTTGCTTAATTTTTAGATTAATTTGTTGTTTTTGTTGTTGTTTTGGTGGTTTTTCATGTTCTTAGGGCTTGCACATAGTTTGTATTAGGCTTAGTTTGCATCCATTGCATCAAACAATGCAAGAGAACGAATTTCTTAGTGAATGTTAGCTCTCTTTAGTTTAAATATAGATCTAAGATCATTAATTCTAGTTTAATTGTGTGTTTTTTGTTGAAATTGTTTGGATTAGAGTGTTAGCAAGTATTAGGAGTAACTTAATCTTTCAAAAAAAAACTTAAAACCATCCAAAAACCCTTGAATTTGACTAATTTCTCTTAATGGACTGGTTTTTGTCATTAAGGGTGATTAATCTTATTCAAGAGGCTAAAAATTTAGAAAATATGTTAATTGGGGTCTAAATTGATCATATGAGTAGTCGAAATTGGGGTCTAAATTGATCATATGAGTAGTTGAAATTGGAGTTTTTGAGATTTTTTAGAGCATCTAGATGCATCAAAACACTTAATCATATCAATCTCCTAATTTAAATTAATTTACACAATGGTTGATGCACAAAGATTAGTTTTTCCTTGCTCTATCCAATGGTGTGCTCAATTGTGTGAATTAATTAAGGATTAGTAGTTAATTAGAGTCCTTGATTAGTGTAAAAGAGAAAAAGATTAGTGAAATAATTAATCTTGAATCAATCTTTAATCAATTTTTTACATAACTCATTAAGGCTAATGAGCATTCAATGAGAAGATGCTCATGAGTTGTCAATTTGTCCATTTTGGGGGTCATTTATGAAGGGTATAAGGGGTGTCATTAAAAGGTTGACTTTTTTTATTCCACTTACCTTGTTTGGGAAAATGCCCATATCCCTTTCATTTTAAATTCAAAAAATATCCCCCCCCAAAAGAGAAATTCGTATTTCCCATTAGATTTTTAAAAAATCAAAATTTAATTTCCACGTGAAGTCTGGTTCACGCATGAAAACTATTTCACGGCGTGAAACACTAATTCGCGAAAGAAAAATCACGTGAATGGAAATCCAACGTTAAAATTTTTATTTTTAAAAAATGAAATTTAATATCCACATGAAGTCTAGTTCACGCGTGAAAACCATTTCACGACGTGAAACACTAGTTCAGGCGGCACAAAAAAATATATATATCCACGTGAAGTCCGATTCACGCGTGAAAACCGTTTCATGGCGTGAAACACTAGTTCACACACGACCAAAAAAAAAATCCGAATTTAATTTTTCGTGAAGTCCAGCGTGAAACACCAGAGTTTCATGTGGGGGGGAGGGGGAAAAAACTCTAGAAAACACCCCGGTTTGGAGACCTGTATCTCCTAAACCGTATATCTAATGAAGGCGTTCTAGGGCTCATCGAAAAGCTAACATCAAGCTCTTTGACTTTGGACTTAGTCGTCCGAAGTCAGAATCTATCATTTTGGCCTCCGACCAACAGCCTCAAAATTCGACCTGAAAATCGAGGCAAAAAACAATCCAAAAACCACGAAAAAATCGCAAAAAACAGTGTGAAAATGACGACGAGCCATATTCGGACTACTTTTTGAGGGTCTAAACGACAAAATCATGGATGACTCAGGGAAACAAAGTTGTAGTACTCCAAAAATACTACAACTCTCTCATACAAAGTTTTTCAAAATTCCTTTTGGATCACCCTCAAAAACGTGCTGCGAAATAGGAAAAAAATTATCGGAAAAATTTTGAGACAAAGACGGAAAATAGGTTTTAGGACCTCCTCTTCCATCTGGGAAGTTCCCCTCTAGCATACACTTTTTTCGAAAAAATATATCTAAAGTCGTTCATATGCGTTTAGCACACCTAAGCTAATTGGGGCAAAACGGACACCCGTTTGATCCAACAAAGAGTACGCCAAGCCTCTTGAAGCTGTATAACGGGTTGTGGGAAAGTATAAAAAGCAAAAAAAAAAAAGAAACAAAAAAAACAAAAAAAAAACTATGATTGCTCATTAAGGAGCATTTAGGCACTCTGACATGGCCACGATAGAGGGATTGCCAGGGATCACACAAGGACTCAACTCAATGGCTAACATCTTCGAGCCATTGAGATCTATGCCACCAATTCACCTCCCCATGCCATTGGCCATGCCTATAACAAGCGTGTCATCAAGTTTTACACCCCCAGTCACTTCGATTCCACCAGGGGCTTTGGTCCCTTACCTAATATTCTCGCAAATCCTATAAGTACCAACCCTTTCTTGGATGCCCCCACCTTGGACATACTGACTAGTCTAGGAAGGGGGGTGGCCCAAGGACTCACTAAGTCTCTTCCAACAAGAGCACTCACATACGGCCTCAATGATTCATACAAAAATACGG
>NC_141101.1:9591503-9674003 GCF_041138505.1 Cibotium barometz
TTGTTTACAAGCCATCAAAAAAAAAATCAAGAGACAAGTCTATCGAGCTCTTTATGGCAAGTTTATGCCCGCTATGATACTACTCAATGGTCTCTTGGCACCTGTGGATTTTTCTTCTCATAGCACGAGTTGAACGAGCTTTTGACTTTTTACAAATTGCGGGTGAAATCTAAGTATTATTATTATTTCACTAATTTTCATTTCTATATTCAAAATTTATAACTTTTATCTATCTACATTTGTAATTCTAGTTGAGAAAGAATTTAGATTCAATCTAGAGGATAGCATATCCCATAAGAAGAGGCATAGACATGTTAGTGATACATCTTCAAACTCCGATGATGACTAAATTCCAAGAACCGTGCAAGCTACTCTTAAAGCTTTGGAGTCTAGGAAAGAGAAGAAAATTAGCCACAGAGCTTTTATCTTTCAATATTTTGAAGGCAAGAAGGATGCTCACATAATACTTTCTTGGCTTAGTCAACTTGATGATTACTTTTCACGAGATAAATTCTCAGAGAAGGATAAAATCAAGTGTGCTACCAATAATTTGCTAGATAATCTAGCATTATGATGGAACCTAACTAGAACCAGCAAGCACAAACCTAAATCTTGGAAAAGGTTTCAGAAGCTCGTCAAGAAAGATTTCTTACCCTCACAGTACAAAGCTAGGGCTAGACAATGATAGTATATCTTCAAACAGCTTGAGAAAGAAAATATATCCGCTTATGTGGATAGATTTCAGTAGACCTTGTTACAAATATAGGTAATTGAGAAAGTTCGCAGCAAGGATCAAAGAAGGAAGTTTGCAGCAGTAGGTTTGAAACCCACAATTCGATCAAAACTGAACATGTTTTGACTATACTCTCTTAGCTTGGCTATTTCCTTATCGTTGAATTGTGAAACGAAAAATAACATTTCTAAGGAAGAAATGACACCTCAAACTTCGACATCAAAGTCCTTGAACTCTATAACTTTTCCAAAACCATTTGATAAACCCCTCAAAGGCAATAACACAGGTATTGATACCAAAATTGATGATTCTTCTCAACAAGCTAATGAAGATGATTTAAAGAAGGGTTTTAGGTGCAACGAGATTGGACATATCGTATAGAATTATCCACGAAAGTCAAAGAATATTTCACTTGGGATAAATATGATCGATGATGACAAAGAAGAATACCCCTACTATGACGAGTATTTCGACTCCTAAGGTAACATACTCATTTCATTTGATTATTTTTACTATAAATTTTATTCAATAATTTTTATAAATTTCAAGGAGAGTTTTTATGCGTCAAAAGTGGAACTTCTTGAGGAACTGGCCCTTCTATTTACGAACTCTGTTTTATGAATTTTTGTTGTGTATTAGTCTTATGGTATGTGACACAGAGGTTAATCCTGTGTGTGAAGGATCTCGATGCATACTTATCTCTAGATTTATGTGGGATAATTTCTGGTGGTATGGGGGACACTAGAATTTATTACACGTAGAATTCCTTGATAAAGTGTTTATCTGCCATAATTAGAGAAGATACTAGAATTTGTATATTATAAGACATTGATCTCCTTTGCTCGAATAAGTAAACATACAACTGAGGTCAGTTGCTTATCTAAGAAAGAGAGATGCTAGCTAATGTCCACCCTTTGGCTAAATGCGGACGCCCGTGCCATGCTAGTGAATTGGTATCGTGGGTGACCCCGCATTAAATACTAGTTACCTATTGTTATTGGTATATCTTAAGACCATGTTTGATGGGTCTATGTTATTGAAGTGTAACAAGTAGTGCCATGCTTGACAACTGTGTGTTGTCGAAGCGAAACAGGTGGACTACGCTAGACAACTACACGATCTAAGTGTAACACGTGGTTTATGCAAATGATATGCCATGCTAGATGATGAGTATAGTGATACACTCATTGAAGTGTAACAAGTGGCAAGACACGCCATGTTAGAAGACATGTAAAATGATACTCCCATCAAAGTGGTGAGTGTATGTTGTATTTGTGCCTATCAACATTTCATATTGGAATTAATTGTTATGATAGCAATCAATTGGAACAACTAATGTGTTTATGTTTGTGAGATAGGTGAGATGAGCAGTGCATGTGTCGCACATGGAGAATCTTGTCAGTATCATCTCAGATTATTATTATTTCATATGAGTTATTTTTTGGGCTATGTGCCAAATGATTATACATATTATTTATGTGCGCTTGTGCATGGTGTTGCTATATTATTGGCACACGTGTTAGAGAAATTGTAGTTATTTTACACTTAATGTGTGAACAAGCTCTAGTGCTTGAGTTATTTTTGTAAAAGTGAAAAAGCAAGCCCTATTTTGTACACACAACTATTAATAGCTCCTTGGGCTATATATTGAATACAATTCTCAAAATACGCATGTCATGAAAGGGAGCTGTACACATGAGGGGGGAGATTACACCCAATAGTGTGTTGATATGGTGATGTTTACTCTATCTCATGTTTTATGTTATGCTTTAATCTTGTCAATTTGATTCAAGTCTATGCTTTGTTCCTTTATGTGTATGTGAGTTTGATTAATTCTTCAAGAAGTACATGAGGTCTCATGACATTAGGGTACTAAGGTCTTGGCTTGGAGTTATATATAATGCTAAGATTATATATATATCTCTCTCTTTCTCTTAATTCTTTGTTTATATATACAAAGCTCTTAAGGTTTTAAAAGATTAATGTGTACACACACACACACACACAAACAAAGACTTGAAGGTCCAACTCTCTCTCTCTCTCTCTCTCTCTCTCTCTCTCTCTCTCTGTGCGTGTCTCTCTCTCTCTCCCTAATATATATATATATATATATATATATATATATATATATATATATATATATATATATATATATATATATATATATATATATAGCATTAAGGTCTAAGCCTATTTATATATTTACTAAGGTCTAAAGATTATGTTATCTAAGGTTCCAAAAAAGAAACAAGACCTTTGAAGACTATATATGTATATATATCACTCTAAGGTTTATTATATATATAATAAGCTTTTTATCTTTAATGCATTGGGGTCCTCCTCTTCTTCTTCTTTTTTAAATCCCATATGGGGAAGGTTAACCAAGCAAAGCCTTATATATATATAATATATATAATATATATATATATATATATATATATAATCTAGATGTAATCATAAATGGACATGAGTTAGAGAATTATGAATTGGCCGTCTTCTCTTGAATACTATGGAAGTAAAATTGGGTGGAATGTATATCTCCTTTGAAAAGCTATACCAACTTCTTTATAGATATGGGACCATTACATAAATAATTCAATCCAATTAATGAAGATTACGAAGGGATATGAAGAATAGATGTGACTTTTGAAGAGCCAATTCTAACACTTGTCAAAAAGAGCATTCCTAGATATAGAAATGTGACCAGTTTTTGCTTTAAAGATGTGACAATGCACTCACTATTATGATAGACTTTAGGGTTTTTTTTGACAAGTAAGGTTCTTTGTCTTCTTAAAGCTGTGATATATAGGTTTTGTTCTATATCAAGATTACTTCATGAAAAACCATAATAATGCTTGTCTAGAGTTCTATATTATCTTTTGTGCATAGTATAAAGTTTTGCATATGCTTTTGTATAGAAGAATGGTTCGATCACACCTTGTCAAGTGTGTGACTATAAGTGCTTTGACATGGTCAATAGCTAGTTCATTTTTCTAGTTTTTGAATTTTCCCATGGATCGGTATTTCTTATGGAGATATTATATTATCTCATAAACCTTTTGCTCTTTTGAATATGTTCATAAAATCTCTCTCTCTCTCTCTCTCTCTCTCTCTCTCTCTCTCTCTCTCTCTCTCTCTCTCCACACACACACACACACACACATTTGTGTATTCATGCATGCATGTATATATCTATGAATTCATGTATGTACACACATACATTCATACATATATGTATGTATAGGTGCATGTATATGCATATATATGTCCATGCATGCATGAATATGTATGTATGTATGTATGTATACACATGCATTCATACACACACATACATACATACATACATACATACGTATATATATATATATATATATATATATATATAATATATGTATGTAGAGAGAGAGAGAGAGAGAGAGAGAGAGAGAGAGAGAGAGAGAGAGATGCTATGTCACCATAATATTCCTTTCTGACTGGGTAGATTGTATTCTTGTGGAAGTAAAATTATGTGAAATAACCATGAAGTCAGAGAGCCATGCATTGGCCAAGTTATCTTGAATATATGGATGCAACCTTGGGCTAAATGTATATGGCCATTGAAAATCTACACCAACTTCTTTTAAAATATACGCCCATGGCATTCAAAATTCAATCAAAGTAATGGAGTTCATGAAAAAGAAATAGATGCACCTTTGAAAGAGCCAATTTTAACACTTATGTGCTTTTGATGTTGAAATACGATCTTTTTCCACTTCGAAGATGTGACGATGTAGTCACTATTATGATGTGGAGTATAGGGTTTTTATAGATAAGAGAGGTCCTTTGTCTTCTTATGTCACATTGTTGCCTTAAATCTCCATAGGTTTGGTATATATAAAGTACTTGATAGCAAAGCAATTTTTTTTTGCATGTTTTGTTAAATTGGTAAATTTAAATTATCCAATTCTATGAACAATAAAAGAATGGTTCAATCACATTGCTTAAAGTGCACAAACATGATTGATTTTTTCAATTGGTATTTTTGAAGTATCCAATCCTATGAATGCATTTTTTAAATAAAAGAATAGTTTAATCATGCTGCTTCAAGTGCACGATTTAACACATTCAAAGTCAAGTGCTATCATCTTATGCTTCACCCTTACTATTTTCTCGAAGATTATAATCTTGATTTAGTGATTAATTATCATGATCATAAATACAAAAACTTATTGTAGCTAAGCTACATTAATTAAACATGCATGGAATAAACTCTTTGGATTTGCCATGCTAGCTATTAATTTTTCTATCTCATCAAGGTACCAAATCTTGCACCTACATAATACAATAACTTTTTACATGGATAGTTACAAGTTTGAAGTCAAGGGACATTGTAAAAGCATTAATTAGCTTATCATTTCACACGATCTAAAACATCAACTTTGAGATATAGATATAAATACTCAATACCCTTGCCTTTAATTTCACTTTTCTCAATGTTCTCTTCTTCTCTCTAGGCCATTACTGCACATCAAATTTAGTATTATCCAAAATTGTAAAGGAGCTTTTGGCTATTCCTTCATCAAAATGTAGAGTGAAAGAATCTATGAATCTATATTCTACGATTTGAATGTGTGGTTTTGAATCTTCACATGATTGAAAGTTTTTGCCTTTATCACCCACCAACACCGTCCACTATTTCACATATGGACATGTGCCAATTTCTACGATTACGGCACAAAGTTCACAAAACAGAGTGAGAGATTTACTCTAGGATTGGCATGGTTTACACATTACATAGCATACTATGACTAGTTCACCTGAATAATAATTGGAATTTCACATATATAAACCAAACAGAGATAACAAAAATGATATTATGTTAAAAAATGGAAAGATCTACTATCATTTTTAAAATTAATATGAAGAATAAGCATCTCACCTTTAAAGGGGAAAAAATCAATGGCACGAAAACAAGAGAGGATCTCATTTGATCAAAATTAGTACATCAAAATTGAGCTTACTAAGTGTGTGTGTGTGTGTGTGTGTGAGAGAGAGAGAGAGAGAGAGAGAGAGAGAGAGAGAGAGTAATTCATGTCTCATTTATGTTGATGAGAGACAATACAATTTTAATGGGACATGGAAAGAGAAAAAATAAGTAAATGTGGTGACAAGACAAATTAAGGAAGAGCTTATTATCCATTTGGAAAGAGGAGGAAGGGAAAGGGCATGGATAAAGCCCCAAGTTTACCCAAGTTGCATGCCTTTTAAAATGTATACGATAAAATATGTATGCATATAGAAACTATCATGTGTAAACATCTACAAAAACTATAGCACTTGGTTTTGCATAAAAATATAACAAGTTCACGTGTATGCTAATCTTATCATTTTATATGCATGGAAATGGATCAATAAACTTGGAAATATAGCTAGTGTGCCTCCTATCCACTGTTATTGTGGGGATGTGAGAAAAAAGCAATAACTTTTACATACAAATAGTTTTTCAAAATGGAAAACATGAAATGAAAGTAGAATCTTAGAAAACGGAAAACATGAAATGAAAACAGAATCTTAGAAACTGTTTATTAGTTCACTTGAATAAGTAAAGGTAATGAAGATCATGTTAGTGCACTTTATGAGTTTATCATGGGCCTACAAGATTATATTTGCCACACTTGACATTTGACAACACCAAAAAGGCATTGATGTAAAATAGAACAACTAGAAAAATTCAAGAATTTTGACCTATTAGAATTTGACCCCACTACCTTTGTAGAACTAGTACATAGTGCTATGTAACACGATGAGAAAAGATGCTACTTAAAGATCCAAGGGATTTCCACTTGTGTTCTTCGTTTGATGGGTTAATCTTTAAGGCATAAGCTTGAATTCATGAAAACCCTACTTTTACTTGTGTGCCATGCACGATCCATGATGATTTTGTTGAAGTGTACTCCTTGTAGTCACTAGCAATTAGGTTCACTCGTAAAGAGTTAAAGGGTTGTAAAGAGTTTTGAAAAAGGGGTTCATAAAGAGTTTTGAAAAAGGGGTTCATCACTTGTAAAGAGTTTTGAAAAAGGGGTTCATCACTATCAATGTTGAACGTTTGGAATTATGATGCGTGTTAAGGACGATGAGATGATGATCTAGTTTAACAAGGCATGCCGTGTTAAACTTGAATTCATGTAGTGCTAGAAACACACTATATTCTACAATGTTTACAAATGTTTACATTTTCTAAGCACCCTATGCTTCCAAATGTGTAAAGAATCACATGCTTCATTTTTTTAAGGGAATAGGTATTTCAATGTGATAGATGTCAGAAATTATTTTTTAATAAGAAATGGGTTGCTTAATGAAATCATAAATACATTCAAAAATGTCTTTTTTTAATCGATATGCATGATGCAACATTAATCACACTATACTATTATGTATACCTTGTAGTATTTTGGTATACATATGCCATTTTGATCTCTTGTGTAGATGCTCATGTGCATTGGCTATTGGCCAACGTTAATTGTTTTAAAAGAATTTCATGGAAAGGATGGGAAGTCAATATTTAAGAGTTAGTTGTATGAGTTTGAGTAGGGTACCTAAGAGGGCAAGTATTAGAACACCACATCCTTAAGGTTTAGTGGGTAAAGCTCATCTTTTTCAATGAGGAGGTTGTGGGTTCAAAGCCTCTTAGAGGACATCCCCTCTTGTAATAGGGAGATGTCGTGGCCTATATTAGGTGTCCCATGTAAAGCTTTTCTACCATCCAACCAAGAAAGAAAACTTTTAATGGCATTTTCATGAATGAAAAAGTTATTGGCACCATGCATCCTTTAATATTTTAAATTAAGGGGACTAGTGGGGTGAACTTGGCACCTATTTTGTTACTAGGTCTCTTACCCTGTATGGATCTCAATTCTCCTTTGTGTGGAGAAAGTTCGATGGGTTATGTAGTAGCTGTGGTATCATTTTATGCTGGTTGTTCGAGAATGTGAGATCTAAGCAATTGGTGGTGAGGGAGTGTGTTTTAGGGATCTAGGCTGTGCTATCATTTGATGCTAGTTGGAGAGCTGGTTTCACGTGTGTAGGTCATTCTAATGTGTTCATGACTCTTTTTAAGTGGGCTTAAGACTTCTATGTGATATTCTAGTGGTAGTACCTAGCTCCGTGTTGGAGGTTTTACAAAAGGTTTGAGAGTGAAAAAGCAAACATTTTGAAGCCATTCCAACAAGTTGACAAAACAAATGATATCTCTTTTGCAAAAACTTACGTGCACCTCATTTTTGGAAATCGGGAGAGTCAAGCAATCTCTCTCCTCTCTCTCTCTCTCCCCCCTCCCCATGTGCATGTGTGACCATCCACACAGACACACACACATATAAGAGAGAAGCATATGCAGCACAAGTGATTGCAAACGCATTATGAATGGCAAGAGAATGTGAAGTCTCTCTCTCTCTCTCTCTCTCTCTCTCTCTACACATGTACACACTCACACCGAGACGCATGCGTGGGTGGAAAATCTCTCTCTCTCTCTCTACTACCCACACTCAATACATGGTGGGAAAACTCCTCTCTCTCTCTCTCTTTTCAAGGCACACACACACACGAGTCAACAAGTTATCGTGTGCACTCACAACACACACACACACACACACACACACTCTCACTCACATGAATTCTCTCTCTCTCTCTCTCACTCTCTCTCTCTCTCTCTCACACACACACACACACACACACACACGAGTCAACAAGTTATCTTTTACAAGGTCCTAGACTCTGTTGCACTTTTGTAGACAATCTAGAAACTAAAGGAAATCGCCAGCTGGCTAAACCGGGGTCCAAATTCACCTCGTTTTCTCATAAATCCATCGCTGCAAGGGGAGCATCTGTACTGCTGCATCACCATCGCTACTACTACCACCCCATGGGTTTCTTCAGCACCATCCTTGGCATCTTCGGCTTCGGTTTTGGCACAGCCATCGGCCTCATCATCGGCTATTTTCTCTTCATCTACTGGCAGCCTGCCGACGTCAAGGTGCGTTCCTTCCCATCATTTTCTTTGGTAGTTTTTGCTTTTCCTGCTTTTCTGGCAGAAGCTTCATCACATCAATAAGCCAGTTTTTGCATCAGCATCATTGCGTTCCAATTCACTGCAGAGTTTCTGCCGGGGGTGCAGCAAGGCGCCTCGCCGCCTGCTGTATCCTTTTTGTACGAACCGAAGGATCTACACTAGGTGCATGCCTGTGAAGGGATTTTCAGAATGTGGAGGCATTGGGCCTATGAGAGTGTCCGTCTTGGAGCAAGTCCAAAGAGCAGGACTGCAGCCATGACGGAGCTGCATAGGTGAGCAGGTTGGAGAGGTTTGGGAAGGGTGTCAGGCGCCCAAGGCTTGCCAGGTTTGGCACCCCTTGAAGGGATTAAAAATAGGCCAAAACCAACCTATGCTCTGACAGCAGGCCAACTAGCTTACTAATTGAAGGGGGGCTTTGTGCTTGTATAGAGAAAATATTAAGGCCATATCGCTCGACTTTTTCACCATTCATTCATGCAGAAGCCCTCTCAGCTCTCTAGAGCACATAACGGAGAGCTTGAAACAGCCTTGAAATTCTGCAAAGCACAGCAGATCTGCAGAGCTTGCAGACTACAGCAAATTTCAGCAACTTGCAGGAGGAGAAGAAAGTGCATTGCTGTGCTCTTGGCCTCTTAAGCACTGATAGAGTGCAGTGACGTAACATCAGAAACCTTTTTCCATCCTTTTTTTTTGTAACTTTTACACTCTCAAATCAATAAAGCAAACACTCCTCAGAGAGGAGGGGGCACCTTGGGGTCTCACTCCATTTCACCTACTTGTTAAGGGTATCTAAAATCAGGTCTATTTTACATGTTTGTATGTGTGCGTGCGTGTCTGCGTGCATGCATGTATGTACAGTAAGCAAGCATACATACTTTTTAGATAAATACATACTTGACACCTCCTTTTGAAGTGTGGATCCCTAATGACAAATTTTCTGCCGAGAACCCACCTTTTGCTGAACAATCCAATTCAACCCCAATAAGAGTCTAGAGTTCTCATGGGAGTTATGCAACAAATGATATAGCCCCCTTTTGGCATATGCTCTCAAATTTTGATTTGCAAAGAATTTGTAGCCTACAGGAAGCCTATTCTAACCCTTCATTATTCCCAAAACAAAGTTGGATCCCACAAAAGAAGTTTAAATACTCATGCACATGGTCATGCAGAGTGACTTTAGGATTCTCAAAATTATTGGAGCAAACTCCACAAAATAAGTTTAAATAGTCATGCAAGTGGTCACGCAGAGTGACTTCAAGATTCTCAAAATTATTGGAGTTAGCAACACATTCATGCCTTTGGGGTCAAGGGGCTAATCTCCACATGGTCTAAGGTTGCCATGATCTTCACCTAGTAATAATTCATCCTAGATGTCCAGTAATCTAGGAGTTTGGCTAGTGGATTGATACACCTATATAGCCTTAAATGTAGTCTAGATTGTTGACTATGGAGGATAGAATCATGGAGATAATCGGGGGGGGGGGGAGAAGGGGAGAATCAAGGAGCATAATCACCACCTAATCATGGATTAGGCTTGATGTAATCACATTGTATCCTCGCCTATTTAAGAGGCCTAAAATCAATGAAAAAAACACGCTTGTTGCGTCTTTCGTTTGCCTTCTCATTATATGACTAAGTGTTTATCTCTTTTCATTAGTAACTTCATTATTATATTACCATGAGCTTCTTCTCATGCTACGATCCACCATGAAACCCTAGCTTTCCAACATTTGGTATTAGAGCTTCTTAGCATCCTAGGCTAGGCAACATAGATGAATTAAGTCATTAGCTAATGAGTTATTAAATATCATTAATCACTCCCCTTAATACTATGTTTTTTTCTCCATTTTCTCACCTCTTTGCACCAACCAGCTCAAATATGGAGCTTCACTAGTTTCTATTGGAAACCAAGGTAATAGGCAGCTAGCCAAGACCTAGCTCCGCCATCTCACCAAGAGGTGACTCCATTGCTGAACGGCGACGTCTTTTTGTGGACAGATTTGATGAATTTGCTGCCTACAGAAAAGATGAAGCAAAACCCACTTAAGGTTCTCGAATTGGGTTCATGGAGGTTCTACAAGAGGACTGCATGCTGAGATCCAAACAAATCCTCATTTTGTGTTAGTAGAGCTTAGTAGAGTAATTAGAGTTTTGCTGGTCGTGGGGGGGACTGTTGAGCTGGCTGACTCGGTCTGTTGCAGCCCGACATGTTTTCCTCTGCCTGCCGACTTGGTATGAGCTGGCCAACTGATGTTTTTCCCAGTCGTGAGCATATTGTTTGCTGTCGGCCTATTTTGGGTTGGTCGACCAGCAGTCTAGGGTGGTATAAATACCACCTTGCCCCCACACCCATAGTCACATGGGTCGGGGGACGGGAACGGGGACGGGGAAGGGTTTGGGGATGGAGAACGCCTGGAGGCAGGGAACGGGGATGGGGGGGTGGGACGGTACACAAAAAACGCATCCATATATCCATCAAATGTTAAGTATTTATATTACATTGGGGCTTGGGCAGCTTAGATGTGGGCCTGTGGTAGTGGCAAGAACTTGTGCTGCTGTGCAGTCACTGCACACTGCAGAGCAGAGATGGAGGAGAGGCTGAGAGCAAGTGTGCACAGGTGACGGTAGAGACGGAGGAAAGCACTCAGCAGAGATTTCTCACACAACAGCACAGACGGAGGAAAGCAGAGATGGAAGAGGAGAGAGAGAGGAGAGCAAGTGTGCACACTGCACAGGTGACAGGTCACAGCAGAGACGGAGGAGTCTGGAGAGCACTCAACAGAGATCGATCGCACGACAACAGAGATGGAGGAGAGCAGAGATCGCTCGCACGACGGGCCTTTTTTTTAACAAAAAAATATAAAACGAGGCGAAGACAAAATATCCCATTTTTTTTTTCCTTCCCGTCTCCAAACAGAGCTGCGAGCTGTCCCACAAGATTAACACGTCCCCTGACAGGGGACGGCCGTCCTCTGGTGAGGGATGGGACATGGACGTCCCCCCTACAGAGGGACGCATCCCTGTGTGAAAGGGAGGCTGGAACGGCATTCCTCTGTCTCCCAAAGGCTTGGTCCCCTGTGACTATGCCCACACCTTGTTTTGTATCACTGTACTGGATCTTGTGTATAGAGCAGAGTTTATACAGCTTCTCTCTCTCTCTCTCTCTCTCTCTCTCTCTCTCTCTCTCTCTCTCTCTGCACCTATCACCTGCCCGGGCACATGGCACTCCTATGCATGCTCCCTCTTATCATATCCCCCATCAGCCACCCCTACCCCCACCACCAGATCCCCATCCCACCACCTCCACCTTCTTCACAAAGGGCATGGTCCTCAAGGCCATTCGTAGAGTACGCAATGGGCGAACCCAGGATCATGAGGGACTCACTGCCGAGTACCTCTTGCATGCCAATGATACTGTGGCGCCTCTACTAGCCTACATGTTCAATAGAGTCCTTTATGAAGGATTTCCACCCTCTTGGTCCACCAACACCATCACCCCCATCCTCAAAGCCGGAGATCCACTTGATCCTAATAATTATAGGACGATCATGATTGGCTGACATTGGCCAAACTCTATGGATCAGTGCTAGAGGCGGAGCTCAGTTCATTTGCAAAGAGCTAGGTGCCAGGAATGCAAAGCCTCAGGATAGGCTGGCTTTCGGAGGAGCTACTCTACCCTTGACCACATCTTCACCCTCCGTGCCATCATCGAGGAGGGTAGAGCCTTAGGACAGGCTGGCTTTCGGAGGAGCTACTCTACCCTTGACCACATCTTCACCCTCCGTGCCATCATCGAGGAGGGTAGAGCACAACATCAGAGGATTTACTGCTGCTTTGTGGATTTTCGCAAAGCTTTTGATATTGTACCCCGAGCCTGCCTCCTACACCGTCTACAGGAGATCAAAGTCCCATCTGACATGGTTTGGAGCATCATCGCCCTCTATGAGTCCGTCACTGGACGAGTGAGAGCCCCAGGAGGTACATCACATGAGATTTCCGGCACTATTGGTGTGAAACAGGGCTGCCTTCTATCACACACTCTTTTCGGCCTCTACATTGATGAGATCTCGAGCTTCATTGACGGATTAGGTGGGGCTGGTCCCACATTGGCAGGCATATTGATCCCCATACTACTTTATGTAGATGACATCGTCCTCCTCTCAGACTCAGCCGAGGGGCTTCAGAGAGAGTTGGATGCCTTACATGACTTTTGCACTTAGCGGGTCCTCTCTGTTAACCTTGGTTACTGGGAAAACCAAGGTAATGGTCTTCAATACCTTTCACCCCTTCACATCCAGATTGAGCTTCACATATAGAGGGGATCTTGTGGAGATTGTCTCATCTTATGTCTACCTTGGTGTCACTTTTAGTGGCCCACGCTTTACCATGGTTCCCGCAGCACATGCCAGAGGGACATGGGGATATGCAGCCTTGAGCGGCGGTGCTTCTAGGCACATTTCCAGGAGCCCAAGACGAAGGGCTGGCTTTTTGACACCCTCGTCACACCAGCCTTGACGTATGGAGCAGCCTTCTGGGGCCAGATTTATCCGATGAGGATTGGTAGCGAGTTGAGAGGCCCAGGTCATGATGTTCTCCCGTATGATCCGCAGCAAACCATCAGTTCCACACCAGATTACCCAGGCAGAGTTTGCTGCAGCCCCGATGGTAGTGGATGCACTCTTCCAGACAGTCACATACCTCCATCACATTAGTCACATGGATCCCCACAGGTACCCGAGGCTTGCCCTGGAGTCCTCAAGATAGCTAGCACTTGAGGGCCACTTTGGTGTATGGTATGCACTAGTTTCCACTTGGTTCTCAGTATGTGGGCTCCGCATGGACCGCCTACCCTCCCCTTCAGTACAGTTTGGACTCCCCTTTTCTTCGACTGTCTCACGAGAATACCAAACGGGTTATCCGGTTAGATCTTCTCAGCCTCTACACCCACTGCACATGGATCACACCTCCGGAGCTCCCCACGAAGATGCACTTCTACAGAGATCACTGACGATGGATTCATCCAGCCGCCGGGCTACTTGAGTGTTAACATGTCCCATGCCATGCGGATTGCGATTGGCCAGATATGGGTTTCATCCCACCGCCTCAGAGTGGAGATAGGTAGAGCTGAGCGCATCTTCAAAGCCGGGAAGCTTATACGGAGACCCAGAGAGGAGAGAATCTGCCGATTAACGGAGGAGCATTACATATGCCGCCGCCCAGTATACTATGAGATCCGCGGGAGGTTTCACTGTCTATTTCGTGAGGGATTTGGTCCACTCTCTAGGATCATTGACTTCTAGGACCAGCGTTGCCTAGGCCTCTTCTTGCATGAGCTCCGCAGACACAAGGACTCCTTGAGAGAGCTTCGGCCCCAGCCACCTCGCCAGCCAACCATCATGAGTTTCTTCTGGACCCAGGAGGTGGAGGACACCGATATAGTGGATCTTGTGGACCCTCCACGAGTTGCTGTGGACCTACCTCGCCCGAGAGGAGTTACGTCGGACCGAGCCTCCACACTCTAGCGTGCCCGACGCCCCCGGGACCCCCCCGTGGGCCACGATCACCTCATGAGCTCTAGATCTAGGATATGCTCCACCGCCATCGAGCTACCTTTCCACATGACATAGCTGAGGCAGACCTCTCGGCCATACTCATTAGCCCCATGCTTGATATTTTGGAGAGTGGTATACCATCTACTTGGAGCTGACGTTGCTCTCATGTTTCTACGTTCTTAGTATTCCATGATGAGTTTCCATGGACAGTTTTGTATCACCCAAGTGAGATAGCTATGTTTATGTTTTCTTTCTGTTTTATTTTCCATAGATATGCCATGGACATTATTGTATCATTTTGGTCTCATAGGCCCATTGGGTCTTCAGTAGACGCTTAATATATCTTTCTTTCTTTCTTTCTCTCTCTCTTCTGCGTTTTGTTCTCTATAGCAGTTGTCTCATATTTTTGATGTGCATTCCGACATGGTATCAGAGCCCCAGGTGGCTTGAAGCTTGGAGATAGTGGGAGCTTGAGGGTTTGCTGATTTGTGGTGCTGATTGGAGATTGCTTGGGCTGTTTGGGACTTTGAGATCGGGTAGAAGGCGGCCATTAGCGTTGGACAGCCACCTTGCATATTATTTGTAGCCTCTTCATTATTTTTTTTTCCACCCACCCTCTCTTCACAAGACCTTGTGAACCCTTGAGATGGCAAACTTTGCATGAGATGGTTGAGAAACACGTGAAGATCCCTACTCTCCCCACATTCCCGGTGGATTGAGTCTCCAAAGTTGGATGGGACCAACTACGGTATATGGAAGGTAATGATGGAGTCCTTCTTGGAGTCTTATGCACATCACAGGTGATTAATCATAATACATATCAAACATATGACAGTGGCAAGAGGGATTTGGCAACATTTGGCTTCTCTGTATAATAGGGTATCACCCATGAAGCGGATCTCCTTGGAAGTGCACATGTCACCATTTGGCCATCCAATTGGTCCACCCGTGCTTTCTCATCATGTATGTACATTGGACTGGTGTCCATGGCAGTTGTATATGCAGGGGATTGATACCACTCATGTGATACTGTGGACTTGGCTTTCCGTTGAGACTTGTGCCTCTGTGTATATGCTCGGAAATGTTTGGTGGATTGGTGTTTCATTGGGTATGGTACCTCGTGTACTTGCCTGGAGCGCATCTATTTTGGTAGTCTCATGAATGGGGATTGTCCATACCAATGCTGCATTGCATAGCATCTTTATGTGCTTGCTTGCAATTGAAATTGCATGTTGTTTTCATGCTTGCTTGACCAATGTGTAGTTCCTGGTAAAAAATTATGACCAGCCCGGTGTTCACACACACTGATGTCCTGAGGTGGACAAAACCCAATGTCCACTGCCCAGACCTTATCCCCTTTGTACAAAGGGAGTATCCAACCATGTGTCCTCTCTAGTTTGCTCCACAAAGCACTTGCCTGCCACTTAGAGTGGCTCACTCCTCTTTCTAGAGGTAGGCGCCTCCTTCATGAGGGCATTTGGGCTGTATTTTCTGCACTTTCTCCTTCCCAACTCCATATCCAAGCTTGCTAAGGTGTTTCCCAAGCTTCCAAGAGCGTTTCTGGGTGCTAATCACTCTCCTACACACTCCCAATGATTGAAATTCAGCAAAACAGCTCTCTTTCTTGTTGTAATTTTTGGTCTTTTTGTTGAAACTCCTAATTTCAGCCCTCCTTTCTCAAGTTGAACCATAGGGGAGGCTTTCCCAGGGTTCCCTTTATCCTCTTGAAGACTTTTATCCCGAAGAATTGCGACAAATTGAAGATTTCAACACTCCAAGCACTTCCATTGCGAAGACTTCCGCTCTCATCGACTCTACTTGCAATTGGTAAGCTTTTATGCTTAAGTAAGGAAGCAAGTAGCAAGAGGGAGAAACCGGATTACAAGATCACATACCTTGTGTAGTGTTCTCTTGTCCTACGTGCTCTCTTGCATATTGTTGCTACCATGTGTTGGTGGAATAATAGAGAGAAGATGATAGGGAACATGGGCACTTGAGAGGGTAGTGTGAGTTGCAAGTCTACACCGACAACCACTTGTTTGCAATACTATATTCATATGCATTGGCATGGAAATCTGGTCAGAAATGCCCATGACACTATGTACTTGATTCTCCCAAGATCAATATACTTTATTTGAGGAGGGGCCGGCCATTCCGGCTCATTGTGTGCCTCTTTGTCAATTCACCAAATTACTTCTTGTATTGAGCATGTGTCCATCAAATCTTAGTGTATTTAAGTGTATAGCACAATGAGGTCTTGCTACCGCATCCTGGCCGAAGCTGGCGCCTCCCAAAAGGTAAAGATGTTGTCCTGAATGCTCCGATCTTGGGCAAAACCTGTTTGAGTGTCGCGGATCAAGTCTGGGAGAGATGGCTGAAGTCGCTTGTTTTGGCCTTGGCCAAAATCTTATAGGCTGTCCCTAGAAGGGTGATGGGTTTCCATTGTCGGATGGCACTTGTGAGCATAATCTCATTGAAGGCACCACGAAGGCCACCTTCCATGAGGTCCCAATGGCAAAGAAAGAAAGAGACAGGAAGCTTGGGCATTTGCCCCTGGGTAATGCCGTCACCGCCTCCGCTAGCTCCTCTGAAGTGAAAGGGGTCAATAAGAAAGACCGAAGGGAGGGGGGAACCACCTCTCGTGTGCCTCCAAACTCTCGCGCGCATCCACCACATGTGGGGATAATGGGGCACCAGTGAGGAGATCGGAAGAATCCATGGCAATGGCTCTCACATCATGTGGGAGATCAGAAATAATAGCTCCATCCTGGCCACGCAGCCTGCGAATACCGTCTCTCCTCTTGTGGGGACCAGCTATCTCAAAGAAATCTCTAGTGGCTTTGTCACTGGCTTGAGTCCATAATGAAGCCCTGGCATATGGTATCTATACTCCACCCTCATCTCCTCAATGGACCGAATCTCCCTGCGGGTGGTAGCAATCTGACTCTCAATCCACGGACTGTCTGGGGAAGTCTTTTGAAGACGTTGTAAAGAGGCTAGGTCCCTCCTCAGACTCCTCTCCTGCTCCCGAAAACCCGGCAATCTACTCTGGGCTGCATCCTGTAAGAAAACAAAAGCCAACTCTATGCTCACCAAGCAGAATGGTAACCCACTGGGCACGTCCTGGAACTATGACTCTTGATCCTGTCACAGACGGTAGAAGCTGCTCACTGACAGAGAGAGCCACTTCTCTCGGGCCGAAGGCTGGGAACCAAAAAGTATGACTCCTCCTTGGTAGATTTTTCCCGCAGCGGTGGGTGTGCCGCTTAGTAAAGTGATGCTCCTGGAGGAAAAGAATGTCTATAGGTCCCCCCACCATAGCTCGCTGAAGCTCTCCTCCTCTGAGGACGCCACATCCCTGAAAGCACTGACGCCCCCCTAAACCCTGAATGTTCTATGAGACAATCCTCATATCAATCTCTGTGTGAGGTGGAACTATTGGTTGTCTTGGGTGCGGGTTTAGACGGGGAATAGTCACAATCTGTCCAGGTGCGAAGTCGCGCCAAGTGGGCGTGGATCCTGCCCTCCATGTACTACCACTTTGCCCGAGTGTGATAATATGCATACTTCGTGCTCCATCAGTCACAATGAAGATATCTATAAGAAGGGGGGAGAGGTACTGCACTAGTGGTATGTATAAACACAAAATGTAGCACCTCCAGGCCGGAGGTCACCATCTCCCCTCCCTGGTTTCTGTGGGCTGATCCGCCAAGCTCCATCCTGGCCAGAGGCCATAGATGAGTAAGAATGTTGGTGATGCGGAGATCCTGAAGATGGTGCGATAGCTCAATTGCTTGGCCCAAAATGGTAGTAGCCACCGACTGTGGATCCCACTCTGTCCCCGGGGCTGCACTCAAGGGGAAAGAGAAGATCATCGCGCCATTCTCTGGCATAGAGTGTCTGCAGCGAATAGGGGCTCCGGTCTCCTCAAATTGGTCTGTCCCTTCCGTCGGAAGACACCGGAAGAAACTATAAACCATAGGCAGTTCCAAGATTTTGGGGGGCCCGCCTGGGGACTCAGGTGGGAGAGCCCTCACGGGTGAGGCTGCAGTGGTCATCTCCACCAGCTCTGAGAAACGATGAATCAGGCGACGAATGGAACTCATTCGGCTGTCTCCTCTTCGGATTAGGGGTTGCTGGGGGCCGATGAGAATTCTTTGGAGAGGCGGAAAAGAGGAGCGGGGGGGGGGGGGGGGGGGAGAGGGAGGAGGCAAGGGGGAGTGGGAAGGCGGAGAAGGAGGCTGCTGAGAGGTGTCCGTTGGAGAGGGACGCTGTCGGGGAAGGCTCGATGGGGAGAGGGTAGGGTCATTCGGCCCCACTGGGCACTAAGGGCTAGAAGAGGAGTCACGATGAGGAATCGACCCCGCCACATCGGAGGGGGGGGGGGCTCGCCATGATTGGAGGGGGCCCGCCTTCTGCGGGCGGATGCTATGATAAGTACTCGTAACGGTTCTTTGACAGAACCAAATCCTCTTGCATGTTGCCAGCCTGGCGTGCACGGCAGCGATGCTCAGTTCCGGTGCTCGGCGGGCGACCCGGGTGGGGGCCAACCGTCCGCCACTCTTCAGCTGCTGGGTCATCCATGGTCAGTACTTGGTGCTCTGTGGCCTGGGAACCTGCTCCTCCCTCGGCACCCTGGTGCGGATAGGAGCGGGAAGTAGGAGGGGGAACCATCGAGGGCGGTCTCCTAGATTGACGCTGAGGCAGGCTTTGGCCAGATGACGCATCTGCTTGCAAATGAAACATTGGCTTGGAAGGCCGCAATACTCCACTCTTTGCATAATGGGGTCGCCTTGGAGACTGGGGATAGGTATCATGTGAGGGGTGAGGCAACACAGATGCGGAGCGATGGAATCCGGTCTGTGCGTGCGAGGGCTGAGGCAGTGGTGGGGGGGGGGGATTCCATCACTCTCCCGATGGCACCACCAATCACTGGGAGAAGAGGAAGGTATTCCTTCACGAGGCTTGGAAAGTAGATTGTTACGGGAAAGCCTGAAACTCCAGCTAGAGGGTCAGATGCCGGGTCGAAGCCGTGCTACCACCGTGCAAAGAAGGCTTGGGCTGTACGCAATGCAACGGGGCTTAGTTGCATGACAAGATTAGACGCCGCTGGTGAATCGAAGTCAACCTGGTAGTAGCCACGCCCCAATGTATGAATATCTGCGATTTTTGTAGGCACACGTAGGAGGCTAGCCTGAAAGAGATCTCTAAGTTGGCCACGCGCGGGGCGGCTATCGACAATCTTGCAAAATAGAGTGGAGGCCTCTAGGGATGCAACAGTCGTAGCGAGAAGCTGTAGGTCTGCTTCAGATCCGCTTCAGAAAACGAAAGGCAGGTAACGGTAGCCTCGGTCTGGGGAGACCGAGCGGCTGCCATGGAGTCCTCTTGAGGGTGAAGACTAGAAGAGGCTGAAATTAGAGAAAAAGCCACAAGCTGAGGATGCTGTCGACGACAAAGAAAGAGAGGGGGCGACAAACGGGAGCAAAAAAGGGAGAACGCAAGGAAAAAGGGGGGGGCAGAAAGGCGGGGGGAGTTGCAGATAGGAACAGAGGGGGGGGACCAGGCGTTGTTGGTGGGCAAGATAGAGAGGAGGGAGGCGGAGTAGGTGGGAAGGAGCTAGGGTGCGAAGGCGGGGGGAGGGGTGCGTAGAAATGCTGGTGGGCAGGGGCATTGGAAGGCAGGGGGTGATGCAGGCGGGAGCAGGGGGTGATGGGAGGCGTAGGCAGCGAGGGTGGGCAAGACGGGCGATTGGAGGCGCAAGCGAAGGCGGAAGCAGGGGGCGGCGGGAGGCACAGGAGGCGAGGGTGGATGCGAGGGAGCAAGGCGACGAAGGATGAGGAGAGGGGGAGCGCAGGCAGCAACGACGGCCCGGGGGGGGGACTTCTTCCAGGCTACTACAAGCTCAAGGCTTCTACGATACAATGTTAATCGATGAAAGCAAGAACCTTAGAGGAATAACACAAAGAAATAAAGGAGTTGTGCGTGGTAGCTCTAATGTGAAGCATGTCAACAACAATATGCAGATCGGGAGTAGAGGGAAGAAGTGAAATAGTATCACAGAAAGATGAGAAAGTTTGGGGAAATTTGGCGAGAAGCCGATTAACGAAGTCTTCAGCACTAGCCTTGGTCTCCTGCTCCCTAAAGAGACCAACTGCTTCTGGATGGTAATGAACTCCGTGATGGAATCCATGATGTTGGCAGTGTTGGAGATGTTCAGGTTGGCAGGCTAATTCTCTAAGGTAGTCTTCTGAGTAGAGTTCTCTTTATGATACCTCCTTTGAATGGCATCCCACAATTCTTATGTGGTCTCATCATCATTGTCGTCAAATTGACGAGCAACAGACGGTTTAATGTTGAAGATGATGAACACATGTGCGCGAGCATTCTTATCAAGCCATGCATCAATCTCAGCTCGAGGAGAAGTTGCAGTTGGTTGGGCGTTGGCCCCAGTAACAATACCCCATAGCCAATGATACCGGAGTAAAGTCTTCATGTGCAAAGACCAATCAAGGTAGTCGGTCCCATCTAGGATGGATTCCTTGGGAAGTTGGGGAATAGATGAAGAGATGACAGTCGGTGTAGAAGCCATGGAATCCTCCTCTTGAATTTATAGTGGAAAGGCTGCAAGTAGGTACTGTCGGAATGCGCAGCGGAATATGACACACACAACTGAGAGCAAACACGTGCAGGACTCCACGCTGAACAGAGGCCCACGTAGAAGACAAACGCTAGCCTACAACAAACTGAATTGGGAGCGGAAGGAGAAAAAATGCAGACAAGAGAGTGGCTGGGTATGAACTCTGTATATACACAAGAATCGCGAATGAATGATACACCATGGCAAGGGGTGTGGGGGTCCATTTTTTATGGACTCTAGGCAGCAGTCGGCCTGCTCCAGAGGCAGCAGATAGGGACAAATCGCCACGACCAGCCCTCATAGACCAGTCGGCCAGCAAACTTGAGTCGGCCAGGTCTAACATGAAGTTGTGTACAGTCGGCCAGAAGAGATGCGCCTGCCAGCTCATGACTACCCCCCCAAGCCATGGAAAAATGGGAAAAATATGGGGAAAAATACGAGGAGTGAGGAAAAATGAGAGAACACCTACAAAGGGCGGGCACACCCACAATAGAGGCCCTGGTGTCTAAAGAAAGACAGGAGACGACTTCTAACACCCCCTCTCAGCTCCTGGTTGTGCAACCAACCACAGGGAGCTGGGGTGCCGCCTGAGCAAATCCTGAGATAGCGACTTCGTGAAGAGGTCCACCGTACTATCCTCCGTCGAACATAACTCTAGCAAGATGTCATCAACAACGATTTGTTCACGAACAAAGTGCCTTTGGATGACCATGGGTTCCTCCAGTGGAAGCCCAATCCTGCAATGCAACCTCTGCAGCCTCACCACCTCACAAGCAGCATCACAAGCAGCCCGGTACTCTGCCTCTGTCGATGACAAGGCAAAAGATGACTGCCTCTTACTGCTCCATAAAACTGCTCCTGGGCCTGAAGTAGATCTACTCGTGTCCGGATCTCCTCCCCAAACTGGGTCACTCCAACCGTGGAGTCGGACTCCATCAATCAATCCCCCTCCTGTGTAAAAGAGTCCATGATCCTTCGCATGCCGCAGAAACCAGAGGATACGCAATCCTGCCTCCCAAAGAGTCATCTGCAACCATGAGCTCAACTGCCTCATCAGGAAGCTCCCGTCCAATCTGGTGTCCATCAACCAAATCAATGAACCATTCTGCTTCTGAGTCAAAGAGGCATCACACTGCTCACAAGGATCAACACCTGTTACGGTGCAAAGCCAAGTCCTAGAAACCTGCTGAAGACCACGCAAGGCCTTCTGAAACCTACCCCCTTTGAATCCGGAACCACAAAGCCTGGAGTATGCACCTCCTTCTGCAAGTAATCAACTGCCACTTGCCTGGCTTTTCGAGAGGTCCCCGTGGAAAGAACATCCTTATCTACAGGAGTTTCTTTGTCCCGAATACTGCAAAACATCAGAGCATAAGTTAGCTTTTCAGTTTCCTCTTACTGACGAACACAAGAACCACCAATATCAGTACTGGAAAGTTCCTGCCAACTGCTGCCATCAACTGGCAAGCTATCCACCATCTGGTCCTGGAAAGCCTGCACCTACAGCGTATCCACACTTAAGTGGCCATTACCAGACTGCCACTCATCACAAACCTGAGGACCTAGGAGAGAGAGTGCTGAAAGCTTGTAAACTCCATTCTCCACTCCGCCTTCCCAAACCACCTGGCCTGTTGCTTTGTCCCGGAGAGCAACAAAATGCTCATCAAACTCCACCCGTACGCCAGTCTTGCAAACTTGATGCACTGACAACAGATGAGTGACGGAACATACAACACCCGGGAGGAATGCTTCCCCCCTTTGCCATCGGGAACTATCCCCAACCTGCCCTCACTGTGAACTGGAATAGTGGATGTATCCCTAGTAAGAATGTGACGAGAATACCTGTAGAGATCTTGCAAATTTGAACAGGAAGGAGTCATGTGCCTGGAAGCACCACTGTCTAGAATCCCCTCCCGAGTATCCGTTGCGGAGAATCCTCCAACCTCTTCCCTGCCTGAAGAAAATGAAACATCGGTGTCTCGGTCTTCCGCTTAGGACACTGCCTCCAATAGTGGCCTTTCTTACCACAATCATTACAGGTCCTCTCTGCCTTTAGTTTCTTGCGGTCAGCGACGGACTTCTTCTCACAAGACTTCTTCAATGAAGCCTTCCTTTGCCCGTGTTACGGCCTTTCGACCATTGGCTAGTTAAGGCCTCCAAACCTCCACCTTGAGGAGGGTTCGTGAATCGTTCCTCCTGGTCCAAGACCATGGGCACAAGCTCCTCCCACGTGATGTGCTGAGCCTACCACTAGTAATCAAAGACCAGTAAAATGTTAGTACTGAGAGGGCAAATGTGACAGCAACGTTATGGCCATGCCCTTTGACGATATCTCCTTCCCAGCCTTAAGAACTTCCTACTGAAGAGCCTGTAGCTCTGCATCATCAATGACTTTGCAGGGCTCATAACCTGCATCTGTACTTCCAAGGAAATCCTCTTCATGGGCAAATGCTGCCATATACCTCTGGCCAGCGTCATATGCTTTACATGATTGATTACCTGCGGTGTGCAGTTGAGGAAGATAAACGAACGAACCCTGGCGTTGACACGATCCCACATCTGTGCCTGTGCCTCCCGGTCCTTTTGGATCGACGGTAACTGCCCTTCCTCTACTTTCGGCCGTGGAACCCGAACAACGATGAAATGAGCGAGGTCGTAAGACTCCAGAACAGATTCCATCATAACCTTCCATATGCCGTAGTTGTTCCCGTCCAACTGACGGTCCATTGGGAACGTGGGGAGTGTAGGGATCTTCACATGCTTCTCAGCCATCTCAAGTAAATCTACTATTGTGGGGGGTGAACTTTGATCGTGTGAATGGGGAGGGTGAGTGGGAACAAAACCTGAAGACGAAGCTGCACTTGCTGCTCCCTACTTCGCCACGTCCCGAACGGCCCACAAGGGTCCCCAAACAGCACTAAAAACACGAAGAGTCCCGCTCCTCCGGGGGGTGAACTTGGTCTTCTGAAGGGAGGGTGGGTGGGAAACACAATGAAGATGAGGCTTGAACTGCTTACTCCTCGCTTTTCCACGTCCCGCACGGTCCACCGATGCCTTCGATCAGCACCAATCACAAACATTCCCGAATCTCCAAGTCTCCTGCAAGCTCTTCCAAAGTCTTCAAGGGCTTTAACAGTCCCACAAGCTCTCCACGTCTCCAAGATCTTCAAGCAGCCTTGTGCTCTGATACCATGTCGGAATGCGTAGTGGAATATGAGACACACAATTGAGAGCAAATACGTGCAGGACTCCACGCTGAACAGAGGCCCATGTAGAAGACAAACGCCAGCCTGCAACAAACTGAACTGGGAGCGGAAGGAGAAAAAATGCAGACAAGAGAGTGGCTGGGTATGAACTCTGTATATACACAAGAATCCCGAATGAATGATACACCATGGCAAGGGGTGTGGGGGTCCATTTTATATGGACCCCAGGCAGCAGTCGGCCTGCTCCAGAGGCAGCTGACAGGGACAAATCTCCACGACCAGCCCTCATAGACTAGTCGGCCAACAAACTTGAGTCGGCCAGGTCTAACATGAAGTCGTGTACAGTCGGCCAGAAGAGATGCGCCTGCCAGCTCATGATTGCCTCCCCAAGTCATGGAAAAATGGAAAAAATATGGGGAAAAATACGGGGAGTGAGGAAAAATGAGAAAACACCTACAAAGGGCGGGCACACCCACAACAGAGGCCCTGGTGTCTAAAGAAAGACAAGAGATGACTTCTAACAGGTACCTGGGGGCTGCCCACTCCTCCCTAGACACTAGGTGAGGTGAGAAAGATGTAGACTGTACTCCTACTAGAGATCAAGGCACATGGATGAAGACGGGAACGGACCTGATGCACGATGAAGTAAGGGAGGGAGAGGTTAATGGAGTAAGTGCACGGTGCTACCACTAGTCCGGCGTAGACACGGAATACAAAACACCAAAAAAAGAGAGGAGAATACAAAATGCTTTTTTTTTTTGAGAATACAAAACACATTTTTTTGGTGATTTGTGTTAAGCTGCAGGGAGAGAGGTTTGGGAAAAAAAAACGCTAGCTGATAGTCTTCTTGTGGAGCGTGAGAACTTGAGCGCTTTGATACCATGAGAGAATAGTCAAAGGCAGCAAGTGGAAGCAAAGAAGAGACTTGGAGCAACCAGCTCCAACACTTGAGCAAAAATGATGAATGAATTATATGGCAAAAAGCCTGTTCTTATATACATCATGAAGGAGCTAGTCGGCCGGCATAAAAACCCACAACTGAGGACAAAGTGCACGACTAGGAAAAACGCCTAATAAAAGGTGGGAAAAACACCCAAAAATAAAGTACCCATACTGAGAGAGGAGGTGCCAAATGAATTGAAATAGTCTTCCTCGCATTGTGGTGAGTCAATTCACCATAATACGAGGAGTCATAGGTTTTCAATTCACCATAACGTTTCTATCATGAAAAAACAAAGCAAGGAGTTCTGCAAGAATGAAACCAAAAGAACGAAATAACAAAAGAAGAAGGAAGCACAAAAGAGATAAAAATACCAGGAAAATGAATCGTATACAAACGTCGTAAGAGATGGAGATGAAGGAGGTTGTCGTTATCTTTGATGGAGATGGAGAAGGTTGGAGGTTTGTCTTTGTCGTTTGATACAGGACGATGAAGGAGGGTTAGAGGAGATAGTCGTTGATGGAGATGAAGGCCGTTGGTGGGGAGATAAATGAGAATACGACCGGATGGGTATCCTCAGCCCTCCCTGCAGAGGAGTCAAAACACAGTTTTTTTGTTTCCCTAATTTTTGTAATTTGTCCCTACGCCGGACTAGTGCTAGCATCGTGCACTTGCTTCATTAGCCTCTCCCTCCCTTACGTCATTGCGGATTGGCTTGGCTCCGGTCTTCACCCATGTGCATTGATCTCTGGAAGGAGTATAGTTCTACATCTCTCTTTCACCTCACCTAGCGTCTAGGGCAGCCCCCAGGTACCTACTTGTAGCCTTTCCATTGTAGATTCAAGAGGAGGATCCATGGCTTCAACACCAACTGTCATCTCTTGATCTATTTGCCTTTGTGTGGTAGCACCGTGCACTTGCTTCATTAGCCTCTCCCTCCCCTACTTCATTGTAGATCGGGTTGGCTTCCGTCTTCACCCATGTGTATTGATCTCCGGAAGGAGTATAGTTCTACATCTTTCTTTCATCTCACCTAGCATCTAGGGCAGCCCCTGGGTACCTACTTGTAGTCTTTCTGTTGTAGATTTAAGAGGAGGATCCATGGCTTCAACATCAACTCTCATCTCTTCATCTATTCCCCAACTTCCCAAGGAAACCATCCTAAATGGGACCAACTACCTTAATTGGTCTTTGTAGATTAAGACTTTACTCGTCGGCTATGGGGTATTGTTACTGGGGCCGACGCCCAGCCAAGTGCGACTTCTCCTCAGGTTGAGATTGATGCCTGGCTTGATAAGGATGCTCAGGCACATGCGTTTATCATCTTCAACATTAAACCATCTGTTGCTCGTCAATTTGATGACAATGAATATAAGAGCTTATGGAGTCAGATTTAGTGAGGACATTTCAAGCAACAAAGTAAGGATGCTAGTGGAGCTAACGATGAGTGAAAGGGAGGGAGGGGTTGAGTCAAGCTAAAGATGATGCCTTGATGAGGGAAGGACGTCTGCATTGTCAAATTTCTGGGCCTCAAATATATCCAATTTCAAAGTTTTAATTCCAGAACTTGCATACACTAGCATTTTGTGTAATTAATATTGACAACTTAGTTATAGCCTTTTTTTCCACCGGCATCCTTATAGGCTCTATATAGCCTTTTTCCACTAAGGATTCCAAGCCTAAGAAAACCCCTGCGGAAAAGGTTCAAGCTGGCATTACTGGAGGCTATTTTCCTCTAGAGGAGCAAAGACAATATCAGTCAGAAAACCGATGTTTTGTCTGTCATACCATTGGGCATGGTAAGAAGGATTGTCCAAAAAGGCAAGCGGAGCAAGCCTCCAAAGAGCCTTCTGCCACAGTTGCCGCAGTATCCCCTGCTTCTCCAGACCCGCTTGGTACCACCAATGCAGTTCAGATCTTACCTTCTATGCATCCCATGCCATCTGTGGTACTTGCTGCTAAGTAGGAGGGTGAGGCAACAACCACACGGAAAAGCCTAATCCGAGCTTATGGCTCTGCCAAGGGCCGACAGTTCATAATTCTTTTTGACATGGGCAGTTCTGAGGACGCCATCTCTCCCCAGTTGGCTACCAACATGAGTTGTACCTTAGTGCCCTATCATTTGGAGGTAGACGGGTTTACGCCTAGTCTCCGCACCCACATATCTCAACAGGCACAACAGTTTTCTTTTCAAGTTCAAAAGGCCTGTGAGGATTATGTTATTAATCCTGCATATTGTGTACTAATTACTACTCAAGTAATTAACTTAGAACAAGAACCTTCAGGAGAACACTTGAGACAAGATTGAATTGACTTCTTGTTATTAAACTGAGTACAATGGGTCTCTTATATAGGAGATGAAGAGACACATTTGAAGAGGCATGTCCTTTGATGAAAGGACATGACCTTAGACGAAAGGGTACAACTTTTAGGCTAAGGGATGTGTCCAGTCGATGTAGAGGCACAACCATTCACTAAGGGATACAACCATTCGTCGAAGAGATGTGGCTATTCGATGAAGAGGTACATCCTTTGACGAAGAGTCGCAACCAGTCGAGGGTAGGGGTTCCCTTTGGCTGGTAACTCTTTGTATCTGCAACAGTAATCAGCAATGAAGAGAGAATCTGATATATAAACACGTCACAATCGTGACATTCCCTCCCATTTAAAATAAAACCCATGTGTCAAATGATAGACATCCGTTTGTCGAAGAACTCCTGAAGAAGGTTAGGGTACTGCTGCATTTCTTCATCTGTTTGCCAAGTGGAATCAGACTCATCCAAGTCCATCCACTTCACAAGAAATTCTGTAGTCAACTTTCTTCTTGTTTCCTTCTGTCTTACGTCAAGTATTACTTCTGGAACAAGGATAATATGGTCATCTTCAATTTCTGGTACATAAGAAGATAAGTCTGGAACAGGCGAATCTCCTTGAATATACTGTTTGAGCCAAGATATGTGAAAAGTCGGATGAATCTTTCCCCATGACGGTGGAAGTTCCAACTTATAACTGACAGTTGAATTTTTCTTAAGAATCTTGAAAGGCCCATAGAAGCGAGGTCGTAACTTTGGAAAAACTGACTTCACTGTTTTGTAGCGGTGAGGTGCCACATATAATAAGACCAAGTCTCCTTCTTGAAATTCTGCATGTCGACGATGCTTGTTGGCCTGTTTTTGATATTTTTGTTGCACATGGACCAATTTATCTCGAACTTGTACAAGCACATCTTGCATCTCCTGAACCAACTGATCTGCCAACGCCACTTTGTGTTGCAAAACAAAGTTTGTAGGCACAAGAGGAGTATGTCCATATGCTGCTTGAAATGGAGTTAATCCAATTGCTGAATGATGGGAATTATTATAAGTAAATTCCACGAGTGGTAAATAATCTTCCCATGATGCCAGACGGAATTGAATGTAATGTCGAATCATTTCTTCCAAAATCTGATTGACTCTTTCAGTCTGTCCATCTGTTTGAGGATGATAGGCTGAACTGAATAACAAATTCGTGCCAAGAGATTTGAACAAAGACGTCCAAAAATGTCCAGTGAACTTTGGATCTCTGTCAGAAATGATGGTCTTTGGTAAACCATGCAATTTGAAGACATGTTGCACGAATAATGACGCCACGTCTGGGGCTGAAGCAGCTTTCTTGCAAGGGATGAAATGTGCCATTTTGGAAATCGATCAACCACCACAAGAATCTGAGCATTGCCTTTGGATGAACGAGGCAAGGTGGTGATAAAATCCATACTGATACTTTCCCATCTCTCATTGGGAACTGGCAATGGTTGAAGTAACCCTTGAGGAAGTTGTCGAGAGGCTTTCATTGTTTGACATGAATGACAAGCTTTGACAAATTTGATAACATCTTGCTGCATCTGAGGCCAGAAGTATGTAGCAGACAAAAGTCGATATGTCTTGTTGATACCAGGGTGAGCAGCATAAGGGACTTCATGATGTTCTTGAATAAGAATCTTCCGCAATGAAGTATTGTGAGGTACACAAATGCGGTCAGAGAAGAACAGCAACTCATCTATGATAATATAGGCTGCAAACAGGTTCATTTCTGCAGGACTGGGATTAGAAGATTTGAGAGCACGGAACGCATCTCCAAAATCTCTATCCGTCAAATATTCATTTTTGAAACAAGCAGGGATTTCCATTTGCACATCTGTGATGGCAAAATTAATGGCTCGAGGCATGCGACTTAAGGCATCTGCAACCACATTCTGAAGACCAGGAACATACTGAATAATCATGTGGAAATTAGCCAAGAATTCAACCCATCTGCCTTGTCGAGAGTTCATAACAGGCTGAGTGAAAATATACGTCAGAGATTGATGATCTGTACGTACAACTGAATCTGCTCCAAGAAGATAATGTCTCCATGTTCGATAAGCATGTACGATTGCCAAAAACTACTTATCATACACAGGATACCTGCTTTGAATGGCTGAAAACTTTCTGCTGTCAAAAGCAATGACACGATCATTCTGCATCAGAACTCCACCAGAAGCACGATCGGAGGCATCTGTCATTACATCAAAGGGCTGAGTGGGATCTGCAATGGCCAAGACCGGGGTTGTCGTCAAGGCATGCTTGAGATCATTGAAGGATTGCTCAGCTTTCGAAGACCACTGAAGTTTGTCCAGCTTTGTCAATTCTGTCAAAGGGGCAGCAATCTCCGAAAATGTATGCACCTTGTTGTGATAGAAGTTAGCAAGTCCCAAGAAAGATCGAACATCTGAAATGGTGAGGGGCAAAGGCCAATCCACAATCGCCTGAATCTTCTTAGGATCTACTGCAATCCCATTAGCAGAAATGATGTGACCAAGATATTCCACATGGTTTTTGAAAAATTCGCTCTTCTTTTTGTTGATGTACAGCACATTGTTACGTAGTACTTCAAAGACTATCTGTAAATGCTCTTTGTGATCGACCATAGATCGGCTAAAAACCAGAATATCATCAAGGTAAACGATCACGAACTTATCCAAGTATGGCCCAAAAATTTCATTCATCAGAGTCATGAAAGTGGCCGGGGCATTGGTTAACCCAAAAGGTATGACCAAGAATTCATAATGGCCATATTTTGTCCGAAAGGCTGTCTTGTATTCATCACCATTACGGATACGAATTTGATGATAGCCAGACTTTAAATCAATCTTGGAAAACACCTTAGCACCAAGCAGTTGGTCGAACAATTCATCGATGCGAGGTAAAGGAAATTTGTTCTTGATTGTCAGCTTGTTGAGAGCTCGGTAATCAATGCAAAGCCGCATTGATCCATCCTTCTTCTTGACAAGTAAAACCAGGGCTCCGAAGGGACTTTTGCTGGGACGGATGTGACCTTTGTCCAGCAACTCCTGTAATTGCTTTTGTATCTCCTGAGATTCAGAGTAAGAAACATGGTATGGAGCTCGGGTTGGAGGAGGTTGACCTGGGATAAGATCAATCGGGTGATCCACAGGACGACGAGGAGGCAATGTCATCGGAAGATCATTCGGAAATAAATCCTGAAAAGGCCTGAAGAAGGGTTGCTCCAAGTAAGCAGTAGTTGATGACGAGGCTTGAGATTGCTCACTGGTTTCTGCTTCAATCTCTCGTAACATGACCAAGGATGTTGCACTGTCACGTTTGCGAACGAGACGTTTGACTTGCAGGGCAGAAACAATGGTGATGGGTTTGGCACTGAAAAGGCCATGAAGTTCCAGCTCTCGACCATTATGATATAATTGTATTGAATGGGAACGAAAGCTGATCACCGGATCATATCGATACAGCCAAGATTGTCCCAATATCATGTCATAATGTGACAACGGCATCACTGAAAAATTAAGGTGATCCTGGTAATCTTGAATATGGAACTGGAGCTGTTGCACCTTTTGGTTACAATTAAGGAAGGAACCATCAGCAAGCTCCACTTGAAAAGCATCCACAAAATGTCGGGTTTGTAGGCGAAGCTTATGAACCAAAGAAGTGCCCACAAAATTAGTGGAACAGCCACTGTCCACCAGCACATTGATGGGATGGTCGCCAATGAAGCCAAGAAGACTAAGGACCTGTTTGGATAGATTCACCGGAGCAGGGTTGGTACTTTGGCCATTAAGCATCAGGGTACTGACAAACTCCGAAACGCGAACAGAACAAGCCATCTGTTTGTTCTTGTCTTTCACAGGAGGCGGGTCATGATCGGCATGGTGACAACTGTCCACTTGAGAATTGCGCCGAGTGTTGGAGGGTTTAGGACGCTGAGGGCATTCATACCACTGGTGATCGCCAGAACAAATTGTGCAGAGGCCTGGGCGACTAGGTTGGGATGAAGGGGCAGTTGATGAAGAGGTTTGCTGTCCTGAAGAGGGTTCTCGCTTGAAATTGCGCCGATCATTGTTGCGACGGTCCTGTCGAGACCGATCTCGGTTTCTGCTGCTGCCAGAGGATTCGGTCTCAGAGGATCCTGCATTTGACGCGGAAGTTTGCCCGGAAAATCGCGGCCGGAAGGACTGTTGTCCAGAATTTGGCGCCGAGAGTTGGGTTGTCCAGAATTAGGACGCTGGGGTTGGCTAGTCCCATTGGATCGATTCCGCTGGAAGGAACGGGCGCCGGAGGAAAAGTTCCTGGGAGGACGCCGGTAATCACTGATGCGCTCGACATACGAGATTGCTTCATCCAGGGTGGCAGGATTATACTTATGGACTTCGTCTTGGATTGTGGGTTCAAGCCCGTCAATGAAGCTGTGAAGCTGGTCAGAGGGGCTGAGTGTCTTTGTCTCCAGAGCCAATTTTTGAAACTCTGGGATGTACGCGGCCACGGAGCCAGTTTGACTCAGGCGGCGGAGAGAAGACCTGGCATGAAAATTCGCATTTGCAGGCTCAAAAGCCTTGCGAAGAGCACGCCGGAATTTATCCCACGTTGGAGTAGACTTGCCATCTGCAATCCTGCGTCGCCACCAGAGGAAGGCGGTATCCTTCAAGAGGGTACTGGCCAATGCTACTTTTTTGTTCTCGGGCAATTCAGTATTCGAGAAGTAAACCTCCATTTTGTAGAGCCAATGATCGATTAACCGCTTATCACGGCGGCCATTGTAGGGCTCGGGTAACTTGATGTCCATCTTCCGTGTTTGTGCTGTGGTCATTAATTTATATAAAAGTTTAAGTTCAGCATTGTCTACCTCGGCAGTCGGATCGGGCGGAGGTAAGGGATCGTCCTGCTGGCCCACCGAGGATGATGATGATGACTGTGGAGAATGCGAACGATGCGCTCGCTGGGACTTCCTGGATCCGTGTTGGTGCCGCTGCTGCATGTCTTCCATCTGGGATCTCATTGATGCCATTCCGTCGAAAAATGCCTTTTGCAAGTCCTCCATCTGCTGTTGGAGAGTAGTCATCAGCAAGGCTTCCATCTGAGGATCGGCGGGTGGCACGTTGTCGTGCGACGTCGACATCTGAAGCACTCAGAGAGAGTACTGTGGTGAAGCAGGAAAGGTCCACCCGAAATGGAGAATGGAAGGAACAGCTGCTGGAGAGGCAGTAATAGGGTCCTCGTATGCGAAGTCGGGATCGTCCTCCGAAGTTACTGCATTGGCTCCCTCCAAAGAACTGGGCACTGGAGATAATGGAGTATAGTCGGGGACGAAGATCTCGCAGTAAAATGTCACAGGAGGGCGCGTGGAGGAGACATTGCGTAAGCCATCCACACTGCACTCTGGAAGAAAGTGTGCCAACTGCGGGTACCATGATAAAAAATACTCGAAGTGAGTAAGATGCAGTGGCTCGCAGGTGAGGAAAATGGTCCAAATCGCCCAAGTGTCGGGTTCGGTCACATGCGGGCTGCTGACATGAATGCGGTACACCTGAGAGGCCGGGGATGCTGGGATAGGAGAGGCTGAAAGACTTGGAATCCACCCAACATCGGCGGGTAGTGGCACTGAATCCGGAGTGAGGGCACGAGGAGGGCCGTGTTCGGGAAGAACAGCCTCGGGGATCTCGTCGATGTAACTCAGGTAAGAGATGTGCATGTCGGGTTCCTCCGGGAAGTTGTCCATGATGCATGCACGTAGGGGGCGAGAGCACACAAGATATGTGGTGTGGGCCAAGCCAGGAAAACCCACGAACAGCCAGGAAGAAGGGCGCCTATTCGCTGGAGAGAAGGAGGCGAGTAAGAACTAGGCGACATCCTGACAGCCGGGTGGTGGTTTTCGAGTCGCCCACCGTAGCTGTTCACACCAGAAAATCCCAAACGGGCGGCCAGCGCACGCCCAGCCGATTACGCACGTTTGTTTGGGTTTTTTTTTGAATTCCACGTGGCAGTACACTTATTAATGTTGTGTATTGGTGTTTTGTTTTTTTTTTTGAAGGTTGACGCTTCGAAGGCCGTCGCCGGGTGGAGGTGACACTTCGTAAGCTGAATCGCCGCGTGGAGGTGACGCTTCGAAGGCTGATCGCCGAATGGGTCGCTGCGAAGAGTGTTGAACCAGCATTCACTGCATATAGTAGCACACAAAGTAGGAGTGGAGGTGACGCTCAGCCACGCTCAGCATACTAGGGCGCCCGCTGGCAGCAACCAAGGCGAAGAGAGGGGGGCTCCATAGTCAGCAGCGAAGGGGGCAGTTCCTGCCATGTTGCGAACGCCACCGGTAGCAGGGAGGGAGGGCATTCCGGAAATACTGCAGGGGGTCCCTCTCTGCTATACACACAACACGTGTATATGGGTGTGAGACCTTGTATACTTGTTTACATTACTACAAGCAAAGATTCACGCCAAGTCCACCATCGCTCTGCTTCTTCCATACAACACCGAAAGGAGAGGTGGATGAGGGAGTGCCGCGGAGAGGGTGAGGGCTTCACAACCCACGGGTAGGAAAAAATTTGCTCTGATACCACTGTGAGGATTATGTTATTAATCCTGCATATTGTGTACTAATTACTACTCAAGTAATTAACTTAGAACAAGAACCTTCAGGAGAACACTTGAGACAAGATTGAATTGACTTGTTGTTATTAAACTGAGTACAATGGGTCTCTTATATAGGAGATGAAGAGACACATTTGAAGAGGCATGTCCTTTGATGAAAGGACATGACCTTAGACGAAAGGGTACAACTTTTAGGCTAAGGGATGTGTCCAGTCGATGTAGAGGCACAACCATTCACTAAGGGATACAACCATTCGTCGAAGAGATGTGGCTATTCGATGAAGAGGTACATCCTTTGACGAAGAGTCGCAACCAGTCGAGGGTAGGGGTTCCCTTTGGCTGGTAACTCTTTGTATCTGCAACAGTAATCAGCAATGAAGACAGAATCTGATATATAAACACGTCACAATCGTGACAAGGCCTCATTCCAGCGAGATTTCATTCTCCCCCCTCTATTGGGATGTGACATGATCTTAGGAATCTAGTGGTTTCGTCAGTATGAACCTATTCCCAATTGGGGGCAAGATACCTTTATTATCTCTAAAGGTTTTTCAGAGCCTGTCATGATTTGGGGGGACAGGAGCATTCTTGGCGTTCCTATGATTTCTCATCTCCAGGCCTGACGAGCTATGTGCAAGGGAGCAACAGGAGCATTGATTTATGCTCAGACAGCTTCTATCTCATCGATAACCGCTATCTCATCCTCTTCAGTCCCTCAGTTGGCAAATCTCCTTTCTCATTCAAACATTTTTAAGGATGATCTCCTACCCAGTATCCCACAGTTAGCAGAACCTCCTAGCAAGTTTCCCTCTTGTCTTTCCAAGACTTTCAAGGGCAAGCTAGAACAACAGTCAGTTCTCAAACATTTGAAACCTATTCCTTATGGACACATTTTCACAGTCACCACAGACCACCAAGCACTTAAGTGGCTCCCGATGATGCCAAGTGCCCAGTGCACTAGACAAGGTCAGCTCTTCCAACAGGTTGGAGAAATGATCAAGTACATCCCTGGTCAGCATAACCCAGTAGTAGATGTTCTTAGTAGAAAGACCAGCATCCCGACCAGTGAGGAGTCTACCATTCTCAACATCTCTGGAAAAGACTTAGCAAGCATAGAAGATCAGTATGTCAATTCCGCAAAGTTTGGTACTCAACCCAGTTTGGCCCTCAATTTTGAGCCTGGCCATTATTCAGTTCACAGACAGCCTAGTAAGTTTAGACGAGATATCCACATCAAGAAAGGGGATAGGGTCTATCAGTGCATCATGAAACATAGATTGAAACAAGTGGGCAACCTTATCCCAAGCTTTCATTCCGTATTTTTGGCCCTTTTCCAATAGTCAAAAAGTTAAGTGATGTCTCCATGAAGTTAAAGCTGCCTACCAGTTGGACAATGCGTGATGTTTTCCATGTTTCTTGGCTAAAACCTATGTTGGTCCAGAAGTGTTTGACGTTTCAGATAAACAGCAGCCAGAGGTGGTAGACGAAGCAGAAGTTATTGAGCCCGAGCAAATCCTTCTTCATCGATGGAAGCATGGTTCCGGTCGACGGATACGTCAGTTCTATACGAAATTCCGAGATCGAGGTACCCATGAAGCTGTATGGTGGAAGAATACCCCCAGTTGTTGGTGGACTACTTGGAAGCCATGAACCTGCCGCCAAGCTAAGCAGGAGGGAATGTCACATGTACTTTGCACTCAGTGCATGGTGACAAACCGGCTCATCATCAGCAGTGCAACATTTGTACATTATTAAAACCCAGTAGGATGATATTTGTCGTATGCCGTGACCCCATTGTACATTCTCAGTCCTCCAGGATAAGTCAGGCACGAGCTACGTAGGTCATTTCTCAGCTTTAGCGGGTCAGTCAGTCAGTCGAGTCCCTTAACCCACTTGGAGAGAATCATTCATGCATGTAGAGTCGGTAGAAGCCTTAGGGTTTGCATCAGAAAGCACTCTGCTTTTTGCATAACATGCATTCATATGCTTATGCATCATTTAGAACATCACAAAAGCCTTAGGAAATTTACTAGGATTTATCTGGTATTTTTTCAATATTTTATGATATTTTATTAGCATTTAATGCCATTTATAAACATAAAGTTTATTAAATTATGACCAGCCAACTTGACCAACCCCTATCTAGTATAAATAGGCTTGCATAGGGCTTAGTTCTTTATTCAGTCTTCATCAGTGAGCTAGGCACCCTTCATCCTCAGCCTTAGGAGCATCCTCGCCTTCAACCCTAGACTAATCCAACACCATAGGAGCTTCTGCGTTTGCTTCTCCAGCCTTGAGAACCTGCGTTTTGCTTCAATCAGCCGTACAGCAGTACTTGTACATCAACGCAGCAGTCCAGTAGACATTCAGCAGCTCAGCAGTCCTTGCAGATCATAGGCGCAGCCGTTCAGCACTTCCACAGGTCCCAAAACAGCATATATCTCTGCGTTTCTGCATACATCACAGCCGCCTGCAGTTCAGTTCAGTTCAGTCCAGCCGCCTGCAGTTCAGTTCAGTCCAGCCCTGTGTTTACAGTTCCACAGCAGTCATACAATCTGCGTTTTAGTCCAGCATTAGTCCTACAACAGTATTCAGCCCTACAGACCTGCGTTTGTAGATTCCTAGCAGTTTCAGCCTTGATTCGTCAGTATCCAGCATTCAGTGCATCATCTAGACATACACCTGTCATCTGGTAAAGGTATTCTATCATTCACAAGCATTTACAGCATTCTAACATAGCTTAGAACAGTCCACCGCCTTCTTTTCTCAGCCTCAGGTGTGCAGCCCTTCCTTATGCCCTTGGGAAGAGTGCATAGGCTCGAGATCAGTTCATTGAGGTGTTTCTACAGCCGTGTACAGTTCAGCCAGGCTTCCGATCCTCCGAGATCTTGCATTTGGCTTATCTACAGTCCACAGTCATTCTCTTTAAAGTAATAAAGCAAATACTATCTCGTTATCGGGATAGGGGGCCCTTTAGTGGGTAATTCGGGACCCAATCTGGTGTATAGTTCTCATATCTCTTTAAAGTTTGAAGTATTAAAATGGATTGCTAAACTCACGAAACTCAGGATACAGAAGACGGTGTGAGCATTTGTGTAACAGGATCCTCGAATACAAAGACTTCCGTTGCATATCACAGAGACACTAGAAGTATTAGAGTCATCATCATGTATATGATCATTGCTCGTCTTTGAAAACTTGGTCCTGGCTTGGGCTGTACCTTTGGTCTTGCAAACCTTAGCCAAATGAACCTGTTTTCTAAAAGAGTAGCAATGACACGGTTTTGTTTGTGGCATTGTAGCAAGTGCCTGATCTTGTCCACTAGAAGGGAACCTTACTTGCTCTTGAGAAACAAGAATAGATGCCTCCTCCAAGAGGGAACCCATATCCACGGCAATAGCACCCCTCTGCAAGCAAGCCTTTGTGCCAATGATGATTTGAACACTCCACAACCAATCTCCAACACTTCTCCAACAGAACGAGGTACAAGGAACAAACAGCCCCCTCCCAAAACTGAGAGAAAAAGGGGCTGGGCAGTAGCAAACAGTCCACCAAAACTTGCGAGAAAACACCCACAAAGGAGGTAGATCCATCGAAGAAGAGGCAGGCTGAAGATGCCACAAGTCTGTGACGCCAACATGCGAAGAAGAGGACCACCAACTGCTGTCTAGAGATCTGCTCCAAACGCCAACACCGTGTGAGCATAGGACCGACAGCCCCCTGTCAAGCGAAGGCAAGGCTGAAGCACACGGGAAGAAACACCTCCACTGCTGCCCAAGGCTGAAAACGCAGCTCACGCACTACCACCACCAATGGATGATGGAGATGATAGCATAGGCGGGAAAGAGCTGCTGCCACCACAAAAACGCAACCACCAAAGCTGAAGCATAGCACCCTAGAAGAAAACGTAGCCACCAATGTGAAAAATGCAGCCTTTAGGATGAAAACGCAGCAGCCAGTGGTGAGGAAAAAACGCAGCTGCCTGGAAATTTGCACAAAACGCAGCCCTCTGCTGCATATGTAGCAAAAATGCAAGCGTTCTTCTGCTCCCAAAACGCTGAACTTCTTGTAGTAAGGAAACTCACTGTAGCCGCCTTGAAGTGCCGGCCACCTAAGTGACTAATACCATGATAAAGTTGCTCAATGCAGAAGCAAAACATAGGAGAGGGGGAGAGCAAAGGAGAGAGAGAGACATGAGACAATGAACATCATGTTATGTAGCAAGAGGCTTTTACAATGGCAATATTAGCTAGCAAATGGTGTAGAACATGTGCTTGGCAAATAGGTTAGATGGATAACAAGTGAATATGGGAGGGCCCCTTTTATAGTGATGCAAGGGAGCTGGCTGACTGCCCACGACCTACTAAATAGGAAAAAAATGGATAAAACCTCATAAATAGGCAATACCCCAAATACACTGAGATGCACAATTTCTAACACTACTCACATGACCCATGACAAGTCCATTATGCATGATATTTGACCTAGCTCTTTTAAGGTGTCCATTGGCGATGCTTGCAACCTGGAGGCCTCTTGTGTGGGTAACGTGCGACTTACCTCTTCTCGTGGCCAACCTTCTACCTGAATGGGAGAGATAATTAGGGTTAGGTTTTCATGTGGGAGACAATACACAGAGAGAACAAGGGAGAGAGAGAGAGAGAGAGAGTTGTGGGGATAAGTCAACTAATGATATTGAGTGTGTGACTCCCCTATCACACATGTATATTGCACTAGTACACATAGTGCACTTAGTACATTAAAAGTACTAAGTGTACTATGTACTATAACTTATGGGCTTGTACACACTATAAGGGTGGGCATAATGCCTTTACCCCAACAACCTCCCACTTAAAGGCAAAGTGCCCTTAAATGAAGGAAAAGAAAAATCAGCATGTACATGATAATATACAAGGCCATATCAAGGTTGAAACTGGCCTCATCCAATGCCCATCAAGTGTCTGCAATGAGCAAACCGCTCCGGAGGCAAACTCTTTGTCAACAGATCAGCCGGGTTGTCATCCGTATGAATCTTAACAAGCTGAATTTGCTTGTTCTCTATCACCTCTCTGATGAAGTGATACTTCACATCCACATGCTTCGTCTTTGCATGAAAGACAGGGTTCTTTGCCAACTGGATGGCACTCTGACTGTCACAATGCAACAATGGAATATCCCCTGTATAACCCAAATCAACCACTAACCGAGATAGCCATAATGCCTCCTTGCAAGCCTCTGTGGCTGCAATATACTCGGCTTCTGTAGTAGATAAGGCAGTGCACTTCTGCATCCTGGATATCCATGACACAGCACCTCCTGTGAATGTAAACACATAACCGGTAGTAGACTTCCGGTTATCTGGATGACCGGCATAATCCGAATCCGTGTAACCATGCACTAATGCATCCTGTTTGCCAAAACAAATGCACATATCCTGTGTGCCCTTCAGGTATCTCATGGCACCTTTCATTGCTTCCCAATGCTTCTTGCCAGGGTTGGCCATGTATCTAGAAACCACTCCCACTGCAAATGCAATGTCCGGCCTAGTAGCAACCATGGCATACATGAGACTGCCACAAGCTGAAGCATACGGAATCTTGGCCATATCAGCCTTGCCACTATCTGACTGTGGGCTGTCCATGGCACTGAGTTTCACATATGGAGGCAAAGGAGTACTAGTCTTCTTCCCCCCGTCCATATTGAACCTTTGCAAAACTTTGCCAATGTATTCCTTCTGAGACAAATACAACACATGCGGATTTTTGTCCCGAAGTATCCCCATACCCAAAATGTGATTTGCATCACCCAAATCCTTCATATCAAAGGTTTGATGCAGCCTTTTCTTCAAGGTATCCATCTCCTTACGAGATCTCCCGGCAATCAACATATCATCAACATACAAGATGAGGATCAATAGACTGCCATCCAAAGCTTTCTTGGTGTATAAGCAATGATCTATGTCACTTCTCCTGAAATTTTGGGATTTCATGAATGTATCAAATTTATGATACCATTCCCTCGGTGCCTATTTGAGCCCATAAAGACTCTTTTTCAGCTTGCATACAAGCTTCTCCTTTCCACTCACTGCATAACCCTCTGGCTGTTGCATATATATCTCCTCATGGAGATCACCGTGAAGAAAAGCAGTCTTCACATCCATCTGAATCAAGTCCAGATCATCATGCGCAACCAAAGCTAACACAGCTCTAAGTGTGGTCATTTTGACCACTGGAGAGAAGATCTCATTAAAGTCCACACCATATTCCTGCTTGAAGCCCTTAGCCACTAACCTGGCTTTGTATCGTGGCTTAGCATCTGGTGCAACTTTGAGCCTGTAAACCCACTTGCATGGCAAAACCTTCTTGCCTGCAGGCAAATGCACCAACTTCCATGTTCCATTTTTGTGCAGAGAATCCATCTCTGACTTCATAGCACGCTCCCATAGAGCCTTGTCTACCCTCTGTAAAGCCTCCTTATAACATGAGGGCTCCCCACAGTCAGTAAGCATCAAGTAGTCAACCCCTGGAACAAACCTGTCAGGGGCCTTGGAGGGTCTTGTGGACCTCCGTACCCAATGACCATCATTTGCAGGTTGCTGTCCAGCCTGCATATCACCTATTGGTGGCTCCTGTTCCATGCCATAAGGTTGAAAAATCATGCCCGGTATCTCCTCTAACTGTGGTATATCCATAGGGATATCTTTTGCCGTCTCTGGCTGTCCATTTGGACCATTTTCAACACCATTTAAGGGCTGGTTTTCCTGCTGTAATGGCTGATTTGCAGCCCTTGGTTGTTGTCCATGATGTCCATCATCATCAAAGATGACTCTGCTAGGCTCCTGTTGCCTTGCAGGCTCCTTATACATGCATGTTTCATAAAAAATGACATCATTGCTGCGTATAATCTTTCTATTCACGGGATCCCAAAGTCTATACCCCATTTCACCTCTGTCACCATATCCTAGGAATATGCATTTGTGAGACTTAGGATCAAGTTTGGTGCGCATTTCCCTGCGTATGTGCACGTACGCAACGCAACCAAACACTCTCAAGTGCTTGTATGACGGAGGCTTCCCTGTCCATACTTCCTCTGGCACTTTCCCACCAAGCCTCGTGTTAGGTGACCTGTTTATAAGATGAACGGCTGTCATAACAGCTTCAGCCCAAAAACCATGAGGTAATGCAGCATGTGACAACATAGAACGGACCTTCTCCTGAATGGTCCTGTTCATCCTCTCTGCTGTCCCGTTTTGTGGAGGATCATAAGGAGTAGAGAGCTCCCTCTTGATGCCTTCAGCATCACAAAAGTCCTGAAACTGTTTGGACATATACTCTCCACCATTGTCGGAACGCAAAGCCTTCAGTGTTTCGCCAGTTTGATTCTCAACATGAGCAACAAACTTCTGAAACACTGAGAATGTATCACTCTTCAAACGAAGAGGATAAACCCACATCTTGCGTGTGGCATCATCAATAAAAGACACAAAGTATTTTGCCCCTCCCAAAGAAAGCTGAGGCATCTCACATACATCTGTATGCACAAGCTCTAACTGAGCATCTTTCTGTCCAAGAGCTTTCTTGTGGGGGCACTGTAGTTGCCTACCATATATACAATGCTCACAAAACTGAAAACTTGAAAACTTTAGAGAAGGCAAGTAACCCAAACGAGACAATTGCTCCATTCCTTTGACACTCATGTGTCCCAACCGGCTATGCCACATAGAGATTTCCGGCAGCTCGGTTGCATTTACATTAGCATGGTGACAAACACCTGCATGCATGAAATAAAGAGTGTCCACCTTAGAGCCTCTGGCAACAACCAGTGAGCCCTTACTAATCTTCCACTTTCCACGACCAAATGTGGTAACATAATCAGCATCATCAAGCTGTCCAGTAGAAAGCAGGTTCTTCTTGATCTCAGGCACATGCCTGACATCATGGAGCATAAGCTGTGAGCCATCTGAAAATACAAGCCTCACATCACCTCTGCCAAGAATCTTGCATGCATGGTTGTCACCCAAATAAACCACTCCTTCATTGCCAACAGTATACCTGACAAACAAGTCTCTGCAACCTGTGACATGAAAGGAGGCACCTGAATCAATGATCCATGAGTGCATACCATGACCATCTCCTGTAAGAAGTGAATGGGCATCAAGTGAAGACGTGAATAGGACCTCATCCTCACTGTCACCTGCATGTGACACATTGACTTCTTCAATCTTGACTCCACTTTTGCCCTTTGGCTTTACATCTTTGGCTTCATCTTTGTCTTTGTCTTTGCCTTTTCCCTTTTCTTTTTGATCATTTTTCCATTTGTAGCATTGCTTTTTGATGTGTCCCTTCTTGCCACAATAATGGCATTCCAAGTCCTTTTTGGAGCGAGACTTGCTCCTTCCCCGTTCTTGGCTTTTTCCCCTTTGCTGGGATCTCCCACGTGCATTCATTGCATTGGACTTTCCAGCAGAGTTGTTTTTCCTGTTCATCTCTTCTTGAAGAAGAGCACCCTCAACATCTGCATATGACAGCATAGCATTTGAATTGCTAGTGGTTGTCCTGAATGTGTCCCAACTCTCTGGCAAAGTGCATAAGAGAAAAGTGGCTTTGAACTCATCGTCCATTGCCAACTTTTGATTTATAACCTGGCTGACAATACCATTAAACTCATTTAGATGGGCTGTCATAGACGCCCCTTCCTTCATCTGAAGACCTATGAGTTTCTTCAACCAATACACTTTGCTTGAGGCACTTTGTTGGGCATACAAGTCCTGCAATCTCTGCCACATTCCCCAAGCTGTCTTCTCTTCACGAATGCTGAAAAGTAAAGTGTCTGACACAGACAACATGATAGTAGATCTTGCCAGCTCATCCTTATCTTCCCACTCTTTAGCAGTAAGAGAAGCGGGCATTACACCCCTTTCTTTGATAGGCTTGTGCTGCTTCTTCTGGAGCAACACATTATAGCACTGGGTTTGCCAAATATCATAGTTATGTGAGCCTTCAAGCTTTTTGATGTGAAGCAATGAAGAGCTCTCACATGTGGTTGCCATAGCAATATGCAACCTGTCAATGCCTGACTCCCTGCAAAATGTGCAAACACTGCACCAAAAGCACACAAAGTGCTCACAGTTGTTCTCCCAAGCTTTATCTCCCACTGCGGAAGCACAAATGCAACTCTACTCCCACTTTATGTGATGAAATCACCAAAATCTGGTTGCTGCAGATTTAGGACAGCACCTTAAATGTGCTCTGTTCCCCTTCCAAAGTATTGTACAGCAGTACTAAGTGCTCACCAATGATGTACCAAAACTGTACCGACAAGTACAACAGCTGAAATTGAGATTTTTGCTCTCTCAAATCAATGTGCAGCCATGCCAAAACTTGTACAAAGCTGTACCAAATCTGTACCAGCAAGTACAGCAGTAATAAATGCTCTCCTGGCTGTCCAAATGAGTGAAAATCAGACTTTTACAGTCCCCAACACTGCATACAACAGTCCCGAACATAAATTGGGCAAAAGCCCCTTGACTGCAAGCTGATTTCTGAGGATTAAGGCATAAAAGTCTTGCCTGCTGCTTTGCCGAGCTCAACAAGCATAAAATCTTGAAAAGCCCCTTGATTTAAGATCAATTGCTGATCATACATGGTACATTGACGCACATGAAGGCATCCAGAGTCTTCACAGTGCTTCCCCCTGGCCACATATATATCCAATACATGAAAGCCCCTTGATTTACAGGCACATTGATTGCTTGACAGGCATCAACACATTGCCCAAAGCATCAAATACGAGTGCCTGCATGCAAATCAATCCAATCGGCACAAAAGCCCCCTGATTTGCACTGCAATTTGCTGCAATTTTGCCCGAATGTGCGATTTCTCACATCATACAGCATGTATGAATGCTTAATTGCACAAATACATCAAAAGTCCCAAATTTTGACATCCAAATTTCCTGCAAATTGATCTTGATTGTGACCAATGTCACCCAATTTTGCCAATTTTGCTCAAAATTTGAGCAATTTGGCACCTGACCTGCTCAATTGATGATTGTACTTGCTCAATTGCAAATTGGACATGCAAATTCCAAAAAATTGAAGCAAATACCCCAGGTAATTTGTGATTTTCTACAATTTGCAGGCTGAATGTATGATGTTGATGCTGTTGTAGAAAAGGGGGCGTCGATTTTTGCTGTTGATGCTGCTGTACACACTGACTGTGTGGATGTTGAAAGTACTGCTGATGCGCCTGCTGCTGCAGTTGTACGGATGGCTGGGCAGCCCTCTGCGCTGCCTGGTTCGGCAGTGTGGCTGCTGCTGGGCAGCCCACGTCTTCTGACTGCCTACGCCCAGCTGCTGTCACGGCTCACCGAGATGATGTGGAGCGAAGCGAATTTGCGAAGGGCCAACGCTACACGGCTCACCGAACGGGGACACGTAACGCCCACGCTCACCGCATTGCTGCCTTCGCCGTCTCTGCCTAGTAGCGCTACACGATTAGCGACCAACGCCTTGCGTGTTCGCTTGTTGTATTGACGCCCACCTGCCTAGGACTCAACTCGTCTAACGCCAGCAGCAGTTCTACACACGCAGCACTGCTGCCGTGTGTCTGGATGGCTACCAGCAGAGAAATCAGGGTACCAGCAGAGGCAAGGCGACCCTCAGATCAGAATTCAGCAGGACCAGAATTCAGCTTAGATCAGAATTCAGCATAACAGTACGACTGCTCCACTGCTGAGTTAAGCTTAAGGCTCTGATACCAGTTGAATGGGAGAGATAATTAGGGTTAGGTTTTCATGTGGGAGACATACACAGAGAGAACAAGGGAGAGAGAGAGAGAGAGAGTTGTGGGGATAAGTCAACTCATGATATTGAGTGTGTGACTCTCCTATCACACATGTATATTGCACTAGTACACAGTGTGCACTTAGTACATTAAAAGTACTAAGTGTACTATGTACTATAACTTATGGGCTTGTACACACTATAAGGGTGGGCATAATGCCTTTACCCCAACACTACCATCCAAGATGTGCTTTATGTTTCCAAGCTCTTTAGCAATCTACTCTCAATGTTTCGGATTGGAGAGAAAGGCTACGGTGTGTACTTTGACAGTTCCATTCTTGAGGTCATTGACACTAGCACCTTGCATATTGTTGCCATAGGTGTACATGAAGGCGGTCTTTACAGGTTAAAGGACTTTGGTGGCTCTTTCAATGAGTCACAGTCTCATTTGTTACAACTTCTTCAAAGCTATCATACCTTGGTAGCTTAGGTGGATACAATGTTGTGGCATGCTCGCTACGTCAAGGTGGTAAGGTACGTAGTGTACGGTACGTTATCAGTACGTACGGAACGTACTTCTGTACGGAACAAATTTTAAGGTACGTAAACAGTACGTACCATTTGTAAACAGTCCTAGAAACCTGAATATTTTGTAGACATAGCAACCAAAATACTTAAAATAAAGAGACTGAACCTCATTACTTGAAGTTTAAATCAATTATCAGTTACCAAGCCCATTACACAATACCTCATGTTAACAGTCATAGTGATATAAGCAAGAACCATGAAAGTCATAGATAATAAAAGAGAGTACAAATATCATGTCTACAGCTGCCAGCACATGTCCTGGTCCACAAGTGCAAAAAGCAAAACAATGAAACACTACACAGTTGTCTAGACTCTAGAGTCTAGACGCAAGAGTCTCAAATCTCATCATCAGATGAAGATGATGAGTCTTCTGAAGAGAGCATGCCTCCATCATTGATACCATGGTCCACCACATATTCACCAACAAACAGGCTCTATGAATAATGTCATAAACTTCATGAAAATGGTACTTAATAGTCCTATCTTTGGGTATGGGCCATCAAGGTTCATACTACATAAAACATGTCTACTAATGCCACACTCTTTTTAACTTTTGATGTCAATACCAAGTTGGGAATGCCCTCCAGCTAGTGTTGAGATATCAAGCTCAAAATTGGTACATATATGGATAACACACCAAGATGACATCTCCACACTTATGATACTCGCATGGTTGATGAGATTATGGGTGATATTCCACCAATGGCTTGCAAACTATGTGACCACCCACTTTGGTTTACTAGAGTTTATGGCATAGTTATAGCGCCCACTCATGTAGTCGCGTTCACATGGCGTTCAGATTATGGACCAACCTTGTATGTTTTAGTAGAAGATTACTTTCCCTTATAAGTGAAATCCACTCTGAAAACATGAGCATTGAGCTCCATAAGATATAATTAGAGTGAAACTGTCACTTTCAGTTAATACATTTCATAATTTTCATAAATTGTTCATGCATTGTGGAGGAATTAGTAGAGTAGAAGCATGCTAAATTGTTTAAAAAATTAAAAAAACACTTAATTAGTTACATCGTAATCCTTAGTTAAGATTTGAAACACTAAACACACCCCATCAAGTCTAAAAATTTACAAAAACCATAAAAAACCAAGCTAAACTAGGTAAGGGATATGAGCCCACAATCTTACATAAAAAGACGTGAGTTGTGACACATAAGCTTGCAAACATGAGCCATGAGCCATAAGTCTAAACACGTGAGCCGTGAGCCTGAAGACCTAAACCTAGTGGTGGTGGGTATACCTACTATAGTAGGGACCAATTATTACAGCCATAAAGACCCATACAGATACACTAACCCATGTTCTTGGAAGATATTCTTGTCATACAATTTGTACTACCAACAACAAATTCCAAGGAAAATTATTTTCCTTTGTAATTGTTGGAAAATTAAGTACATTTATTACCTAATAAGTACACACCAACCCTGTCATAGGCCGTCTTCTAATCCTTTGTAATTACCTAATAAGTACACACCAACCCTGTCATAGGCCGTCTTCTAATTATTAGAAAATTAAGTACACTTATTGCCTATAAGTGCACACAAACCCTATCATAAGCCATCTTCTTAGATTTTCGTGCCTTAAATAGGCATATTTCACGTTAAAGGGAAGGACGTGAGCCTACCCACATGAACCTGGAGGCATGAGCCTACAAACGAGCCTGGTCATGTGAGCCTATTCATGTGAGCCTACAAACATGAGCCTATAAATGTGAGCCTACAAACATAAGCCTAGGGCTGTGAGCCTGGACACATGAGCCTGTAGGCATAAGCCAAGAGGCATGAGCCTCGACAATGGGACATGTGAGCCTGTAGACTCATGTGTCCAGACTCACGCTTCTTTTAGCTTTTGTCCTTGTTTGCTACAATTCAACCTCCTTTTCCCAATAAGAACAACAGTTCCTGTTTACAATCTTGGAGCTCCTTGTCCTTTTGTTGCAAGCTTATTTTGAGATTTTGAATCTCCTTTGAGCATTTTGTAATACATAACCCACCAATGCCTCCTACACATAGCTTGCCTGTAGCATGCTTGGAAAAACATGGGCTCTAGTGGTAGTGGCCTATCACCCCACTACTTCAGATGTTGTATATGTTGGGAGGGAATAGGTACTTTCTACCCTTGGTCCTCCCTAGGGCTAGGAGTCCTTGCACTATATCTGATGATGTAGGTACCTCTCTCTCCTATTGCTATAGCTATTAGGAGACCCCATTTTCTTATCTCTAAAGTGAAATTTCCTTTTCTGAGAGCTCTCGGATTTGGTAGAGACTCCATCATTTTGGGATTGTCCTTGGGGGTGGTAGAGGGGGGATTCCCACCCACAATGTTGGCAATCAGAGTTGTCACCATTGTGGGCTCTGATTGGCTATCTTGCTTCCCTTCACCCTGGGTCTTGCTTCCTTCTCCCATGACCTCTTAGTGTTTGGAGCAGGGGTATCCTATTTTTCCTATTGCCCATATGGCTAGTCCTCTAGTTGAGCTTGTACCTACTATGGAAGAGTGATTTTAAGTGACCCCCTATCTTTATTTTGTTGTTGCTTTTCTTTAGGTTGGCTATTTCCTATTTCAAATTGTTGTAGAGGACCTTTTCCCATGCAAACTTGGTTCTCAGCTACCTAGATGATATTGTAGTTCCTCTGTGACATGCAATATGGTTTATGCACTAAGTTGATCATTTATATTATATTACTCATGTGCTTCTATCTATCCTCATCTAGATTTCCCATGATTTTGTACTCTTTTGCTATCTTCAATGCCCTAAAACTGCCTCACCGATTCCCTTTTCTCTGCTGTTGTGCTGGTGGTATGTTTGTCATTCCCTCTACATGGATTTTGAATATTTCCACCATAGCGAGCTATTAACGAAATGAAACTATCTTGCCATGATGTTCTTCCTCTTCTGCAGCCTCTCCAAATGTTCATCTATGTGGAGATTGATTTAGAGTTCTACATGGAGACTAATTTAGAGTTCTTCCCACACATTAGTTCTTTTGCAAATTCCTTTAGCCCAACTCCTTGTGCCTTTCTCTTTCCTATGGTAGGGTTGAGTTAAGGTGCTTAAACTCCACCATATTTGCACTTAGGGTGCTGAATAAAGAAAGCAAGCTATGAGTCCCTAGCTTCCTTTGGATCCTGTATGGTCCGGTCCACCTCATCTTCAAGATGTGGCTCCATTCTTGAGTTAAATAATAGGATTACGTCTCCTTCTTGAAAGATTCTTCCTCCTCTTTTACACTACCTCAGTGGTTTAGGCACTAAACAACCTTTCTTCATCTAGTTCCAGCACAACAACTATTGAATTATGTGGTTCTTTGAGTCTTCTAGTAGAAAGCTATCTCGAGACTCGGCACTAAGAATTCCATGGTACCAGACTATACACCATGCTGAAAGGTGTAAGGCCAGTTATGTTCTTGTACGCTGTTCAAAAGCCCACAATAGTTTCCTTTCCCAGTCAATCCAATTCGTATTTACTATCTTGATTAGAATTCCTTTCAGGGTCATGTTGGTTGACTCGGCATAGCTATTTTCCCATTGGCAAATAGTATATTGTGATGCTTTATTAATTTTCTAATCACCTCATTCAAGCAATGGCACATTGATTACTAGCTCAATTGGGCATCCAAACCTATCATCATGATGACCTCATATAGGAACTTGGCAACTGAATCTACCTCATAATCCTTCTTAGCTTGCTCTCATTGCCTTTGCCTCCACCCATTTGGTGCAATAATTTCTTACTACCAAGATATATTTGTTTTCTATTTTCCAGGCTATAGGTTTGAATGGTCCTACAAAGCCCAAGCCCCACTTCTGGAATAGTTATAGAGGTAATATGGGTTGATGAGGCATCCTGCATGTTGCATTGGTCTATCCCACTCTCTGGCACATTTCACATTCCTTTACAAATTTGTGGGGAATCCTTAAGGATGGTGGGCCACCATGGTTTGGCTTGGAATACTTACTTTCTTGTTTTCTCTCTAGGGAAGTGAGCTTCACTTAAACCTTGATGTGCTTCTGCCACCACGACTGCTTATTGTTCATGATCTAGAGCACATCTTCTAAATATTTGATCTATGCCCATTTTGTACAACTACCCTACTATCCTCATGAATAGCTTTTTACTATGATCTCTATCCATGTTTAAAAAAAATAGAGATTCATCAGGAATTACAACATCTCATCATACCAGTTGCTCTTGTCCTGATCTACCCAGGAATAGATGTGCATCAAGAAAATCATCTTCTACTCCCACATAGGCTTCTCTAGATTCCATCTAGATAGGAAGTCTACCATTGCACGATCCTTGCCTAGCACGTGCTTGATGATAAATGTGAATTCCTACAATAATAGCATCCACCTAGCCAAACTTTCCTATTAAATCAAGCTATTAATAGTACCTTGTGATCCACATGAAATTTAAACTGTTTTCCAATAGGTAATGTCTAAACTTTTTGATGGAGTAGATAATCCCCAATGCTTCCGTCTCCATGGTGGAGTAGTTCTTGTTTGCTTTTTCCAATGTAGACACTCGGTCTTTTTTCCAAACACACTACACTAACACGCTCATGAATGTGGGGAGGTATTCATCAAAGATTTCCTATCAAAGATTTCCTACACCATCCTGTTGGAAAGTTACTATCCATTCTTGAGGCCAAAAATCATCACATTTGATGTGAATGCCTTCCTTTAGCAACTTGTATATTTCTTCCTTCACTTATCTTGCATAGTTTGGGTTCATTCTATACCTATTTTTCTTGATAGGCACTGCATCCTTCTTGAGGTTAATCTTGTAAATGAACCCTACCTTTAAACAATTCCTATAATGAACTCTCATCTTTCACATTGTTCCACATCCGTCCACCTTACTTAATCCATATCCAATTCATATGTATACCCATTCTCATCCAATCACGTCATTTTTCATCTCATCACATCTTTCCTCATTTATTCTTAGAAGATGATGAAAGAGATCATACTCCACCTACGAGATGAGGACATCTCGAGTTTTTTAAGTGGGGTAGGATGTAAGATTCCTCCCTCTAGCTTTTTAGGTTTACAAGTGTAAGAACCTCTCCTTCTGATCTTGTAATTATTCCCCTCTTTGAAATAAAAGAAAGATTCTGTTTTATCCTATTTTGATCTAGAGATAGAAAATATCTAGAGAGAGGTAATCCAAAATTGAGATATTTTTGGATATAAAAATCCTCCTAGTGTCTAAAACGGTTTCCCTTGAAACAAAAATTCAAAAAGAACTTTCCAATGTACAATTGGAATTAATTGAAAATAGGTAAGAAGGACCTTAGCCTAAGGGTCCAGATTTTCAAAAAAATTTGAATTATGCTCCAATTAAGGTTCCTATATGGGCCAATAGGATCAATCCAAGTGTGGGGAGGAGATAAATCCAATTTATAAAAGAAAAACCTCCAAAAATGAGTAAATGCTCACATAAGATGAAGAGTTGACTAAGGACAAGGTTTATTAGTAAAAAAAACTATGAGTATTTCTAAAAAAAATGAGATATTTAGGGTATAATGATTCAATTTTGACACCTTGGTAAGGAGAAGGAGGGCTCTTCAAGGAGGCACCTATTTCACATGTGTGGTGGAGTTTTAAACTCAAAAATATTGTGATATTTTTATCCTAGATCAAACCAAATCAAAAGGGAGCCAAACTAGGTCCAAATCTTGTCCAAATTCAGCCAAACTGAACCTGGAAAATTCTATAAACTAGTTGGACTTGGTTAGAGGCCTCCCTCACCTATAAATAGATCCTTAGCCCTTCGTAAAAAAATATGAGAACTATACCATGCCAGTATTATACTAAAATAATGATATTTTCTATTATCCTCTAAAAACCCTCTAGAAATTGAAGAGATTGGAGCTTCTCTCTCTCTTCAATCTTCCTTAGAGGCTTCATCAACATACCAAACCAATTCAAAAGTGAAAATATGGGTAGAATTGATTTTTGTAAATCCCATGAATCCTTTTATTCAAAAGTAGAATATTTAATATAATTTATTTGAGAAATTCAGAATGAATATGGAAATAGTCATCGAGAAAAAGAACCTTTAATTAGGCCAATCAATTGGTAGAAATTTAGAAAAAGTCCCATTATCGGGTCAACCACAAAAAAGCTATTAAATGGGAATAGCATGTGAATGGATGAGATAAGGTGAAAATAGGATGTGATAAGATGTGATGTAATGAGAATGAATGTGGATGTGTATGTGGAAGAATGGATGTGGATGTGTATGTAGAAGAATGGATGTGGATGTGTATGTGGAAGAATGGATGTGGATATGTATGTGGAAGAATGGATGTGTATGTGGAAGAATGGATGTGGATGTGTATATGGAAGAATGGATGTGTATGTGGAAGAATGGATGTGGATGTGTATGTGAAACGATGTGTATGTGGATGTCGATGTGAGTGAATGAATGATATGTGATGTGATGTGAATATGGGTTGATGCGAGTGGATGAGATGTGATGAGAATAAATGCGAGTGGATGAGATGTGAATATGGGTTGATGCGAGTGGATGAGACGTGATCATTTCCAGCGTTAATGCCTTGGAAGTGGATGACCGATTTGGGAACATCTCTCTTTGACTTCCCCTATTCTGGCGGAGGTCTTGCATTACTTTGGATTAAAACTGCGGGTTGGTTAGAGGGTCTACCTCTGGGATTTCTCTAATTTTGGCGGAAAGAAACCTGATTACTCTGGAAGGAAGGAGCTGGAGTCTGGAATCTTGAGCCCTCATTTTCTTGCCCTAAAAACCTTGTTCGGGAAATCCATACTGTGATGTCCAAATCCTTGATAGTTATAGCATTTCACTCCCTTGTTCAAGGGTGGAACTTTTGAAGTTGAATTCCAAGGGATTGAGTTCCCGGAAAAGGACATTTCTTCTATTCTGGAACTTCCCATATCCTGGGCTTAATCCTTATATCTCTTAGACGTTGGAAGGTTGGAATCACCTTGTGGAGCTAAAAACCTTTTGAAAGGTGATGGTGCTGGCTTCGGCAGGACCTTGACATCAAAGGCCTTGGCGAAATCCTTCGCCATCCACACTGCGTCGGCCATGGAAATTGGCTTAGCATTCTTCACTAGGATATTCAAAGGTTCGTTCAGTCCCCGAATGGACTTGGCCATCAGTTGTTCTTTATCCAACAGTGGCGAGTATTTGAGGAGGAGAGCGAACGCTTGGTGATATACTTCCATAGTTCTGCTCCCTTGGGTTAACTCTAAGAATTCGTTCATCTTTGTTTCCAAAAAGCTGGGAGGACAGAATCTCTTCCTTAGGTAAATTTTGAGATTATTCCATGTTTGAGTGTTTTGATCCACATGGTTTGTCTCGCAATGGTTTCTCCATGCTACTCTGGCTGTTTCTACTATCTTCAGCCTTGCAAGAGCCATTTTGCTCTTCTCATTGTACCCGGTGACATCAAAGTACTCTTCCATTGCTTCGATCCACTTCTCCACAGTCTCGTCCAAGTTTTCCCCTTCACCCTTGAAAAATCCAGGCTGCGATCTATAAAGAGTGTTACGAACATCAAAGTCGACGAACTCTTTCTCATTGAGTTGGGGGTTATCATTCCTACCACGACGACCTCGATCCATGATCCTATCAATACGAAAATTCTTGTTAAGTCCTTTTATTTACAATTCAAATCCGACTTTAGATCCAATTGATTCTAGGGTTCTTTAGATTGGTCAGCTCTCCACAGAATCATGGGATAAAGATCCCTTATATAGAACTCATTATCAGATTACAATTCATTCAGAACATATCTTTCATATTCTTAACACAATAATGGTCCATCAGACCGAAAATTCCATCTGAACATTCCTCCATGGAAGTTTCAGTTATGCAGGTTTTTAATTTGTCATCCCTTAACTGGATCCACTAGGTCAAGTGTTAACAGTAGCAATCTGTCAGCACAATCCACTAATCTCGTAGTAATTTGCTGAAGTCATTATCGTCATTCTAGTTTTACGAACATCATCACAGGGACTCGTCCCATTCATCCTCATTGTGGCTTTGCTCAGCTTATTACATTTCATTCAAAATTCAAGAATCATCATTTTTCAATCAGAATCCAAATCAACTCATCAATTCTCAACTACAAATTTAAAATCATATCAACCACATTCGAATTCATCATCTGGATAGCATTTATGCTTATAATTTCAAGTCTTAGATATACTCATATATACTGCCAGTAAAGTAAGGTAAATACCATCATGTCTAGGCCTCAAGCAAGTCAGGGATTCCATACAATTGCGGTACTTCATCATCTGAAGACCCACTTTCAATTTTATGAATCTTCATTCTGAATATCAATTTGTATGAATTTTATCACACAATTACAACCCTTTACTATTACTTCACAAATTTTTGACATTTTTGGCTTCTCAGTTGTCCACTTTAGTCAATTCGCTCTGATACCAGCTGAAAGATCCATGCCCCCTCTGCGCAATGGATTCGGGGGTGCTAGCAGCGGAAGTAGCACTTTTTGCATATGGGGCAGGATCCCTCACTTGGGGCCTCGCCTACGGATATCCGGATAAGAGACTAATCCCTTGGTTCTTCAAAAACTAAACCTGGAAAAACTTCCCCCTACCAGAAAGCACGGGTGATTTCTCCAAGATATTTGTACTCTAACGTAGTCAGGGTCATTACTAACCAAACTGATCCGACCAAGCTTGTGAGTCACTTGGTCAGATCAAGGAAGATACTTGCATTTTGATCATAGAAACCAACGCTTTTTTCCCCCATCAAGAGGCACAACCGTTGATTCTTTTTCCATAGAACAATTACTATTCGGGATTTACTTCATCTATCGTACTATAATAGAATTGAGTCTCATTTTACGGATCCATCAGTCCAGCCTAACCCCATCCAGTCCCATGGGTTAGCCAACTGCCCAACCATTGTAGTGATGGAATCCAATTAGGAATTTGGTTAGGTTTTGTCCCAGGTACCAGGGAAAAGAGATCCCAGGCCCCCTAGCCGGATATTCATACAAATTTAACACCAGTCACACCACTTACACACCCAATATGAAATTGCCTTTTTCACAGATTCAGCTATCTTTAAAACAATCGTTTAATGAAACCATAGTGTCACTGATCATAATCCTCAAAATCTTCGGTTGAATCCTTATTTCCAATCATTCCTCATCGGTGTATCTATGGCATCATTGGCAACCAGAACGCTCCCCACCTGTCCACTTAGGGGCCTTTTCGATAGTTCCTAGCTCATAGTAACCAGCAATATATTCACTTCTAAAAATCAAGATGGAATCTCTGTTAAAGATCAGCAAGATCAACCAATAGATCCATATAAAAGAGCCATGGACTCATCCGTTGAGGACCAGCAAGGTCAATCAACCAGATCCATGCCTGGATTCAAAAAACAACTCTTACTCCTTGTTCTAATATCTTCCACGACGCATGTGTGGGTATCTTCAGTGACCCCCAGAGCCCGAACACCTTATGATCAGCACCCTCTAGGATCCTTTGCAGGTGACCTAGCACTTCACTCATAGGCCGCTTCCTTGGTCCCTCATCCACAGTACCGGAAGCTCACCATTCAAATTGAACCGAGGCTTGTCAAGACCTCGGTCGAGCTTGCTACGTGAGACATCCTCCATTGACTCTCCGTCAGCTGTTGTAACTTTATCAGTTAGGTCACCATGACCTCATTCACAAGACGGTCAAAAATGCTTCCCTAGCATTTTTGACATAAAACAGTCATTTTTGACATAAAACAGTCATTTAAAAATAGGTCATAAATATAGTTCCTATAATGAACTCTCATCTTTCACATTGTTCCACATCTATCCACATTACTTAATCCATATCCAATTCATATGTATACCCATTCTCATCCAATCACATCATTTTCCATCTCATCACATCTTTCCTCATTTATTCTCATCACATCTCATCCACTCGCATCAACCCATATTCACATCACATCACATCTCATTCATTCACTCACATCGACATCACATCCTTTCACATACATATCCACATCCATTCTTCCACATACACATACACATCCATTCTTCCACATACACATCCGCATCCACATCTATTCTTCCACATACATATCCACATACACATCCACATCCATTCTTCCACATACACATCCACATTCATTCTCATTACATCATATCTTATCACATCCTATTTTCACCTTATCTCATCCATTCACATGCTATTCCCATTTAATAGCTTTTTCGAGGTTGATCCGGATAATGTGACTTTTTCTAAATTTCTACCAATTGATTGGCCTAATTAAAGGTTCTTTTTCTCGACGTCTATTTCCATATTCGTTCTCAATTTCTCAAATGAATTATATTCAATATTCTACTTTTGAATAAAAGGATTCATGGGATTTACAGAAATCAATTCTACCCATATTTTCACTTTTGATAAATAATCATAAATTGAATTATACAAAAAAATTCTCTTCTTCTTATTTAATTTCTTGGATCTCAAATACCATAGAAATTCCTCTTTTTACATTTAATTAATTGCATTCCAATGTCATGGATATTCCTCTTTTATCATCAAATAGTTCTCATAAAGTAATTTCATCTAAAATAAAATACCCATTAATTCAATATGCTAGGAATTTCTCTTTTCCCATCTAAATGATGGAATAGGAATTCCTCTTTTAACATTTAAATATTTCTCATAGATAAAATAAATTTATCCAAATCTCATCTTTGAATTTAATTAAAATACTCATTAATTCCAATATGCTAGGGATTTCTCCTTTCCCATCTCAATGATGGAATTCAACTGTCATAGGAATTCCTCTTTTAACATTTAAATTTATCTATGCAAAAAGATAAATTTAACTAAAATCCTTCTTTAATTTTTGAAGAAAATATACATTATTTTAGCATCCCAAGTTTTCTCTTACTTCATTGGAATACATGGATTTCCATTGTCATGGGGATTACTCTTTTAACATAAAAATGGATTACTAGAAATTTCTCTTTTTTCTAATTAACTATTTATGCATAAACATAAAAATAAATTTTTTCATGATTATAATGAGAATCATTCAATTAGTCTAGGATGATTAATCCTAGAATATGGTAGGAAGTCCTCTTTTCATATTATGAATGAAAATGATTTATGTGTTACTTTTTCAGAAATTTTTTCATAGCTCCGCTAATTTGAAAGCATAAAGTTTAGTAATATCCCTACAATTAGAATAATCATTAATTGGATCAATATCCAATTATGGACTTGATTCTTAATTTTTTCATAAATTAAATAGCATAAAAGCATTATAAAGCCACTTATTTGGCCTCTAATTTGACAAGCATATAAATTACTTTTAGATTAGAGAATTGCTTCATGAGAAGCTTCATTTGAATATAGAATAGGTCATAGGAATGACCATTCTTTGGGGGAGAGAGAGACATGATTAAAAAAATATTTAATTTAAGCATAAATAAAAATTTATGTGTTTTATCACCACAATTCATTAAAGAACTTCAATTGTATTACAAAGCCATTCAATTGAATGCTTCTCAAGCTTGAGAGGGGTTGAGAAGAGAGAAACATTTGGAGATTAAAGAAAAAAGACCATAAACCACAATTTACCTCTTAGATTGCTTGATTCTTTGATCAAAGTAGAGGCCCCCAACCAATCAATTGGTTTGGTATGTTGATGAAGTCTCCAAGGAAGATTGAAGAGAGAGAGAAGCTCCAATCAATTGGTTTGGTATGTTGATGAAGTCTCCAAGGAAGATTGAAGAGAGAGAGAAGCTCCAATCTCTTCAATTTGTAGAGAGGATTTTTAGGGGATAATAGAAAATATCATTATTTCAGTATAATACTGGCATGGTATAGTTCTCATATTTTTTTTTCAAAGGGCTAAGGATCTATTTATAGGTGAGGGAGGCCTCTAACCAAGTCCAACTAGTTTCTAGAATTTTCCAAGTTCAGTTTGGCTGAATTTGGACAAGATTTGGACCTAGTTTGGCTCCCTTTTGATTTGGTTTGATCTAGGATAAAAATATCACAATATTTTTGAGTTTAAAACTCCACCACACATGTGAAATAGGCGCCTCCTTGAAGAGCCCTCCTTCTCCTTACCAAGGTGTCAAAATTGAATCATTATACCCAAAATATCTCATTTTAAAAGAAATACTCATAGTTTTTTTTACTAATAAACCTTGTCCTTAGTCAACTCTTCATCTTATGCGAGCATTTACTCATTTTTGGAGGTTTTTCTTTTATAAATTGGATTTATCTCCTCTCCACACTTGGATTGATCCTATTGGCCCATATAGGAACCTTAATTGGAGCATAATTCAAATTTTTTTGAAAATCTGGACCTTAGGCTAAGGTCCTTCTTACCTATTTTCAATTAATTCCAATTGCACATTGGAAAGTTCTTTTTGAATTTTTGTTTCAGGGGAAACCATTTTAGACACTAGGAGGATTTTTATGTCCAAAAATATCTCAATTTTAGATTATCTCTCTCTAGATATTTTCTCTCTCTAGGTCAAAACAGGGTAAAACAGAATCTTTCTTTAATTTCAAAGAGGGGAATAATTACAAGATCAGAAGGGGAGGTTCTTACACCTGTACACCTCAAAAGCTGGAGGGAGGAATCTTACAATTTGGGGGTGAAATCACAAGTCGAAAGTTCTCTATGCATGGTTGTGGTGAGCCACCAACACTCTTTGGTGGTGATGCCATTGGAATATGCCAAATAGTGTGATAAGTGTCAGAACTTCTCAATTCCTCAACAAAGATACATAATGTTTTTACAACCTATTATGTCCATCAAACAAACCATTTGCTAAATGGGGATTAGATTTTGTTGGACCCTTTAGCCCTGCAACAAAAAGTATGCAAGCACGATATATTATCGTAGCTACAGTCTGTGTAACTAAATGGGCCGAGGCTAGGGCAACAATCAAGGCTGATGCTAGGATGCCTGCTAAGCTTCTTTACAACGTCATCATTTGGATGTACCTAGAACTCATAAGTGATTGAGGGACTCATTTCTTAAATGATTTTGTGGAGTTTCTCTTAGAAGAATTTATGGTTATCCCCATCTTAGGTCTTTCCCTTATTATCCACAAAAAATAGACAAGTTGAGAGCACAAATAGGGTCTTATGCATAGTGCTCTCGAAAACAGTCGAAGCTAGATTGGGAACAAAAGCTTTCATCAATACTATGGGCATATTGAACCACCTATAAAAATATCAACAAGAGGACTACACCTTATAACTTAAGTCTTTGGGCTACATTCAATTCTTCCTCTGTAGAGTTCATGATCCCAACTTTGAGAGTAGCTAAACAGACAAAATGGACCGGGCCACCAGTTCATGATCCCAATTTGAGAGTAGCTAAATAGATGGAATGGGCTGGCTCACGAGTTATCTGAATGACTCATAGAACTTGAAAAACTAGGTTCAAAGTAGGGAATTTGGTCCTACTCTCTAACCTCAAGAAAAATAAAAGAACACTCAAGCTTAGAGGGATTCAAAAGAGGTTTCGATTGGAACATAAAGACCAAGAGGTTAAAAGTTGGGGATTCGTTCCTACTCTATAACCTCAAGAAAAACAAAAGAAAACTTAAGCTTAGAGGTATGGGTCCTTTTAGGATTTATGAACTGATTTCAAAAGGATCCGTCTACCTAGAAACATTGGTGGATGGAGTCCAAATGCAAGGATGTTTGAATGATGGGAGGAATCCTTAAGGATGGTAGCCACCATAGTTTGGCTTGGAATACTTACTTTCTTGTTTTCTCTCCAGATAAGTGACCTTCACTTAAACCTTGATGTGATTCTGCCCACGAGGACTGCTTATTGTTCATGATCTAGAACACATCTTCTAAATATTTGATCTATGCCCATTTTGTACAACTACCCTACTATCCTCATGAATGACTTGCTCCTTAAGACTAGATTTTTACTGTGATCTCTATCCATGTTTTTTTTTAAAATAGAGATTCATCAGGAATTACAACATCTCATCATACCAGTTGCTCTTGTCCTGATCTACCAGGAATAGATGTGCATCCAGAAAATCATCTTCTGCTCCCATAGGCTTCTCTAGATTCCATCTAGATAGGAAGTCTACCATTGCACGATCCTTTCCTAGCATGTGCTTAATGATAAATGTGAATTCCTACAATAATAGCATCCACCTAGCCAACTTTCCTATTAAATCAAGCTATTAATAGTGCCTTGTGATCCACATGAAATTTAAACTACTTTCCAATAGGTAATGCCTAAAATTTTTGATGGAGTAGATAATCCCCAATGCTTTCTTCTCCATGGTGTACTTCTTATTTGCTTTTTCCAATGTTCTACTTGCATAATACACTGGCCGAGACCATGTGCTTCCTATATTAATGCACTCCCAATGTTCTACTTGCATAATACACTGGCGGAGACCATGTGCTTCCTATATTAATGCACTCCCAATGGGGCCACATCTAATGCATCCACAAATACATGAAAGATTAGCTTATAGTTGGGTTGCTATAGGATGTGTATAGATAACAGCATCTTCTTCAAATTTTGAATGCATCCTAACATCCTCCAGATTAGGTATACTCCGTTTTGTTTATAGTCAAGAGTTTCTTAGCTTCATGATTAGCTCCACTTTGGCTAGGTCTACTACCATGCCATTTTGCTAACACCACATGGCCTAGAAGGAATCCATTTGTCACTTCAAATGCACACTTCGATAGATTCAGGCTTAGCCTTTCTTTATTGCACTTTTCTAGACATAGTATTAGGTAATGTAGATACTCAGTCTTTTTTCCAAACACACTAAAATCATCGATGAACACCCTGATGAATGTGGGGAGGTATTCATCAAATATTTCCTACACCATCTTGTTGGAAAGTTACTATCCATGCTTGAGGCCAAAAATAATCACATTTGATGTGAATGCCTTCCTTTAGCAACTTGTATATTTCTTCCTTCACTTATCTTGCATAGTTTGGGTTCATTCTATACCTATTTTTCTTGATAGGCACTACATCCTCCTTGAGGTTAATCTTGTAAATGAACCCTACCTTTAATAACTTGTATATTTCTTCCTTCACTTATCTTGCATAGTTTGGGTTCATTCTATACCTATTTTTCTTGATAGGCACTACATCCTCCTTGAGGTTAATCTTGTAAATGAACCCTACCTTTAATCTTGTAAATGAACCCTACCTTTAATAACTTGTCCATTTCTTCCTTCACTTGTCTTGCATAGTTTGGATTCATTTTGCACCTATTTTGCTTTGTAGGCACTGCATCTTCCTTGAGGTTAATCTTGTGTTGATAAAAGCTTGGATCAATGCACTTTATATCTATGTAGTCCTAGGTAAATACATCCTTGTATGTTGTAAATAGTTATATCAATTCATCTTTCAATTCTTGTGCTCACTCCAATAGTCTTGGGCCTATTCTCATCATGTAGATTGATTTCAATGAGTTCATCTTCTTGAACTTTCAATTGATGCTTTCTACCTTTATTTTCTTCTTTTAGGATTGCCAACCTGATTTCCTCTTCCTCTGGTAGTAGGTCTTTGGGCTTCTCTTCTTGAACTTTCTCGTGTTGCTTCCATTTTCATGTTTCACTGGCTAGACTACCTTAGGATCATATCTTTGAATGATCCTTTTCACATCTACCTCAAATAGTGACAATAAATCTTGATTTTCCCTTAGGATTTTCTCTTCTTCATCACCCTCCACACCTTCTAAGCAATTTAATCCTTCAGGATGGAGAGGTCTAGTTGTTCAGTATATCCTTGGATTTAATAGAGACCCTCATCTTCTTTTGTCTTTTTAAATGGTGATCCAGTTTGTTTCCTAGTTATGCTTAATCTTTCCACTCCTTGCCTTTGATAGCGACCTTCATCTTCTTTTTGCCTTTTTGGTTGGTGATCTGGTTTGTTTCCTAGTTATGCTTAATATTTCCACTTCTTAGCCAGGGGCTTCCCAGCAACATTGGGTAGGCTAGAGATATTTCTTTCATTTTGAGCCCCACAAACACCATAGGGAAGGCACATCCTACTATTTCTATTTCTTCTCCTCTCATAGTTCCCACTGGTCAGACTCTCCTTTAATTTTCCATCTTCACCTAAAATGGGGCTAGCTATATTGCAGTTATGCCCATTCTTTTGGCTAAGCTTTCTGATAGTATGATTACTCTAGTTCTTCCATCTAGAATACATGTGGTATGGTTTGCCCCCTTAGTCTAACCATGACTTTCAAAACTGATGTGTCACAGTCTACTACCCTTTCTACACTGGTGCACTTCATTATTATGGTTTCTAGCTCCATCATTAGCAATGTTTCCAACTTGTTTTGAGGCACCAGCTTTTGGAGCAGCTCTACTGCCTACAGTTTGGCACAAGTGACACAAAGTGGTCTAATGTAATGTTTAGCTTTGTCTTGCTGAGGTTCTCCCATAGCTCATATCCTCTACTAGACTCTTCTTACTTCCTTCTTACTCTTGGCTAGACTTGCTGGTTCTATCATGTGTTGCTTCTCTTTCTTTCTTTCTAGTTATGTCCCATCATGTTTGGTTTGATGGGTTCATTGCTACTATCTCTTTGAGTTGCATCGGGCTCTTTTTGGCACTCCAACATCTTTTCTCTACCATAAGTTTCCTCTGCCATAGGTTTGTTAATGGGAGTCATTTCCTTCATTCTTTCATCTAGGACATCTTGCTCTGGATTATTTCTAGTGGTATGGTCTTTCCTACATAGTTCAGATCACTCCATGGGTGGTATGGTTTTTCCTACATAGTTCGGATCACTCCGTGGGTGGTATGGTCTTTCCTACATAGTTCGGATCACTCCTTGGGCTTCTATTACTAGCTTTGTGACATGGTCCTTGGCTTTATGTTGTCCTACCCATTCTTTTGGCTTTAGCCTTCCTGTCTTTGGTTTGTCCCTTGGTGCTTCGGGCACACCCAGCCGTGTGATATGGTCATAACCATCACTTCCAAGGGTTCCCTCTCCCCATGTAAGCTCTCAATTCTTACCATGTTTAATGTAGGTTCTTGTCCTCCTTGGGTTATATCACCTTGTTATTTGTGGCTCCTACTGGTGTCTTTCAAACCATACAATTAGCCCTTCTGTGTCTGGGTGCATTACAATAACAACACGTTAATCTTGCTCCTATTGGTCCAAATCTACTACCTCCTTATCCATATTGTCGTGTATTCTGAGGTGCTACTACCACTTTATTCATATCTAGCAAGAGTGGGGCTTGTATCTACTACTTTTAGCTACCCTTGGATTCCCATTCCGTGTGTTGTAGCATTTATCCATGGTGTGATTTGTCATGTCACCCGAGGTGGCACATTGCTAAGGAAGAGGGGCATCTTGCATTCTTACTTGGTGTGATCTTAGTTATTACACTTGGTGCACCATATATTCATCCTTACTCCTGTGTGTCCTTTGGTTATCTTGGCTAGGGAAGCTTTCAGTTCTTCCTATCCCACTGCCTTTCTTCTTCCAAGACCTCCGTTCTTTGTCGGTTTCTGAATCTGAGTTGGTGTCTTTGCTTAAAGTGTCCTCTCCATACTACTTTGATAGTCGTTGCCCACCACTTATTCAAATGCCAATGTTTCTAGATCCATGGATATACCACTACTTGTTGTCGGAGTGTTGAGCTTAGTCCTCTCACAAACCACTGATTCAAATTGGCTACTACCAACAACGACAGATGATTAGACTCATCTAACCTCATTTAGCAAGGCCCTAAACTCTCAAGGCATAATCTTCTACTGGTAGTTTTTTCTAAGTTAGCCTATGTAATTTATCCCCACCACTTGGGTGGTTGTCTTGTCCTTACAGAATCTCTTTAGGAAATCATCCTTTAGTATTTCAAAGGTGTGGAAGGAAGCCAGACCATACTATGCATACCAACTTATTGCTTTTTCCTCCCACCAGTGTTGGGGCAAAGAATTATAAATTTTGTTGTAATTGAGCTTAGGTGGCCAAGAAAGTGGTTTCAAAGGAGAACACTTGTACATTTGGATCTTCAGTGCTCTTCTCTGAATTTTGGGTACTTTAAATCCATACTTCAAAGCCATGGTGTATCTCTCTCAAAAGGACTAATTCCAACTCTTTCTTGTCTTTTCTGTTGTCGTTCCAGTTCTTCTCCACTAGCTTCTTGCTCAAGATTGGGATTTTTTGACCTTGGGGTGTTTAAGCTGCTACCACTGCATCCTCTCTTTTTGGTGATTGATTGATGCAGAAGTACTCAAACTTCTAGCACATTGTTTGGGTTGAGATTGTGCAGCACATCCCCATCTTCAACTTGTTCTGGTTTGCTTGCATCGGTAGCGTCATGCCCTTGCTACTGAGAATTTGCACTCTTCCATGTAGCCTCCATGAATGCTACTTGCCTAGACTGATACTATGACTCCCAACTTTCAAGACATGCATTACTTAATCTAGGCATTCTTTGCAGCTATGCCCATCACTTCTTGTTCTACCTCTAACAATGCTATAGACCCAATCTTTTCTTTCTTGTGTCTTTCTATTCACAACTACTAATCACATTGATTCCAAGAAGCTTCAAGATCTTCTAGCTTCCCTTTGGTTTCCCCATCAAAATAGACATGCATTCTACTCAGAAGGGGAAAGAAGACATGGAAATCCTCAAACCACATGTAACAAGGGATGACACCTTGACCACGATGAGCCCAATATCCAAAGCCACTAGACAAGTAAAGAGTCATGAACTCTTCAAGATCAACTAGTAACTTTTATTAGTTAAATGACAAGCAGATGTAAGGTGGATAGTCATTGAGATATGATGTTAAATATGTAAGGTGGATAGTCATTGAGATATGATGTTAAATATGTATCCATAAAGAGTATCCAATTGTACACAGGGTTAGATTACTCTATAGCAACCTTCTTGGCAATCAGTGCCACATCTTTCGATTGAATGAGATTCTTAACAATAGAATGCTACTTGGCTCACAAAGGTAGACTATCTACCCACCCAAAATCCATGCAACGCATGCATGCTAATATTGCCACCTTTCCTATTTCCTAACTTCCTCTCTCTTGGCACTGCTATCCCTAGAGGATCACCTTAAAGTGTCATCGTCTAGTCAATTCTTAAACTTCAATGGTTCAAGACCACCCAATCGACATCTTCTATGCCCAATGCAATGAGGTGGTGACTAGCATCACACTAGTTTGTAGGAGCTATCTCAATTATGGTGGCTAGAGTGTAGACAACATTCGGATTACTGATAAGATGAGAGATTGAAGCTAGAAACACTAGCATGCCATAGCACTTCTTCAAACAGTTGTGTCAAACTCATTAATGAGAGTGCGTTGGCATGTGGTATGTCTTTCCTATTTTTAGATTTATCTTCAAGGACTGGTTACCTTTACATATATAGATGTGATTGGTTTCCCAATCATAAACCAGCCTTGCTTCTCTCATGTAAGGCATTTTGAGGATCATTGTCTATGACCCTCTTCTCTGAAAATCCATCACCAAAAATGTGTGGTGGAGACTTAGTCCAAAGGTCTTGATTTTTACATCTTGCCAGATTTCTAAAGTTTTGGTTGTGTTTCCATTGGCAAGCTTCACTATGAGGCATGTGCTTACTACTACTATGAGTGGTAGGCTAACACTAGTAACACTCTCCAAGATCATAGAGATTGTAAAAGTCCCTTGTACACGATAGGTAACGCTGCATTCATTTTGTCACTTTTAAAATAGTATCCTAGCTTGTTCATATACACTTTGGGCTATCCTTTAGTTTTGGTTATGATGGAGGGAGGGTGCTTAATAGTAGGGAATGGTTTGTCCTGAGCTTGAAGGCAAGTGGGTTGGCTACCATATGCTAGAAGGGTTTGCCCTAATTTTATGTGTGCAAGGTGAATGAGATCCTCCACTGGCTGGGGGTGAAGTGAAAAATAACTAAAATTTTGATTATTTCTTAATTATCTACTAATCTTGATTAATTAAATAATGGGCTCATAAACCTGATGGATTCTAGGCATGGCTCTAATACCATGTTGAAATTAGAGCATTGTGATAAGCTATGGTGGATCAAACACTAGAATCAACATCATTAACAAAGTGATTAGTAAATAATTAAGACGTAATTAGTGGTTGACAAATAGATTAATGTAGGCATGGATACTCAAAAACCAGCAAATTCTCATTAGGGCTATGCCTCAATTTATAGAGTTTACATCAAGCATCAAATCCCATTGATTTCTCCATGATTCACTCCACCTCTTTTCCCTGATTCTCTCCACCTCTTCACTTTTCCCAGAATATCTCCCTGAATAACTCCACACTTCCCAGAATATCTCCACACTTCCTAAATCTTCTCATGCTACCCTTTATTCTCTCCAAGTAGATTCTTCTCACCTTTTCACAGGTTCTTTCACATTTACATCTTCTCTTTTACAGCCTCTAACCAAGGGCTTGTTCCCGCACACACCCTATTCACTTGTATTTTCAACACACTATAGCCAACAATGTGGGGCTTGGTGGGATTAGTTCCATAGGAAGAGGCTCCAAAACTAGTTCTATTTGTGACCTCTTAAGAATGTATAGTGTCTATTGAAGGCCTTCGTTAAAGTCTAAGGATCCCTCACTGGTTATAATTGGCTCTAGGATATGCTCAAGCGTAGTTCATTTTGTACTTGACCACTTACTCCAGTCCATTTTGTACTTGACCACTTACTCTAACACTAGCTCTAGTTCAACCTGTACCTTCCTTACAAGCTCTTGGGCTTGTTTCATTCTCTCTCTTTCTTGGACGTGGAGCTTAGGTACTCCTTGAGTTTCTTTGGAAGGTTTTCATGTTCTATGGGTTTCTTTTCTTTGGGAAGAGAGGGTTTGATTGGGAGATTGCTTGCTATCTCTACAAGGGAGGTAGCTTTGGAGCTCTTGTCCAAACCACTTTCGATGGTCATGACATAATTTCCCTTGACCATTAATCATGCATTACCTTTGCACATGCTCTTCGAGGTCTCAGATCTCTAGTACATTAGACTTTTTAGGGGGTTTACTACAGCTTTTGGGGCTTGCACCTCTGGCTCTTTATTTGCTTGCTTTGAAATTAAAGCCTAGGCTTTTTGCTTATTGGCAGCCTTGGATGTTCCTTTGGGTGCATCCTCCTCCTCTTGGCTTGGAGCCTTATGATTGCATTAAGGGGGATTGTGTGAATGAGTCCTCGTTGTACGCTTAACATGTTAAGGCTTGGAGCCTTATGATTGCATTAAGGGGGATTGTGTGAATGAGTCCTCGTTGCACGCTTAACATGTTAAGGCTTGTCAAAGTGAAGGTAGATGCTTCTACCACATGAGGATGATTATCACTCTATTGGGATAATGCTTGTAAAAGCATGATCAAATCTACACTTATAGAATATGCCCCCATAAGAAATTACATAGGGGTTTGCATGGCAAGTGATGACTTCTACATCCTTGTTTTGGAGATTGTCTACTACCAAGTCTATTTCCTTGTGGTGCAGCACGGGCGCACTCACCACTCATGAAAGATGTAGTGCCTAGACCTATAGAGAACTTCATGAATTAAGACCGATCATGATCAATGAGCGTATGACAAGTCATCCTAGTGTTTTTGCGGGTGCATCTCATATGGAGATACTTGGTTCTAACAATGTGGGTGAGAATCCCATAATGAATGCATGTCTCAAGACTTCACAATTGGCCTTTTCAAGTGGATTTAGCCACCTAAACCACCACTAGCTTTTCCTTCAAGGCAAAGTCCAAAATAACAGATCTTGGTGGGATCATCTATCCATCCCATGGCCTAACAAATTTGATCAAACTTTTTTAGGTATTGAATGGTATCTCCAGTTCTATCAAATTTTGGTCTTCATCCTTTAGATAGATTGATCGTAACTTTGAACCTCTAGGTGCTATGTTGGTCATAACCCAACTTCCCATTTCAAACGCTATCCTTAGCATGTCTTCTATATATTCATGTGGTGGTGGTTGCGTGGTACTATAGGAGGAAAGATGTAGAGAAGTTCTTGATGCGTGCCAGCATGCTTGCCAATGTGTTCATCTAGAGCTGTTCAAGGAGGTATAATGTGGAGAAGAGATTGCAACTTTGCTTGCCAAATGCCTCCAGATATTTGTGGGGATATATCCACAAATGCTTACCAAATGCCTCCCCTTTCTTGGGGGCAAGCCAATATTCTTAAGGAACCTATAGCAATTTTGGAGGTATCAGCCAGAGTTCAATAAGTCGAATACCCTAATAGTTGATGACTCTTTCCTCAAGGTCTTTGGGAATCCAGAGGGCACTTTTGTTGTTGTGCCGGGTATGACTAATTTGAATGAGGAACGCTTCGGAAAGTTCTTAAATGAATCCTTGTATTTCCACACTACAGTGATCCTTGTGGTGTGAGTTTACACACAAGGAATGGTCCAATCCCTTTATACTTTAACTTAGACTTTTGGTTTTGTGCTATACATGAAAACCATTTCCCTAACTTTGATATCTTTGTCTTTGAGCTTTTTATTAAGCCATTCATTCCTTGAACCTCAACCTTCAGCTATCATTCTGTAGACAATGCGCTTCTTTTATGGGATTGGGCTATGTGGTTTCCAATGACACTTATCCTTTGCTAGCCTAGCTTTAAGGTTGTAGGCTTAGTGTAGCCAAGGACACATTTTTGTGAATGTCCTTGTGGATCACTTTTATGATGAGGTAGTCCTTGACATTAGTTCCTTACCCTTCTTGCATCCCCTGCTCAAATGGAGAAGAACTGTAACTTCCATGTGGTAAAGGAACTTCTATAGTAGGCTCCTATAGAGAGCAAGACTCCTCCTTCTTACAGTGTGTGCGCTTGCTGTTATGCGTATGTGGAATACTTATCCCTCTTGGGTACATCAAAAGAGACATGTCTTGTTTTAGCCATAAACTACAATTATTGGGCTACTTGCTAGTCGTGATGATCTTCTTGGGATAAAACCAGCTTAAGATCGACACCAAATGTTTGAAACATTATGGCATCTGGCATGGTTTGACCACTTCCTATGGGAGTGAACCCTGAATTTCCAGGTCTTGCTCTCGTTCCTTCGTTAGAGCTATGCCCAAAATAGGGTGGTTAAATGCTATTGGTGAATATGAAGCTTGGAGGACCATGGTAGTGCTTGTTTCTAGGTGTTCCATTGTTCCTTCTCTCATGTCTATGTTTCGTTGGCTCATTTCTTCTCAAAGCTCCTCGCTAGAGGTGGATCTAAAGGAGTCTAGCCTTCTTAATTGAGGAGCACTTTGTTAAGTGTTGATTGTTTATTGGTCGTTTGCTAGGATTTAAGGAGGTCTGGTTTGATGCGATGCAGCTGATTATATTATTGTCTTCAACAATTAGTCTAGATTGGAGGTCCCTAGTGCTTCTAGATTAAGTTTGAGAATGGTCTTAGAAAATTTTTTAATGTTCTTTTTTTTTTCTACTAGGCTCACGTGTCTAAGCTCATGCATCCTGGCTCACGCCTGTAGGCTCGTGTGTCCAAGCTCACACCTCTAGACTTAACATGAAATCACAATCATTAGGGAGGACCTAGTTGCGGCCATTGCCAAAGTAGAGAAGGCCAAGCAATGAGTAAACAATATAATGAGAGAACATCTAGAGGTGGTCCAAAGCATATAGGACATGACCAAGTCAAGCTAGCCCAAGTGGAGGCTAGATTGGCAGTTTACGATGTAGATACCACCCCAGTTATGTACAAGATTCATGTGGAAAAAATGGATGAATGGGAAGAGCATGCCACAAATGGGAAGAGCATGCCACAAATGATCTCAAAGCAATGTGGGAGGAGTATCTCAATAGCAAGCCCAAAGTAGTACTTGAAGCACCCTCCCCCACATATAGAGAGTTAATTATTTATAAGAAAGTTGATAGGAATCTAGACAAGAGCCAAGGATAGAAAGAGAGATTGCAACAGTCGGTGTATATGGAGGTAGGAGAGGATATGGGGGAAAACCAAGCAACCAATCTCCAAGGAGGGCCTCAACCCAAAAAACCTAATAGTCTCAAAGAGTAGAATGAATAACTGTGGAAAGAAGTGCAAGACTAGAAAGACAAGTTTTAGAATCTAAAAGCAAAAGGGAAAAAGCAGTCGTACAATAGGAAAAGACTTCTAGTAGGGAGCTAGTGCTTAGGGGCGGATATACCTCAATAGATGATACACTTGAGAAGGAGCTAAGGGAACACCTGCTAAACAACTAGAAGATAAACAAAGAACAAGCACTCCAAACTCACATAGAGGAGATAGATGGATTAATCAAGAAGTTCAAAGAGCAGCAAAGAAAAAGACACAAAGGCCATCTTAAAGAAGACGGTGAAAGACAACCCACCTAGGTAGTCCTTTGGACTAGTGTAAAGGAAAAAGAAGTTGTTAAAGAGCAAACTTCCAAACTCACGCAAGTCCGAGTTGAGCTAGCCAAAAAACAATTGGAGATACAATAGCTTAAAGAGAAGCAAAAAGGAGAATTATAGATAAAGGATGAATTGAAAAATAAATTTCAAGAGTTTCACAAAAGAACAGGATATGCAAAAGGGGAGGGGCTCCGGGAGGAGAAAAATAAATTTACTAGTGGACTTCATCATAACAAAGGACAAAGTACAAAAGAGAAGATCTGGATGGCATGCAAGCACATCTGGAATGACAACCCCACAAATGGGAAGGAATTAGAGAGTCCCTGTAGGAGAATGAGGAAATTCAGTCTACTGAAATGGGAACGATCACGAGGCCATCTAGAGGGTCCACCCAAAGGGACCAAGCCACCAGCTCTAGGATGGTTTGAGGAAGCGGATCTGACTCCTCTATTATTGCTGACGATTAGCCTCGAGTGAGGTGTTAGAAGCTCATGTAGAGCAAGATAGGTAGGAGCAAGAGGGAAGGAGCTATGGGAAGCTCAACCTCAACCTCATGCCAATCGTATGTAAACAAGACAAGGTGGAGAGCAATGAGAAGGGAGTGAAGGATATAAGGGAGAGCAACACCATTCCTATTCACATACACTAACAATCACAAGCAAGCAAGCCACCATAAGCGAGAGAGAGAGAGAGAGAGAGAGAGAGAGAGAGAGAGAGAGAGAAGGCAAGACTCAATTGAGACAAATGGGATTTTTCCTTTTCATATTTCATAAAATATCTTATATACATGAGCTCATATTTACAATGTATGGTCGCCCAATTACAAATGGGGGCCCAAAACTAGTCTTCCTAATTTAACTAGCTCTATGTACATCAATTCTTTAAGACCGGCATTACACAAGTCATAAGCTTGGTCATCCCATGTCTCTTTTACAATTAGCGCTTAGCGCGGTTACAAAAAGGTGAATTACAAAGGAGGCATAGTAGCTGTGTGAAAGGTCATGTTAACCAGAGTGGTTAACATGCCCCCCTCTTGATTGCAAGTCCGTCCTCGAAACTGGTCAAAGAAGTTATCTGTAGTAGATAAAGTAAGTGCAGACGAAGTACCATCGCGAGGTATAAGTGAGAGGGGCACGATGGAAGACACAATAGCCCGTCCATAAGGTTGTCTCCATCATGTCTTCAAAAGTTTGGAGCCGCCAAGAAGTCATCCACATGACTCATTCGTAGTAGCCGAACAACTGCTTGAGAGTGGACCCTTTGTTGATGTCAAAGGCGAGGCCTTGGGCTCCTTCAAAGTAATGGTCCCATGTCAAGAAGGACTCCAACAAGGTGGTGATGATGAGGTTGAAGAATCAGATCGTGGTGGCAATCACCGCTGGGTTGGGGACCTGGTCATAGCGATGGATGACTTCGTGGTGGAAGCGTCGGACCATGGATTCTTCAATACATGGATGTTATGGTGACGGCGGGAGCACAAACCATGGGTAGTTGAATTACAACTTCGGCATCTGCTATTATTCACTGTGGAACATCTTCCACGCCCACCGTCTTTAAATGGGAAGGTAATCAGGGCTGATCCTCAATGCGCGGGGTGCGTTATAGTAGACATCCCAAATGAAGGGTTTGCTTCACCAGGCTGACTGCTCACCCATGAGATCAAACGTTATGGGACGAGCAGCGGCAAGTGATCGGTGATATCTGCCACGGGTTTGGGGTGGGTGATTATGCCGCCAGGTTGTGTGCTTGGCGTCAAGGTACAGGCAAAGGAAATGGATGTCGAGGCGGTCGGTGATGCAAGTGATGGGGTGATGTTGGAGTTGTCAACCGAGCAGGATGGCGATGGCCTGCTCAAACTCCGTGTGGTCCAGAGGATCACGCCAAGGGTTTGGGGAGGGTTGACTTCCTCATGCTCAGATGGTGGTGGTGGCGGGATCTCCCCTTCTTCGAGTGGTGGGTTGGTAGGTTGCGGAGCTGGCGAACGGGGGTGGAGGGAGTGTCGATGATGAAGGGTATGTGGTGAGATTGGCGTTGAGAAAAGGTGGGGGTTTGGTAGAGGTGGAGGGTATATCCCGGAATGCTTTTTGCATTCCTAATTTCAGGGATAATGAAGGTGGCGAGGGGGGTGTGTGTGAGGGGGGTGGAGTGGGAAAGTGAAGGGGGGGAGAAGAAGGTGGGGCACCAAAAAGAGGAAGAGTGGAGGTGCTTGAGGGGGGTGGTGGGGGTTGTGTGTGAGGAGGTGCAGACAAGGAGCCTGATGGGGGAGGAGGGGGTGGTGGTGAAGAAGATCGTGGCACTGAGGAGGCAAGCCACCCTACCCATCAGTGTTATCATCATTGTCATCTGGGGCAAGGCCAGGCCAATTGCAATGGTAGCCTGAGGATCGTGAGCATAGAAAAAATTAATTGTGATGACAGCCTCGGCTTCGTTGTACTCCCATCATGGAAAGGCAATGTGTCATTAAACTAGCATATGCCATTGGCCTCCATGACTTTGATCTAGATGAAGTAATGGTGTAGAGAATGAGTAAGCCACATGTGCCGAGTAGGGTGGTAGAGGATCATTAAGGAGGGAGAGGTAAGCATCGTGGACGACATGCTAGCCAGTTGTGCGGAGGTACTATAGCGTCTGGCTCCAGATGAGGGGGAGATATGGGTAGGGGCATATGCCATCTAGTAAGGATAAATCGATGAGATCAGCAGATTGGGTTGTGGGGCAGCAGGGAAGTTATAGCAAAGTAGTAAACTCTTGGCTGTGAGGTGACTTGAAGGGGGTGGAAGGGGAGTTCAAAGAGATCATGAGGGTGTTGGAAGGTGAGCAGCCTCTGGAAGAAAAAAATCTGGGATGAGAGTTAGGATATCTATGGGGAGTTTGGATGGAGCATATGTATACTGTGGGCGAGAGAGGGAGTCTTCAATATATATATTGTTTTGGAGAAGGTTAAGGCAGATGTCTTGGAATTGTATATCAAGAAGCTAATAAGGGGTTTGAGGGGGGAATGCCAAAATGGGAAGCTCTGTGGCAGTCTCCATGAGCACATCCACCTTGTGTGGTCGACTAAGCTAAACGAAGAAGCCGATGTGTGTGGATGGAGGCTGGGCAGCATCTCCTAGCTGCTCATGTAGGCGATGGATGGTAGCCTTTATTAAGTCGTGATGCTTTGCAAAATCTATGGTGGTGTGGGCTAGAGCATCCTCTACTATCTGGACCCAGCTCATGGCCTCTTGATGTAGTCCTTCAATGACTATAAGCTCCTTGTGTGCTGTGGTGGCCGTTGCATGGGCTTGGTTGACCTGTTGCTAGAGCTCAGTGATTCTACTGATAACCGTGCCCAACTGCTATGTTTGTTGGTCAAACTTTTTCTATAGCTCGATGAACTGTATGTTGGTCTGGTATAACTCCTCAGAAACTTGCCTGGGCTTTGGCTAATAGCATTTCCCTTTGTGAAAGTTGTGCTACTTCTTGTTGCTGTCGAGAGATGCAGTCTGTCATCTGTTAGATTAGTTCCCATGCCATGTTGGCAAATCCATGGGCAAAGTTATGCACATCTCCGCGGGCTGCATGGATGCTCTCTGCATAATTTTGGCTGGAATTGAAACTACCTACAGCGACGAGCCCAATGAAGAGTGTTGACTATATTCTGTGTGTCACTGGAGGGGGAGGAAGGCTTGGCCTAGTCATGAGAAGGCATCTCCATGAATTTATCAGGGAGTGGTAGGTACTTGTGGGTGGTGGAAATGGGAGTTCTTGGCATGGGGAAGTAACGGGACCTAGCTCTTCATCTCCCATCAGAATGGTAACGTGGCCAGAAGCCAATTGTAGGGTGGTCGTCCGTGCATTCCAGTTGATGTTGCATCTGTTATGTCCCATCCATCCCCTACTAGTAGGGCGGATCTCTTCATGCATAGTTCCTGCAAGCATCACATAAAACTTCCCTTCCAAGGGATTATTTCCAATGTGGCACAAAAGTGTGATTGTGCCAATGCAATGAATATTTTGTGAGGCAACTGTGGTGACAACGGCAGGTGTTTCTTTCAATGTGGGTTCCCCAAGGAAACGCCATGTTTCATAGGATAATAAATTGTAACTAGCCCATGTATCAACAAGAGTTAATTTTTTGACAAACCTGGTTGGTATGGTCATTCCTAACTATAACCGAGCTAGCTTCACTTCCCAGTCTTCTTCTTCTTCTAAGTCAGCTACTTGAGCCATGTTGACCATGATATGCTTTTGCCTCACTTTGGCCTCTGCTTGCGCAGTCTTTTTCATATCCTCATGGGCTTGTTTTTGTTATTTTGGATGGCTCGGTGAGAGGGCCATAGTAGCATTTAAGTTTACTACCATTGAAGTAACCAGCCATTTCAACACCATCAAGTGTTTCAATGCGCACATTGCCTTGTGGTGTGATCTCAAAGACTAGGAAAGGTCCTAAGCCCCTAAGCTTGAGCTTTTTCTTGTGCATTTTGGTGCTGAATAAGAGGACCATGTCACCCTCATTCATCTGTTTGTCCTTGAGCTGATCATCAAACCATTGTTTACGCCTGGGCTTCTCTACAATCATGCTGTAGACTACAAAGAGCTGGGTTTCATCAAGCTTTCCAAGTTCAAATAGGCAACAGCTTAAGGCATTTTCGGTGAGTTTTTCATGCACTGCGACACGTAGACTCGGGACTAAGAACTCTATGAGCATGATCGCTTCAGTATCATAGGTTAAACTAAAAGGGGTAGCATTGGTTGCTACTTTGTACAAAGTTCTATAGGCCCAAAGTGCAGGTGGCAACTTCTATCCCCAATCGTTGGCGGCTGGCCTCCACTGTTTTGGTGAGAATGGCACATAGGGTTTTGTTTGTGATTTCGGCTTGGCCATTCGCTTGAGGGTAGCAAGGGCAGAACTTCCTATGGGTGACAAGGAACTCTTGAAAGATGAATTTGATTACCTCATTCATGAAATGCATTCCATTATCACTGACAAGCTCGAGAGGACAACCAAAGCATGTGATTACAAACTCATAGAGAAATTTAGTTATCAACGACAGCTTTGCGGGTTGTGCGAGCTTCTACCCACTTGGTGTAGTAGTCCGTGTGGCAGCAATTATATATCTGGCTTGAGTGTATTTGGCTGCCAGACTGATGGGTCCTATAAAGTCTATGCCCCATTTTTCAAAGGGTTGTAAAAGGACACGATGGGGTTCAGGGGCATGTGATCCTTGAAACGAGGGATTACGACGTGCTGGCATTCATCACATCATTTGACATACTCAACATCGTCAGCCATTAAAGTGGGCCACCATAACCTAGCTGTGAGAACCTTATGAGTAGTGATATCTGCTAACAAAGTGCTGCCAGCACAGGCAGAGTGAGCATGTTCAAGGAGGAAGACATACACGTCTTCTCTAACACACCATCTTAGGATTTTGTGCTTGCCCTTCTTATAAAGTTGACCCGATAAGCTGGTAAGGCATCGCCTTTTTTGTTAAATGACGAGAACGGTCCTTGTTGAGGAGAGGATCAACTAGTAAGCCATTGCCTAAGAAGTGAGCCACTTCTTTGCCCCATTCACAGGAATTAAGCAAAGTTGGAAATAGGGCGGCATTTGGTAAATCATCGTCTACTCCCACTGGCTGTTCGCCATTGGGGATCCTTGACATGTGGTCTACAAGAACATTGTGAGAGACTTTCCTCACCGTAACGGCAGTGAAATCAAACTTAAGCAAGATATGTAGCCACCTGGTGATTTTGCCTGTCATACAGGGCTTATTGACGAGGTACAAGAGGGCTTGATGGTCTACAAAGAAGACAAACTTGGTCGCCAAAAGATAATGGCAGAACTTCTTAACTATGTAAACCATCGCTAATCCTTCTCTCTCAGTTGTGGTGTAATTTCTCTCAGCTTCATTGAGTTGGTGGCGGCTGGCAAAACTGATAGGGAAGTCTATCTTCTGTTTGCCTTGTTGGGCCAACACGCATCTTATGGGCAAATGCTAAGGCGTCAATATGGACACAGAAGATGAGATCCTAGTTGGGGGATCTAAGGATTGGAGTGCTTGCCAAGGCTTTTTTGAGTGTGGTGCAAGCCCTTTGGCATTCTTCTGTCCACTCAAAAACTATAAGGAGTCTGTAAAGGGATCTAGAAATATCAACATACATAAAAATGAATCGCCAATAATAGCCAATGTGTCCCGTGAAGCGCTGGACACCCTTGAAGTTGGTAGGTGGGGACAGCTCGAGAATGAGCCGCACTTTGTTGTTGTCAGTCAATATTCCTTGCCCTGGAGACAATGTGTCCCAGGATCACTCCATGTCGAACCCAAAGTTGGCATTTAAGAGGGTTTAACGAGATGCGGTATAGTTTGCATCGCTCTAGAACCTTGCGCAAACACGCAAGGTGCTCCTTCCAAGAAGAATTGACACATAGGTCATCCATGAAGACTTCTAGGAATTTCTGGAGATATTCCTTGTAAGCCGTCCACATTAAGCATTGGAAGGTTCTAGGGGCATTTGTCAACCCGAAGGGCATGACTCTATATGCATAAGTACCCCATTCAGTAGAAAAGGTAGTTTTGTGCTAGTCCTTGGGATTAATCACAACACCTAGTTGTATCCTAAGAATCCATCTAGGAAGCTATAAGCTTCCTTTCCCACTACTCTTTCTAGCACATGTTCAGTGAATGGTAAAGGATAGTGGTCCCTTATAGTGGTAGCATTGAACTTTTTGAGATCAATGCACACCCTAACTTTTTCGTTTTTCTTGGGCACTATCACGATCGGTGATACCCACTTTGTATGTTCAATTTCATAGATGAATTCGGCATCAATAAGTCTTTCAATCTCCTTGTAGAACATCTTGGAATATTTGGGGTTCATTGGGTAAGCTCATTGTTTGACTAGCCTAGCTCCATCAACCATGGGAACGGTGTGCTAGACCACTTTTGTGGGTACACCCTTCATATCTGTGTACTTCCAAGAGAAGCAGTCCTGGAATTCATTCAAGAGAGTAACAAGCTTGGCCTCTTCTTCATCCGAAAGGTCTTCTGCAACAATACGAGCCTCGGGTCTTCACTCGGGCTGGCCAAGTTCACTTCTTAACCTTGGCTGGACCATCATATGAGGTCCCAGGTTGCCCACTATTAGACCTTTAAGCCGAATCATATTGAACAAAGTGGCCAAGTTCACTTCTTAACCTTGGCTGGACCATCATATGAGATCCCAGGTAGGAAGAAAAACTCAAAGAGCTCGTCGAGCCTAAAGAGGAAGATCTAAGACAAGTGCTTGAGTACTTTAAGTCCTACAACATCGGCAAGGATAGAGTGGTACATGGAGAAAAAGCTTAAAGGAGCCCAGAAAGAGAACCACATGTCTCATATAATGACAATCTTGCTAAGGTCAAGGAAATAAACCTTACTAGCTTAGGTGAAGAACCTAAGATAATCTTCATTGCCAAGGACCTCACCCTTGAGCAAGAAGGAGAATTTATTACCTTGGTTAATGAATTTCAAGATGTGCTCACTGTGAGCTTTCTAGGGTTAGGATGATTAACAGAGAACGCACTAGTTCTGGGGGATTAAAGAGATCCATGGTGGGTGCTATAGTAGAGAGAGAAACGAGATATGATAAGATTCAAGCGAGATGATGTGAGGCTCAAATATGTCACATATGATATACCTTTGTATAAGCTACTGATTATCTTTTAATGGTGAATAGATGAATGCCAATTGGGTGTATAAGAAACTAAAGAAGGCATTAGCAAACGCACCCATCCTCAGATCCCCCAACTGGGATTTAATTTTCCATGTGTATATAGATGCTTCAGCCTTTGCTATTAGATGCATGCTTGCTATCAACTTAATGAGGTTGAGCACAATCATTGAAAAAGAGGGATTAGCCATGGTATATGCCATGAAGAAGTATAAGCATTAGCCTATAAGGATTCCCTATTCTTGTCGCTACCAAATTTGTGTTACCAAGCACTACTATATTTGGTGAACAAGCCTTGCATCATAGGGCATATCACCAGATGGTTGCTTATTCTTTTGAAGTTCAATTTCACCCCATCACGGTGCAAAAGGGGTCTACACATGTCCATGCTAACCACCTTTCTAGAATTCCAAATGGAGAACCCCCTCTAGGGATGGAAGATGATCTTCTCGATGCTCCACTGTTCCACATTGACACAAGAAGAGTCAAGATAACATCATAAAGAAGTGTCTCTCATGAAGATGACTTTTTCATTATTATTAGAACAAGCCCATTCTAGCATGGTGGAGGACACTTTATCAAGGACATGAGTAGCTACTACTTGCAATATTTCCTAGGCTAGATATTGGTAGCCTACACCTTTGGAGATGTGGTTGAGTTTGTCAAGCACTGCCAACAAATGCCAAAGGTTCACCATAATCCCCGAGAAGGACCAAACGTCCTGAACCCTGGGGCAATTTCAAAACCCTTTCAAAAATGGGGGTTAGATTTTGTTAGTCCCATTAGCCCCCTACTGCTTAGGGAAGCTAGGTGTGTTTTTATCATCATCGCCCACAGACTATTTCACAAAATGGGCTGAGGCCAAAGCAATGCAAAAATCTAACCCAAAAGCTGCTGCCAAGTTCTTGTATGAGAATGTGATTACCCGTTTTGGTTACCCACCACTAGAAATAGTACTACGCAATCATGGTGAGCATTTTATTAATGAAGTGCAAAGTTCTTTGCTCAAGATGCACCATCCATTGTAACCATTACTACATCACATAATTCCCAATCTATGATGACTGTCAAAATAGAGATTCTTATTAGATCTTTTCCTACATCATACAAGTTTTATGTGACCCCTACATGAATATTGAAAGAGAGCATCATCCTTGGGAGAGGATGGATCTCAGCCATAGATTACATCATCTACAATGCTCGAGTTCCCTTCAGAGTGGCTACCATACCCTTAGTGGATGAGGGCAACACGAACCTATCAATATCTCAAGCCTTGTTTTCCACTTAGAACCACCACCTCAAGTAACCACTAACACTAAACAGCCCTCTTGCCTTGCCATATCAACCACACCCTCCAACCATTATGGAGATCCAAAACCTCACCGATGAAGATAAAGACCACCTCCCTAATGTCAACAACCCTTCAAGAAGGTCACTAAGAAAAACTGGTAAAAGAACTCTAAGCATACCCAAACCCCAAGCCCCACTATATCCCCATCAAGTTACTAGAAGCCTAGGGCTTCTATAAAGGGAACCCATCTGTCTAGATCCCAAAAATCTTATTGTCCCCTAACAAACTCGGAAGTGTTGCTGTGCATACAAAACGAGCGAGCAAGAGAGAGAGAGAGATGAGATGGTCCTCCAGCTCTCCTCTCCTCTTTTGCCTTCTCCTCCACACACACCATCCAAAGAGATTTGCTTCTTATTTTTTATAAATAAGGATAGCTTAAATTTGAGTGGTTTAAACCTCTTTGAGTGGCCCACCCTTGATTCATACGAACAGAACCTCCACTCTGATACCAATGTTACACTACGGTAGCAACAGAACGGAGGAGGAGAGCTCTGGATAAGGTTCCCCACTACTGGGTATATATGATGGCATGCCTGCCACACATACCCGACTGCCCTTGCAGAACTATGCCCAGGTGCCCTCTCCCCTAAACCTTAGCTTGCTCACTACCCACGCTCCGATGGGTGGTCTCAGGGTCCAATCGAGCTCCCCGTGGCCACTATGGGTTACGTAACACACATAGTAGTGTCTAAGTTTACTACCATTGAAGAATCCTTACATTTCCACACTGCCAAAGTGTTTCAATGCAATGCTAATCCTTTTGGAAAGATCCTCATGACAGTTGCGGTTCACCAGGTAGTCTCTTTTTGGATGTGTTTCAAGGAGGTTTAGGGTGAGCCTTAACATTTTTGGCACCGTTGCTGGGGAGCCATCCCTTGGCTTTTTCCATTGTTTTGTCTCTAATCTACGCATAACCCATTGCCTATTATTTTGATTAGTGGTTTACCGTGAAAAAGATGTGTATTTGATGGTGATTTGTGTGAGATTTGGTGTAGAATAGCTCTTTTTTTTGTTTTTGAAAAGAATGCTTTTTGCTTAATTTTTAGATTAATTTATTGTTTTTGTTGTTGTTTTGGTGGTTTTTCATGTTCTTAGGGCTTGCACATAGTTTGTATTAGGCTTAGTTTGCATCCATTGCATCAAACAATGCAAGAGAACGAATTTCTTAGTGAATGTTAGCTCTCTTTAGTTTAAATATAGATCTAAGATAATTAATTCTAGTTTAATTGTGTGTTTTTTGTTAAAATTGTTTGGATTAGAGTGTTAGCAAGTATTAGGAGTAACTTAATCTTTCAAAAAAAAACTTAAAACCATCCAAAAATCCTTGAATTTGACTAATTTCTCTTAATGGACTGGTTTTTGTCATTAAGGGTGATTAATCTTATTCAAGAGGCTAAAAATTTAGAAAATATGTTAATTGGGGTCTAAATTGATCATATGAGTAGTCGAAATTGGGGTCTAAATTGATCATATGAGTAGTTGAAATTGGGGTTTTTGAGATTTTTTAGAGCATCTAGATGCATCAAAACACTTAATCATATCAATCTCCTAATTTAAATTAATTTACACAATGGTTGATGCACAAAGATTAGTTTTTCCTTGCTCTATCCAATGGTGTGCTCAATTGTGTGAATTAATTAAGGATTAATAGTTAATTAGAGTCCTTGATTAGTGTAAAAGAGAAAAAGATTAGTGAAATAATTAATCTTGAATCAATCTTTAATCAATTTTTTACATAACTCATTAAGGCTAATGAGCATTCAATGAGAAGATGCTCATGAGTTGTCAATTTGTCCATTTTGGGGGTCATTTATGAAGGGTATAAGGGGTGTCATTAAAAGGTTGACTTTTTTTATTCCACTTACCTTGTTTGGGAAAATGCCCATATCCCTTTCATTTTAAATTCAAAAAATATCCCCCCCCAAAAGAGAAATTCGTATTTCCCATTAGATTTTTAAAAAATCAAAATTTAATTTCCACGTGAAGTCTGGTTCACGCATGAAAACTATTTCACGGCGTGAAACACTAATTCGCGAAAGAAAAATCACGTGAATGGAAATCCAACGTTAAAATTTTTATTTTTAAAAAATGAAATTTAATATCCACATGAAGTCTAGTTCACGCGTGAAAACCATTTCACGACGTGAAACACTAGTTCAGGCGGCACAAAAAAATATATATATCCACGTGAAGTCCGATTCACGCGTGAAAACCGTTTCATGGCGTGAAACACTAGTTCACACACGACCAAAAAAAAATCCGAATTTAATTTTTCGTGAAGTCCGGCGTGAAACACCAGAGTTTCATGTGGGGGGGAGGGGGAAAAAACTCTAGAAAACACCCCGGTTTGGAGACCTGTATCTCCTAAACCGTATATCTAATGAAGGCGTTCTAGGGCTCATCGAAAAGCTAACATCAAGCTCTTTGACTTTGGACTTAGTCGTCCGAAGTCAGAATCTATCATTTTGGCCTCCGACCAACAGCCTCAAAATTCGACCTGAAAATCGAGGCAAAAAACAATCCAAAAACCACGAAAAAATCGCAAAAAACAGTGTGAAAATGACGACGAGCCATATTCGGACTACTTTTTGAGGGTCTAAACGACAAAATCATGGATGACTCAGGGAAACAAAGTTGTAGTACTCCAAAAATACTACAACTCTCTCATACAAAGTTTTTCAAAATTCCTTTTGGATCACCCTCAAAAACGTGCTGCGAAATAGGAAAAAAATTATCAGAAAAATTTTGAGACAGACGGAAAATAGGTTTTAGGACCTCCTCTTCCATCTGGGAAGTTCCCCTCTAGCATACACTTTTTTCAAAAAAATATATCTAAAGTCGTTCATATGCGTTTAGCACACCTAAGCTAATTGGGGCAAAACGGACACCCGTTTGATCCAACAAAGAGTACGCCAAGCCTCTTGAAGCTGTATAACGGGTTGTGGGAAAGTATAAAAAGCAAAAAAAAAAAGAAACAAAAAAAAAACCAAAAAAAAACTATGATTGCTCATTAAGGAGCATTTAGGCACTCTGACATGGCCACGATAGAGGGATTGCCAGGGATCACACAAGGACTCAACTCAATGGCTAACATCTTCGAGCCATTGAGATCTATGCCACCAATTCACCTCCCCATGCCATTGGCCATGCCTATAACAAGCGTGTCATCAAGTTTTACACCCCCAGTCACTTCGATTCCAATAGGGGCTTTGGTCCCTTACCTAATATTCTCGCAAATCCTATAAGTACCAACCCTTTCTTGGATGCCCCCACCTTGGACATACTGACTAGTCTAGGAAGGGGGGTGGCCCAAGGACTCACTAAGTCTCTTCCAACAAGAGCACTCACATACGGCCTCAATGATTCATACAAAAATACGGCCGTACAAATTTCCAAAATAATGGGCAAATACGATGTAACAATAGACCCTGTTCAATTCATTCAAATGTTTGAACAGAGATGTGAAGCCTTTGGAAATCCCAACTACCCCACTAAGGTACATGCGTTGAACTTATGCTTAGAGGGAAAAGCTAGTCAATGGTTCATCGCATTGATGCCGGTGATCAAGACCAACTTCAAAACCTTGAAATCAGCATTTATACATGGCTTTTTTAAACAAGGTGATCGATGGAGTGCAGTA
>NC_141101.1:9684003-9879003 GCF_041138505.1 Cibotium barometz
TGTTGGCTACTAGTTTCTTTCTTTCTTTTTTTAGAATCTTAAGCTTCCATTATAAGCTTGAGGAGGTTATTTATTCTATAAGCTCTAAAAAGCTTATATTCCCTTAAGCTTCCAAAGTTTCACAACAATAAATGCCTTTAACTCTCGAGTCTTTTTAAAATTTTAAAAAAAAATCTTTTTTTTTAAATCCCTCTTTTTCAAGCTTTATATTTAAACCATACTTTTCAAAGCAGCACTACTCTTTTACCAAAGGATTTTGGTAGTCATCATCAAAGCTCACAACCAAAGTATTCTAGTAATTTACGCAACACTTGTTTACAAGCCATCAAAAAAAAAATCAAGAGACAAGTCTATCGAGCTCTTTATGGCAAGTTTATGCCCGCTATGATACTACTCAATGGTCTCTTGGCACCTGTGGATTTTTCTTCTCATAGCACGAGTTGAACGAGCTTTTGACTTTTTACAAATTGCGGGTGAAATCTAAGTATTATTATTATTTCACTAATTTTCATTTCTATATTCAAAATTTATAACTTTTATCTATCTACATTTGTAATTCTAGTTGAGAAAGAATTTAGATTCAATCTAGAGGATAGCATATCCCATAAGAAGAGGCATAGACATGTTAGTGATACATCTTCAAACTCCGATGATGACTAAATTCCAAGAACCGTGCAAGCTACTCTTAAAGCTTTGGAGTCTAGGAAAGAGAAGAAAATTAGCCACAGAGCTTTTATCTTTCAATATTTTGAAGGCAAGAAGGATGCTCACATAATACTTTCTTGGCTTAGTCAACTTGATGATTACTTTTCACGAGATAAATTCTCAGAGAAGGATAAAATCAAGTGTGCTACCAATAATTTGCTAGATAATCTAGCATTATGATGGAACCTAACTAGAACCAGCAAGCACAAACCTAAATCTTGGAAAAGGTTTCAGAAGCTCGTCAAGAAAGATTTCTTACCCTCACAGTACAAAGCTAGGGCTAGACAATGATAGTATATCTTCAAACAGCTTGAGAAAGAAAATATATCCGCTTATGTGGATAGATTTCAGTAGACCTTGTTACAAATATAGGTAATTGAGAAAGTTCGCAGCAAGGATCAAAGAAGGAAGTTTGCAGCAGTAGGTTTGAAACCCACAATTCGATCAAAACTGAACATGTTTTGACTATACTCTCTTAGCTTGGCTATTTCCTTATCGTTGAATTGTGAAACGAAAAATAACATTTCTAAGGAAGAAATGACACCTCAAACTTCGACATCAAAGTCCTTGAACTCTATAACTTTTCCAAAACCATTTGATAAACCCCTCAAAGGCAATAACACAGGTATTGATACCAAAATTGATGATTCTTCTCAACAAGCTAATGAAGATGATTTAAAGAAGGGTTTTAGGTGCAACGAGATTGGACATATCGTATAGAATTATCCACGAAAGTCAAAGAATATTTCACTTGGGATAAATATGATCGATGATGACAAAGAAGAATACCCCTACTATGACGAGTATTTCGACTCCTAAGGTAACATACTCATTTCATTTGATTATTTTTACTATAAATTTTATTCAATAATTTTTATAAATTTCAAGGAGAGTTTTTATGCGTCAAAAGTGGAACTTCTTGAGGAACTGGCCCTTCTATTTACGAACTCTGTTTTATGAATTTTTGTTGTGTATTAGTCTTATGGTATGTGACACAGAGGTTAATCCTGTGTGTGAAGGATCTCGATGCATACTTATCTCTAGATTTATGTGGGATAATTTCTGGTGGTATGGGGGACACTAGAATTTATTACACGTAGAATTCCTTGATAAAGTGTTTATCTGCCATAATTAGAGAAGATACTAGAATTTGTATATTATAAGACATTGATCTCCTTTGCTCGAATAAGTAAACATACAACTGAGGTCAGTTGCTTATCTAAGAAAGAGAGATGCTAGCTAATGTCCACCCTTTGGCTAAATGCGGACGCCCGTGCCATGCTAGTGAATTGGTATCGTGGGTGACCCCGCATTAAATACTAGTTACCTATTGTTATTGGTATATCTTAAGACCATGTTTGATGGGTCTATGTTATTGAAGTGTAACAAGTAGTGCCATGCTTGACAACTGTGTGTTGTCGAAGCGAAACAGGTGGACTACGCTAGACAACTACACGATCTAAGTGTAACATGTGGTTTATGCAAATGATATGCCATGCTAGATGATGAGTATAGTGATACACTCATTGAAGTGTAACAAGTGGCAAGACACGCCATGTTAGAAGACATGTAAAATGATACTCCCATCAAAGTGGTGAGTGTATGTTGTATTTGTGCCTATCAACATTTCATATTGGAATTAATTGTTATGATAGCAATCAATTGGAACAACTAATGTGTTTATGTTTGTGAGATAGGTGAGATGAGCAGTGCATGTGTCGCACATGGAGAATCTTGTCAGTATCATCTCAGATTATTATTATTTCATATGAGTTATTTTTTGGGCTATGTGCCAAATGATTATACATATTATTTATGTGCGCTTGTGCATGGTGTTGCTATATTATTGGCACACGTGTTAGAGAAATTGTAGTTATTTTACACTTAATGTGTGAACAAGCTCTAGTGCTTGAGTTATTTTTGTAAAAGTGAGAAAGCAAGCCCTATTTTGTACACACAACTATTAATAGCTCCTTGGGCTATATATTGAATACAATTCTCAAAATACGCATGTCATGAAAGGGAGCTGTACACATGAGGGGGGAGATTACACCCAATAGTGTGTTGATATGGTGATGTTTACTCTATCTCATGTTTTATGTTATGCTTTAATCTTGTCAATTTGATTCAAGTCTATGCTTTGTTCCTTTATGTGTATGTGAGTTTGATTAATTCTTCAAGAAGTACATGAGGTCTCATGACATTAGGGTACTAAGGTCTTGGCTTGGAGTTATATATAATGCTAAGATTATATATATATCTCTCTCTTTCTCTTAATTCTTTGTTTATATATACAAAGCTCTTAAGGTTTTAAAAGATTAATGTGTACACACACACACACACACAAACAAAGACTTGAAGGTCCAACTCTCTCTCTCTCTCTCTCTCTCTCTCTCTCTCTCTCTCTCTCTCTCCCTAATATATATATATATATATATATATATATATATATATATATATAGCATTAAGGTCTAAGCCTATTTATATATTTACTAAGGTCTAAAGATTATGTTATCTAAGGTTCCAAAAAAGAAACAAGACCTTTGAAGACTATATATGTATATATATCACTCTAAGGTTTATTATATATATAATAAGCTTTTTATCTTTAATGCATTGGGGTCCTCCTCTTCTTCTTCTTTTTTAAATCCCATATGGGGAAGGTTAACCAAGCAAAGCCTTATATATATATAATATATATAATATATATATATATATATATATATATATATATATATATATATATATATATAATCTAGATGTAATCATAAATGGACATGAGTTAGAGAATTATGAATTGGCCGTCTTCTCTTGAATACTATGGAAGTAAAATTGGGTGGAATGTATATCTCCTTTGAAAAGCTATACCAACTTCTTTATAGATATGGGACCATTACATAAATAATTCAATCCAATTAATGAAGATTACGAAGGGATATGAAGAATAGATGTGACTTTTGAAGAGCCAATTCTAACACTTGTCAAAAAGAGCATTCCTAGATATAGAAATGTGACCAGTTTTTGCTTTAAAGATGTGACAATGCACTCACTATTATGATAGACTTTAGGGTTTTTTTTGACAAGTAAGGTTCTTTGTCTTCTTAAATGCTTGTCTAGAGTTCTATATTATCTTTTGTGCATAGTATAAAGTTTTGCATATGCTTTTGTATAGAAGAATGGTTCGATCACACCTTGTCAAGTGTGTGACTATAAGTGCTTTGACATGGTCAATAGCTAGTTCATTTTTCTAGTTTTTGAATTTTCCCATGGATCGGTATTTCTTATGGAGATATTATATTATCTCATAAACCTTTTGCTCTTTTGAATATGTTCATAAAATCTCTCTCTCTCTCTCTCTCTCTCTCTCTCTCTCTCTCTCTCTCTCTCTCTCTCTCTCCACACACACACACACACACACATTTGTGTATTCATGCATGCATGTATATATCTATGAATTCATGTATGTACACACATACATTCATACATATATGTATGTATAGGTGCATGTATATGCATATATATGTCCATGCATGCATGAATATGTATGTATGTATGTATGTATACACATGCATTCATACACACACATACATACATACATACATACGTATATATATATATATATATATATATATATATATATATATATGTATGTAGAGAGAGAGAGAGAGAGAGAGAGAGAGAGAGAGAGAGATGCTATGTCACCATAATATTCCTTTCTGACTGGGTAGATTGTATTCTTGTGGAAGTAAAATTATGTGAAATAACCATGAAGTCAGAGAGCCATGCATTGGCCAAGTTATCTTGAATATATGGATGCAACCTTGGGCTAAATGTATATGGCCATTGAAAATCTACACCAACTTCTTTTAAAATATACGCCCATGGCATTCAAAATTCAATCAAAGTAATGGAGTTCATGAAAAAGAAATAGATGCACCTTTGAAAGAGCCAATTTTAACACTTATGTGCTTTTGATGTTGAAATACGATCTTTTTCCACTTCGAAGATGTGACGATGTAGTCACTATTATGATGTGGAGTATAGGGTTTTTATAGATAAGAGAGGTCCTTTGTCTTCTTATGTCACATTGTTGCCTTAAATCTCCATAGGTTTGGTATATATAAAGTACTTGATAGCAAAGCAATTTTTTTTTGCATGTTTTGTTAAATTGGTAAATTTAAATTATCCAATTCTATGAACAATAAAAGAATGGTTCAATCACATTGCTTAAAGTGCACAAACACGATTGATTTTTTCAATTGGTATTTTTGAAGTATCCAATCCTATGAATGCATTTTTTAAATAAAAGAATAGTTTAATCATGCTGCTTCAAGTGCACGATTTAACACATTCAAAGTCAAGTGCTATCATCTTATGCTTCACCCTTACTATTTTCTCGAAGATTATAATCTTGATTTAGTGATTAATTATCATGATCATAAATACAAAAACTTATTGTAGCTAAGCTACATTAATTAAACATGCATGGAATAAACTCTTTGGATTTGCCATGCTAGCTATTAATTTTTCTATCTCATCAAGGTACCAAATCTTGCACCTACATAATACAATAACTTTTTACATGGATAGTTACAAGTTTGAAGTCAAGGGACATTGTAAAAGCATTAATTAGCTTATCATTTCACACGATCTAAAACATCAACTTTGAGATATAGATATAAATACTCAATACCCTTGCCTTTAATTTCACTTTTCTCAATGTTCTCTTCTTCTCTCTAGGCCATTACTGCACATCAAATTTAGTATTATCCAAAATTGTAAAGGAGCTTTTGGCTATTCCTTCATCAAAATGTAGAGTGAAAGAATCTATGAATCTATATTCTACGATTTGAATGTGTGGTTTTGAATCTTCACATGATTGAAAGTTTTTGCCTTTATCACCCACCAACACCGTCCACTATTTCACATATGGACATGTGCCAATTTCTACGATTACGGCACAAAGTTCACAAAACAGAGTGAGAGATTTACTCTAGGATTGGCATGGTTTACACATTACATAGCATACTATGACTAGTTCACCTGAATAATAATTGGAATTTCACATATATAAACCAAACAGAGATAACAAAAATGATATTATGTTAAAAAATGGAAAGATCTACTATCATTTTTAAAATTAATATGAAGAATAAGCATCTCACCTTTAAAGGGGAAAAAATCAATGGCACGAAAACAAGAGAGGATCTCATTTGATCAAAATTAGTACATCAAAATTGAGCTTACTAAGTGTGTGTGTGTGTGTGTGTGTGTGAGAGAGAGAGAGAGAGAGAGAGAGAGAGAGAGAGAGAGAGAGAAATTCATGTCTCATTTATGTTGATGAGAGACAATACAATTTTAATGGGACATGGAAAGAGAAAAAATAAGTAAATGTGGTGACAAGACAAATTAAGGAAGAGCTTATTATCCATTTGGAAAGAGGAGGAAGGGAAAGGGCATGGATAAAGCCCCAAGTTTACCCAAGTTGCATGCCTTTTAAAATGTATACGATAAAATATGTATGCATATAGAAACTATCATGTGTAAACATCTACAAAAACTATAGCACTTGGTTTTGCATAAAAATATAACAAGTTCACGTGTATGCTAATCTTATCATTTTATATGCATGGAAATGGATCAATAAACTTGGAAATATAGCTAGTGTGCCTCCTATCCACTGTTATTGTGGGGATGTGAGAAAAAAGCAATAACTTTTACATACAAATAGTTTTTCAAAATGGAAAACATGAAATGAAAGTAGAATCTTAGAAAACGGAAAACATGAAATGAAAACAGAATCTTAGAAACTGTTTATTAGTTCACTTGAATAAGTAAAGGTAATGAAGATCATGTTAGTGCACTTTATGAGTTTATCATGGGCCTACAAGATTATATTTGCCACACTTGACATTTGACAACACCAAAAAGGCATTGATGTAAAATAGAACAACTAGAAAAATTCAAGAATTTTGACCTATTAGAATTTGACCCCACTACCTTTGTAGAACTAGTACATAGTGCTATGTAACACGATGAGAAAAGATGCTACTTAAAGATCCAAATTAAAGATCCAAGGGATTTCCACTTGTGTTCTTCGTTTGATGGGTTAATCTTTAAGGCATAAGCTTGAATTCATGAAAACCCTACTTTTACTTGTGTGCCATGCACGATCCATGATGATTTTGTTGAAGTGTACTCCTTGTAGTCACTAGCAATTAGGTTCACTCGTAAAGAGTTAAAGGGTTGTAAAGAGTTTTGAAAAAGGGGTTCATAAAGAGTTTTGAAAAAGGGGTTCATCACTTGTAAAGAGTTTTGAAAAAGGGGTTCATCACTATCAATGTTGAACGTTTGGAATTATGATGCGTGTTAAGGACGATGAGATGATGATCTAGTTTAACAAGGCATGCCGTGTTAAACTTGAATTCATGTAGTGCTAGAAACACACTATATTCTACAATGTTTACAAATGTTTACATTTTCTAAGCACCCTATGCTTCCAAATGTGTAAAGAATCACATGCTTCATTTTTTTAAGGGAATAGGTATTTCAATGTGATAGATGTCAGAAATTATTTTTTAATAAGAAATGGGTTGCTTAATGAAATCATAAATACATTCAAAAATGTCTTTTTTTAATCGATATGCATGATGCAACATTAATCACACTATACTATTATGTATACCTTGTAGTATTTTGGTATACATATGCCATTTTGATCTCTTGTGTAGATGCTCATGTGCATTGGCTATTGGCCAACGTTAATTGTTTTAAAAGAATTTCATGGAAAGGATGGGAAGTCAATATTTAAGAGTTAGTTGTATGAGTTTGAGTAGGGTACCTAAGAGGGCAAGTATTAGAACACCACATCCTTAAGGTTTAGTGGGTAAAGCTCATCTTTTTCAATGAGGAGGTTGTGGGTTCAAAGCCTCTTAGAGGACATCCCCTCTTGTAATAGGGAGATGTCGTGGCCTATATTAGGTGTCCCATGTAAAGCTTTTCTACCATCCAACCAAGAAAGAAAACTTTTAATGGCATTTTCATGAATGAAAAAGTTATTGGCACCATGCATCCTTTAATATTTTAAATTAAGGGGACTAGTGGGGTGAACTTGGCACCTATTTTGTTACTAGGTCTCTTACCCTGTATGGATCTCAATTCTCCTTTGTGTGGAGAAAGTTCGATGGGTTATGTAGTAGCTGTGGTATCATTTTATGCTGGTTGTTCGAGAATGTGAGATCTAAGCAATTGGTGGTGAGGGAGTGTGTTTTAGGGATCTAGGCTGTGCTATCATTTGATGCTAGTTGGAGAGCTGGTTTCACGTGTGTAGGTCATTCTAATGTGTTCATGACTCTTTTTAAGTGGGCTTAAGACTTCTATGTGATATTCTAGTGGTAGTACCTAGCTCCGTGTTGGAGGTTTTACAAAAGGTTTGAGAGTGAAAAAGCAAACATTTTGAAGCCATTCCAACAAGTTGACAAAACAAATGATATCTCTTTTGCAAAAACTTACGTGCACCTCATTTTTGGAAATTGGGAGAGTCAAGCAATCTCTCTCCTCTCTCTCTCTCTCCCCCCTCCCCATGTGCATGTGTGACCATCCACACAGACACACACACATATAAGAGAGAAGCATATGCAGCACAAGTGATTGCAAACGCATTATGAATGGCAAGAGAATGTGAAGTCTCTCTCTCTCTCTCTCTCTCTCTCTCTCTCTACACATGTACACACTCACACCGAGACGCATGCGTGGGTGGAAAATCTCTCTCTCTCTCTCTACTACCCACACTCAATACATGGTGGGAAAACTCCTCTCTCTCTCTCTCTTTTCAAGGCACACACACACACTAGTCAACAAGTTATCGTGTGCACTCACAACACACACACACACACACACACACACACACACACACACACTCTCTCACTCACATGAATTCTCTCTCTCTCTCTCTCACTCTCTCTCTCTCTCTCTCACACACACACACACACACACACACACACACACACGAGTCAACAAGTTATCTTTTACAAGGTCCTAGACTCTGTTGCACTTTTGTAGACAATCTAGAAACTAAAGGAAATCGCCAGCTGGCTAAACCGGGGTCCAAATTCACCTCGTTTTCTCATAAATCCATCGCTGCAAGGGGAGCATCTGTACTGCTGCATCACCATCGCTACCACTACCACCCCATGGGTTTCTTCAGCACCATCCTTGGCATCTTCGGCTTCGGTTTTGGCACAGCCATCGGCCTCATCATCGGCTATTTTCTCTTCATCTACTGGCAGCCTGCCGACGTCAAGGTGCGTTCCTTCCCATCATTTTCTTTGGTAGTTTTTGCTTTTCCTGCTTTTCTGGCAGAAGCTTCATCACATCAATAAGCCAGTTTTTGCATCAGCATCATTGCGTTCCAATTCACTGCAGAGTTTCTGCCGGGGGTGCAGCAAGGCGCCTCGCCGCCTGCTGTATCCTTTTTGTACGAACCGAAGGATCTACACTAGGTGCATGCCTGTGAAGGGATTTTCAGAATGTGGAGGCATTGGGCCTATGAGAGTGTCCGTCTTGGAGCAAGTCCAAAGAGCAGGACTGCAGCCATGACGGAGCTGCATAGGTGAGCAGGTTGGAGAGGTTTGGGAAGGGTGTCAGGCGCCCAAGGCTTGCCAGGTTTGGCACCCCTTGAAGGGATTAAAAATAGGCCAAAACCAACCTATGCTCTGACAGCAGGCCAACTAGCTTACTAATTGAAGGGGGGCTTTGTGCTTGTATAGAGAAAATATTAAGGCCATATCGCTCGACTTTTTCACCATTCATTCATGCAGAAGCCCTCTCAGCTCTCTAGAGCACATAACGGAGAGCTTGAAACAGCCTTGAAATTCTGCAAAGCACAGCAGATCTGCAGAGCTTGCAGACTACAGCAAATTTCAGCAACTTGCAGGAGGAGAAGAAAGTGCATTGCTGTGCTCTTGGCCTCTTAAGCACTGATAGAGTGCAGTGACGTAACATCAGAAACCTTTTTCCATCCTTTTTTTTTGTAACTTTTACACTCTCAAATCAATAAAGCAAACACTCCTCAGAGAGGAGGGGGCACCTTGGGGTCTCACTCCATTTCACCTACTTGTTAAGGGTATCTAAAATCAGGTCTATTTTACATGTTTGTATGTGTGCGTGCGTGTCTGCGTGCATGCATGTATGTACAGTAAGCAAGCATACATACTTTTTAGATAAATACATACTTGACACCTCCTTTTGAAGTGTGGATCCCTAATGACAAATTTTCTGCCGAGAACCCACCTTTTGCTGAACAATCCAATTCAACCCCAATAAGAGTCTAGAGTTCTCATGGGAGTTATGCAACAAATGATATAGCCCCCTTTTGGCATATGCTCTCAAATTTTGATTTGCAAAGAATTTGTAGCCTACAGGAAGCCTATTCTAACCCTTCATTATTCCCAAAACAAAGTTGGATCCCACAAAAGAAGTTTAAATACTCATGCACATGGTCATGCAGAGTGACTTTAGGATTCTCAAAATTATTGGAGCAAACTCCACAAAATAAGTTTAAATAGTCATGCAAGTGGTCACGCAGAGTGACTTCAAGATTCTCAAAATTATTGGAGTTAGCAACACATTCATGCCTTTGGGGTCAAGGGGCTAATCTCCACATGGTCTAAGGTTGCCATGATCTTCACCTAGTAATAATTCATCCTAGATGTCCAGTAATCTAGGAGTTTGGCTAGTGGATTGATACACCTATATAGCCTTAAATGTAGTCTAGATTGTTGACTATGGAGGATAGAATCATGGAGATAATCGGGGGGGGGGGGGGGGAGAAGGGGAGAATCAAGGAGCATAATCACCACCTAATCATGGATTAGGCTTGATGTAATCACATTGTATCCTCGCCTATTTAAGAGGCCTAAAATCAATGAAAAAAACACGCTTGTTGCGTCTTTCGTTTGCCTTCTCATTATATGACTAAGTGTTTATCTCTTTTCATTAGTAACTTCATTATTATATTACCATGAGCTTCTTCTCATGCTACGATCCACCATGAAACCCTAGCTTTCCAACATTTGGTATTAGAGCTTCTTAGCATCCTAGGCTAGGCAACATAGATGAATTAAGTCATTAGCTAATGAGTTATTAAATATCATTAATCACTCCCCTTAATACTATGTTTTTTTCTCCATTTTCTCACCTCTTTGCACCAACCAGCTCAAATATGGAGCTTCACTAGTTTCTATTGGAAACCAAGGTAATAGGCAGCTAGCCAAGACCTAGCTCCGCCATCTCACCAAGAGGTGACTCCATCCACTGCATGCTGAGATCCAAACAAATCCTCATTTTGTGTTAGTAGAGCTTAGTAGAGTAATTAGAGTTTTGCTGGTCGTGGGGGGGACTGTTGAGCTGGCTGACTCGGTCTGTTGCAGCCCGACATGTTTTCCTCTGCCTGCCGACTTGGTATGAGCTGGCCAACTGATGTTTTTCCCAGTCGTGAGCATATTGTTTGCTGTCGGCCTATTTTGGGTTGGTCGACCAGCAGTCTAGGGTGGTATAAATACCACCTTGCCCCCACACCCATAGTCACATGGGTCGGGGGACGGGAACGGGGACGGGGAAGGGTTTGGGGATGGAGAACGCCTGGAGGCAGGGAACGGGGATGGGGGGGTGGGACGGTACACAAAAAACGCATCCATATATCCATCAAATGTTAAGTATTTATATTACATTGGGGCTTGGGCAGCTTAGATGTGGGCCTGTGGTAGTGGCAAGAACTTGTGCTGCTGTGCAGTGACTGCACACTGCAGAGCAGAGATGGAGGAGAGGCTGAGAGCAAGTGTGCACAGGTGACGGTAGAGACGGAGGAAAGCACTCAGCAGAGATTTCTCACACAACAGCACAGACGGAGGAAAGCAGAGATGGAAGAGGAGAGACAGAGGAGAGCAAGTGTGCACACTGCACAGGTGACAGGTCACAGCAGAGACGGAGGAGTCTGGAGAGCACTCAACAGAGATCGATCGCACGACAACAGAGATGGAGGAGAGCAGAGATCGCTCGCACGACGGGCCTTTTTTTTAACAAAAAAATATAAAACGAGGCGAAGACAAAATATCCCATTTTTTTTTTCCTTCCCGTCTCCAAACAGAGCTGCGAGCTGTCCCACAAGATTAACACGTCCCCTGACAGGGGACGGCCGTCCTCTGGTGAGGGATGGGACATGGACGTCCCCCCTACAGAGGGACGCATCCCCGTGTGAAAGGGAGGCTGGAACGGCATTCCTCTGTCTCCCAAAGGCTTGGTCCCCTGTGACTATGCCCACACCTTGTTTTGTATCACTGTACTGGATCTTGTGTATAGAGCAGAGTTTATACAGCTTCTCTCTCTCTCTCTCTCTCTCTCTCTCTCTCTCTCTCTCTGCACCCATCACCTGCCCGGGCACATGGCACTCCTATGCATGCTCCCTCTTATCATATCCCCCATCAGCCACCCCTACCCCCACCAGCAGATCCCCATCCCACCACCTCCACCTTCTTCACAAAGGGCATGGTCCTCAAGGCCATTCGTAGAGTACGCAATGGGCGAGCCCAGGATCATGAGGGACTCACTGCCGAGTACCTCTTGCATGCCAATGATACTGTGGCGCCTCTACTAGCCTACATGTTCAATAGAGTCCTTTATGAAGGATTTCCACCCTCTTGGTCCACCAACACCATCACCCCCATCCTCAAAGCCGGAGATCCACTTGATCCTAATAATTATAGGACGATCATGATTGGCTGACATTGGCCAAACTCTATGGATCAGTGCTAGAGGCGGAGCTCAGTTCATTTGCAAAGAGCTAGGTGCCAGGAATGCAAAGCCTCAGGATAGGCTGGCTTTCGGAGGAGCTACTCTACCCTTGACCACATCTTCACCCTCCGTGCCATCATCGAGGAGGGTAGAGCCTTAGGACAGGCTGGCTTTCGGAGGAGCTACTCTACCCTTGACCACATCTTCACCCTCCGTGCCATCATCGAGGAGGGTAGAGCACAACATCAGAGGATTTACTGCTGCTTTGTGGATTTTCGCAAAGCTTTTGATATTGTACCCCGAGCTTGCCTCCTACACCGTCTACAGGAGATCAAAGTCCCATCTGACATGGTTTGGAGCATCATCGCCCTCTATGAGTCCGTCACTGGACGAGTGAGAGCCCCAGGAGGTACATCACATGAGATTTCCGGCACTATTGGTGTGAAACAGGGCTGCCTTCTATCACACACTCTTTTCGGCCTCTACATTGATGAGATCTCGAGCTTCATTGACGGATTAGGTGGGGCTGGTCCCACACTGGCAGGCATATTGATCCCCATACTACTTTATGTAGATGACATCGTCCTCCTCTCAGACTCAGCCGAGGGGCTTCAGAGAGAGTTGGATGCCTTACATGACTTTTGCACTTAGCGGGTCCTCTCTGTTAACCTTGGTTACTGGGAAAACCAAGGTAATGGTCTTCAATACCTTTCACCCCTTCACATCCAGATTGAGCTTCACATATAGAGGGGATCTTGTGGAGATTGTCTCATCTTATGTCTACCTTGGTGTCACTTTTAGTGGCCCACGCTTTACCATGGTTCCCGCAGCACATGCCAGAGGGACATGGGGATATGCAGCCTTGAGCGGCGGTGCTTCTAGGCACATTTCCAGGAGCCCAAGACGAAGGGCTGGCTTTTTGACACCCTCGTCACACCAGCCTTGACGTATGGAGCAGCCTTCTGGGGCCAGATTTATCCGATGAGGATTGGTAGCGAGTTGAGAGGCCCAGGTCATGATGTTCTCCCGTATGATCCGCAGCAAACCATCAGTTCCACACCAGATTACCCAGGCAGAGTTTGCTGCAGCCCCGATGGTAGTGGATGCACTCTTCCAGACAGTCACATACCTCCATCGCATTAGTCACATGGATCCCCACAGGTACCCGAGGCTTGCCCTGGAGTCCTCAAGATAGCTAGCACTTGAGGGCCACTTTGGAGTATGGTATGCACTAGTTTCCACTTGGTTCTCAGTATGTGGGCTCCGCATGGACCGCCTACCCTCCCCTTCAGTACAGTTTGGACTCCCCTTTTCTTCGACTGTCTCACGAGAATACCAAACGGGTTATCCGGTTAGATCTTCTCAGCCTCTACACCCACTGCACATGGATCACACCTCCGGAGCTCCCCACGAAGATGCACTTCTACAGAGATCACTGACGATGGATTCATCCAGCCGCCGGGCTACTTGAGTGTTAACATGTCCCATGCCATGCGGATTGCGATTGGCTAGATATGGGTTTCATCCCACCGCCTCAGAGTGGAGATAGGTAGAGCTAAGCGCATCTTCAAAGCCGGGAAGCTTATACGGAGACCCAGAGAGGAGAGAATCTGCCGATTAACGGAGGAGCATTACATATGCCGCCGCCCAGTATACTATGAGATCCGCGGGAGGTTTCACAGTCTATTTCGTGAGGGATTTGGTCCACTCTCTAGGATCATTGACTTCTAGGACCAGCGTTGCCTAGGCCTCTTCTTGCATGAGCTCCGCAGACACAAGGACTCCTTCTTGAGAGAGCTTCGGCCCCAGCCACCTCGCCAGCCAACCATCATGAGTTTCTTCTGGACCCAGGAGGTGGAGGACACCGATATAGTGGATCTTGTGGACCCTCCACGAGCTGCTGTGGACCTACCTCGCCCGAGAGGAGTTACGTCGGACCGAGCCTCCACACTCTAGCGTGCCCGACGCCCCCGGGACCCCCCCGTGGGCCACGATCACCTCATGAGCTCTAGATCTAGGATATGCTCCACCGCCATCGAGCTACCTTTCCACATGACATAGCTGAGGCAGACCTCTCGGCCATACTCATTAGCCCCATGCTTGATATTTTGGAGAGTGGTATACCATCTACTTGGAGCTGACGTTGCTCTCATGTTTCTACGTTCTTAGTATTCCATGATGAGTTTCCATGGACAGTTTTGTATCACCCAAGTGAGATAGCTATGTTTATGTTTTCTTTCTGTTTTATTTTCCATAGATATGCCATGGACATTATTGTATCATTTTGGTCTCATAGGCCCATTGGGTCTTTAGTAGACGCTTAATATATCTTTCTTTCTTTCTTTCTCTCTCTCTTCTGCGTTTTGTTCTCTATAGCAGTTGTCTCATATTTTTGATGTGCATTCCGACATGGTATCAGAGCCCCAGGTGGCTTGAAGCTTGGAGATAGTGGGAGCTTGAGGGTTTGCTGATTTGTGGTGCTGATTGGAGATTGCTTGGGCTGTTTGGGACTTTGAGATCGGGTAGAAGGCGGCCATTAGCGTTGGACAGCCACCTTGCATATTATTTGTAGCCTCTTCATTATTTTTTTTTCCACCCACCCTCTCTTCACAAGACCTTGTGAACCCTTGAGATGGCAAACTTTGCATGAGATGGTTGAGAAACACGTGAAGATCCCTACTCTCCCCACATTCCCGGTGGATTGAGTCTCCAAAGTTGGATGGGACCAACTACGGTATATGGAAGGTAATGATGGAGTCCTTCTTGGAGTCTTATGCACATCACAGGTGATTAATCATAATACATATCAAACATATGACAGTGGCAAGAGGGATTTGGCAACATTTGGCTTCTCTGTATAATAGGGTATCACCCATGAAGCGGATCTCCTTGGAAGTGCACATGTCACCATTTGGCCATCCAATTGGTCCACCCGTGCTTTCTCATCATGTATGTACATTGGACTGGTGTCCATGGCAGTTGTATGTGCAGGGGATTGATACCACTCATGTGATACTGTGGACTTGGCTTTCCGTTGAGACTTGTGCCTCTGTGTATATGCTCGGAAATGTTTGGTGGATTGGTGTTTCATTGGGTATGGTACCTCGTGTACTTGCCTGGAGCGCATCTATTTTGGTAGTCTCATGAATGGGGATTGTCCATACCAATGCTGCATTGCATAGCATCTTTATGTGCTTGCTTGCAATTGAAATTGCATGTTGTTTTCATGCTTGCTTGACCAATGTGTAGTTCCTGGTAAAAAATTATGACCAGCCCGGTGTTCACACACACTGATGTCCTGAGGTGGACAAAACCCAATGTCCACTGCCCAGACCTTATCCCCTTTGTACAAAGGGAGTATCCAACCATGTGTCCTCTCTAGTTTGCTCCACAAAGCACTTGCCTGCCACTTAGAGTGGCTCACTCCTCTTTCTAGAGGTAGGCGCCTCCTTCATGAGGGCATTTGGGCTGTATTTTCTGCACTTTCTCCTTCCCAACTCCATATCCAAGCTTGCTAAGGTGTTTCCCAAGCTTCCAAGAGCGTTTCTGGGTACTAATCACTCTCCTACACACTCCCAATGATTGAAATTCAGCAAAACAGCTCTCTTTCTTGTTGTAATTTTTGGTCTTTTTGTTGAAACTCCTAATTTCAGCCCTCCTTTCTCAAGTTGAACCATAGGGGAGGCTTTCCCAGGGTTCCCTTTATCCTCTTGAAGACTTTTATCCCGAAGAATTGCGACAAATTGAAGATTTCAACACTCCAAGCACTTCCATTGCGAAGACTTCCGCTCTCATCGACTCTACTTGCAATTGGTAAGCTTTTATGCTTAAGTAAGGAAGCAAGTAGCAAGAGGGAGAAACCGGATTACAAGATCACATACCTTGTGTAGTGTTCTCTTGTCCTACGTGCTCTCTTGCATATTGTTGCTACCATGTGTTGGTGGAATAATAGAGAGAAGATGATAGGGAACATGGGCACTTGAGAGGGTAGTGTGAGTTGCAAGTCTACACCGACAACCACTTGTTTGCAATACTATATTCATATGCATTGGCATGGAAATCTGGTCAGAAATGCCCATGACACTATGTACTTGATTCTCCCAAGATCAATATACTTTATTTGAGGAGGGGCCGGCCATTCCGGCTCATTGTGTGCCTCTTTGTCAATTCACCAAATTACTTCTTGTATTGAGCATGTGTCCATCAAATCTTAGTGTATTTAAGTGTATAGCACAATGAGGTCTTGCTACCGCATCCTGGCCGAAGCTGGCGCCTCCCAAAAGGTAAAGATGTTGTCCTGAATGCTCCGATCTTGGGCAAAACCTGTTTGAGTGTCGCGGATCAAGTCTGGGAGAGATGGCTGAAGTCGCTTGTTTTGGCCTTGGCCAAAATCTTATAGGCTGTCCCTAGAAGGGTGATGGGTTTCCATTGTCAGATGGCACTTGTGAGCATAATCTCATTGAAGGCACCACGAAGGCCACCTTCCATGAGGTCCCAATGGCAAAGAAAGAAAGAGACAGGAAGCTTGGGCATTTGCCCCTGGGTAATGCTGTCACCGCCTCCGCTAGCTCCTCTGAAGTGAAAGGGGTCAATAAGAAAGACCGAAGGGAGGGGGGAACCACCTCTCGTGTGCCTCCAAACTCTCGCGTGCATCCACCACATGTGGGGATAATGGGGCACCAGTGAGAAGAGATCGGAAGAATCCATGGCAATGGCTCTCACATCATGTGGGAGATCAGAAATAATAGCTCCATCCTGGCCACGCAGCCTGCGAATACCGTCTCTCCTCTTGTGGGGACCAGCTATCTCAAAGAAATCTCTAGTGACTTTGTCACTGGCTTGAGTCCATAATGAAGCCCTGGCATATGGTATCTATACTCCACCCTCATCTCCTCAATGGACCGAATCTCCCTGCGGCGGGTGGTAGCAATCTGACTCTCAATCCACGGACTGTCTGGGGAAGTCTTTTGAAGACGTTGTAAAGAGGCTAGGTCCCTCCTCAGACTCCTCTCCTGCTCCCGAAAACCCGGCAATCTACTCTGGGCTGCATCCTGTAAGAAAACATTGATCTCTCCCAGGCCATCATCCAAAGTGCCCACTGCAGAGCCTAGTCCCGCTCATATCTGCTCGATCCGATTGCAGATCTCGGGGTCCTGAATGAGGTTGTCTAGAATTGTGGAGCTCGCATGCCTGTCGTGCCTCCAAGGGTCCTCTAGGGACATAATAATTGGGGCATGATCTGAAAATGTAGTGCCTGCCAGAATACCAACCATGCCTCCATGACTGCAAGCCCACTCATCGATGTAAAACTTGTCTAGCCGAGAGAGGTTGGGGCCATTGCTCCGCCTATCCAATCGAGAGAAGCTAAGACTCCCAGGGCTATGCCCAAACTCTGGGAGATGCCAAGGGTCCTGTCCCCTAAGAATCAATATCATCTCCTCCCATGTAGAGTACTCCGCTCCTGTGACTGTGGCCGAGCCACCTCCAAGTCTGTCCTCTGTTGCCTCTATCATATTGAAGTCACTGCCCATGCACCAAAAATCAGCTTGGGGCAGGGCCTGTCGGATAGTGCTCCACAAGATAGCTCTACTTGCAACAGCATTTGGGGCATAAACGTTGAGGAAGCCAACTCTATGCTCACCAAGCAGAATGGTAACCCACTGGGCACGTCCTGGAACTATGACTCTTGATCCTGTCACAGACGGTAGAAGCTGCTCACTGACAGAGAGAGCCACTTCTCTCGGGCCGAAGGCTGGGAACCAAAAAGTATGACTCCTCCTTGGTAGAATCTTCCCGCAGCGGTGGGTGTGCCGCTTAGTAAAGTGATGCTCCTGGAGGAAAAGAATGTCTATAGGTCCCCCCACCATAGCTCGCTGAAGCTCTCCTCCTCTGAGGACGCCACGTCCCTGAAAGCACTGACGCCCCCCTAAACCCTGAATGTTCTATGAGACAATCCTCATATCAATCTCTGTGTGAGGTGGAACTATTGGTTGTCTTGGGTGCGGGTTTAGACGGGGAATAGTCACAATCTGTCCAGGTGCGAAGTCGCGCCAAGTGGGCGTGGATCCTGCCCTCCATGTACTACCACTTTGCCCGAGTGTGATAATATGCATACTTCGTGCTCCATCAGTCACAATGAAGATATCTATAAGAAGGGGGGAGGGGTACTGCACTAGTGGTATGTATAAACACAAAATGTAGCACCTCCAGGCCGGAGGTCACCATCTCCCCTCCCTGGTTTCTGTGGGCTGATCCGCCAAGCTCCATCCTGGCCAGAGGCCATAGATGAGTAAGAATGTTGGTGATGCGGAGATCCTGAAGATGGTGCGATAGCTCAATTGCTTGGCCCAAAATGGTAGTAGCCACCGACTGTGGATCCCACTCTGTCCCCGGGGCTGCACTCAAGGGGAAAGAGAAGATCATCGCGCCATTCTCTGGCATAGAGTGTCTGCAGCGAATAGGGGCTCCGGTCTCCTCAAATTGGTCTGTCCCTTCCGTCGGAAGACACCGGAAGAAACTATAAACCATAGGCAGTTCCAAGATTTTGGGGGGCCCGCCTGGGGACTCAGGTGGGAGAGCCCTCACGGGTGAGGCTGCAGTGGTCATCTCCACCAGCTCTGAGAAACGATGAATCAGGCGACGAATGGAACTCATCGGCTGTCTCCTCTTCGGATTAGGGGTTGCTGGGGGCCGATGAGAATTCTTTGGAGAGGCGGAAAAGAGGAGCGGGGGGGGGGGAGGGAGGAGGCAAGGGGGAGTGGGAAGGCGGAGGAGGAGGCTGCTGAGAGGTGTCCGTTGGAGAGGGACGCTGTCGGGGAAGGCTCGATGGGGAGAGGGTAGGGTCATTCGGCCCCACTGGGCACTAAGGGCTAGAAGAGGAGTCACGATGAGGAATCGACCCCGCCACATCGGAGGGGGGGGCTCGCCATGATTGGAGGGGGCCCGCCTTCTGCGGGCGGATGCTGTGATAAGTACTCGTAACGGTTCTTTGACAGAACCAAATCCTCTTGCATGTTGCCAGCCTGGCGTGCACGGCAGCGACGCTCAGTTCCGGTGCTCGGCGGGCGACCCGGGTGGGGGCCAACCGTCCGCCACTCTTCAGCTGCTGGGTCATCCATGGTCAGTACTTGGTGCTCTGTGGCCTGGGAACCTGCTCCTCCCTCGGCACCCTGGTGCGGATAGGAGCGGGAAGTAGGAGGGGGAACCATCGAGGGCGGTCTCCTAGATTGACGCTGAGGCAGGCTTTGGCCAGATGACGCATCTGCTTGCAAATGAAACATTGGCTTGGAAGGCCGCAATACTCCACTCTTTGCATAATGGGGTCGCCTTGGAGACTGGGGATAGGTATCATGTGAGGGGTGAGGCAACACAGATGCGGAGCGATGGAATCCGGTCTGTGCGTGCGAGGGCTGAGGCAGTGGTGGGGGGGGGGGATTCCATCACTCTCCCGATGGCACCACCAATCACTGGGAGAAGAGGAAGGTATTCCTTCACGAGGCTTGGAAAGTAGATTGTTACGGGAAAGCCTGAAACTCCAGCTAGAGGGTCAGATGCCGGGTCGAAGCCGTGCTACCACCGTGCAAAGAAGGCTTGGGCTGTACGCAATGCAACGGGGCTTAGTTGCATGACAAGATTAGACGCCGCTGGTGAATCGAAGTCAACCTGGTAGTAGCCACGCCCCAATGTATGAATATCTGCGATTTTTGTAGGCACACGTAGGAGGCTAGCCTGAAAGAGATCTCTAAGTTGGCCACGCGCGGGGCGGCTATCGACAATCTTGCAAAATAGAGTGGAGGCCTCTAGGGATGCAACAGTCGTAGCGAGAAGCTGTAGGTCTGCTTCAGATCCGCTTCAGAAAACGAAAGGCAGGTAACGGTAGCCTCGGTCTGGGGAGACCGAGCGGCTGCCATGGAGTCCTCTTGAGGGTGAAGACTAGAAGAGGCTGAAATTAGAGAAAAAGCCACAAGCTGAGGATGCTGTCGACGACAAAGAAAGAGAGGGGGCGACAAACGGGAGCAAAAAAGGGAGAACGCAAGGAAAAAGGGGGGGGCAGAAAGGCGGGGGGAGTTGCAGATAGGAACAGAGGGGGGGGACCAGGCGTTGTTGGTGGGCAAGATAGAGAGGAGGGAGGCGGAGTAGGTGGGAAGGAGCTAGGGTGCGAAGGCGGGGGGAGGGGTGCGTAGAAACGCTGGTGGGCAGGGGCATTGGAAGGCAGGGGGTGATGCAGGCGGGAGCAGGGGGTGATGGGAGGCGTAGGCAGCGAGGGTGGGCAAGACGGGCGATTGGAGGCGCAAGCGAAGGCGGAAGCAGGGGGCGGCGGGAGGCACAGGAGGCGAGGGTGGATGCGAGGGAGCAAGGCGACGAAGGATGAGGAGAGGGGGAGCGCAGGCAGCAACGACGGCCCGGGGGGGGGACTTCTTCCAGGCTACTACAAGCTCAAGGCTTCTACGATACAATGTTAATCGATGAAAGCAAGAACCTTAGAGGAATAACACAAAGAAATAAAGGAGTTGTGCGTGGTAGCTCTAATGTGAAGCATGTCAACAACAATATGCAGATCGGGAGTAGAGGGAAGAAGTGAAATGGTATCACAGAAAGATGAGAAAGTTTGGGGAAATTTGGCGAGAAGCCGATTAACGAAGTCTTCAGCACTAGCCTTGGTCTCCTGCTCCCTAAAGAGACCAACTGCTTCTGGATGGTAATGAACTCCGTGATGGAATCCATGATGTTGGCAGTGTTGGAGATGTTCAGGTTGGCAAGCTAATTCTCTAAGGTAGTCTTCTGAGTAGAGTTCTCTTTATGATACCTCCTTTGAATGGCATCCCACAATTCTTATGTGGTCTCATCATCATTGTCGTCAAATTGACGAGCAACAGACGGTTTAATGTTGAAGATGATGAACACATGTGCGCGAGCATTCTTATCAAGCCATGCATCAATCTCAGCTTGAGGAGAAGTTGCAGTTGGTTGGGCGTTGGCCCCAGTAACAATACCCCATAGCCAATGATACCGGAGTAAAGTCTTCATGTGCAAAGACCAATCAAGGTAGTCGGTCCCATCTAGGATGGATTCCTTGGGAAGTTGGGGAATAGATGAAGAGATGACAGTCGGTGTAGAAGCCATGGAATCCTCCTCTTGAATTTATAGTGGAAAGGCTGCAAGTAGGTACTGTCGGAATGCGCAGCGGAATATGACACACACAACTGAGAGCAAACACGTGCAGGACTCCACGCTGAACAGAGGCCCACGTAGAAGACAAACGCTAGCCTACAACAAACTGAATTGGGAGCGGAAGGAGAAAAAATGCAGACAAGAGAGTGGCTGGGTATGAACTCTGTATATACACAAGAATCCCGAATGAATGATACACCATGGCAAGGGGTGTGGGGGTCCATTTTTTATGGACTCTAGGCAGCAGTCGGCCTGCTCCAGAGGCAGCAGATAGGGACAAATCGCCACGACCAGCCCTCATAGACCAGTCGGCCAGCAAACTTGAGTCGGCCAGGTCTAACATGAAGTTGTGTACAGTCGGCCAGAAGAGATGCGCCTGCCAGCTCATGACTACCCCCCCAAGCCATGGAAAAATGGGAAAAATATGGGGAAAAATACGAGGAGTGAGGAAAAATGAGAGAACACCTACAAAGGGCGGGCACACCCACAATAGAGGCCCTGGTGTCTAAAGAAAGACAGGAGACGACTTCTAACACCCCCTCTCAGCTCCTGGTTGTGCAACCAACCACAGGGAGCTGGGGTGCCGCCTGAGCAAATCCTGAGATAGCGACTTCGTGAAGAGGTCCACCGTACTATCCTCCGTCGAACATAACTCTAGCAAGATGTCATCAACAACGATTTGTTCACGAACAAAGTGCCTTTGGATGACCATGGGTTCCTCCAGTGGAAGCCCAATCCTGCAATGCAACCTCTGCAGCCTCACCACCTCACAAGCAGCATCACAAGCAGCCCGGTACTCTGCCTCTGTCGATGACAAGGCAAAAGATGACTGCCTCTTACTGCTCCATAAAACTGCTCCTGGGCCTGAAGTAGATCTACTCGTGTCCGGATCTCCTCCCCAAACTGGGTCACTCCAACCGTGGAGTCGGACTCCATCAATCAATCCCCCTCCTGTGTAAAAGAGTCCATGATCCTTCGCATGCCGCAGAAACCAGAGGATACGCAATCCTGCCTCCCAAAGAGTCATCTGCAACCATGAGCTCAACTGCCTCATCAGGAAGCTCCCGTCCAATCTGGTGTCCATCAACCAAATCAATGAACCATTCTGCTTCTGAGTCAAAGAGGCATCACACTGCTCACAAGGATCAACACCTGTTACGGTGCAAAGCCAAGTCCTAGAAACCTGCTGAAGACCACGCAAGGCCTTCTGAAACCTACCCCCTTTGAATCCGGGACCACAAAGCCTGGAGTATGCACCTCCTTCTGCAAGTAATCAACTGCCACCTGCCTGGCTTTTCGAGAGGTCCCCGTGGAAAGAACATCCTTATCTACAGGAGTTTCTTTGTCCCGAATACTGCAAAACATCAGAGCATAAGTTAGCTTTTCAGTTTCCTCTTACTGACGAACACAAGAACCACCAATATCAGTACTGGAAAGTTCCTGCCAACTGCTGCCATCAACTGGCAAGCTATCCACCATCTGGTGCTGGAAAGCCTGCACCTACAGCGTATCCACACTTAAGTGGCCATTACCAGACTGCCACTCATCACAAACCTGAGGACCTAGGAGAGAGAGTGCTGAAAGCTTGTAAACTCCATTCTCCACTCCGCCTTCCCAAACCACCTGGCCTGTTGCTTTGTCTCGGAGAGCAACAAAATGCTCATCAAACTCCACCCGTACGCCAGTCTTGCAAACTTGATGCACTGACAACAGATGAGTGACGGAACATACAACACCCGGGAGGAATGCTTCCCCCCTTTGCCATCGGGAACTATCCCCAACCTGCCCTCACTGTGAACTGGAACAGTGGATGTATCCCTAGTAAGAATGTGACCAGAATACCTGTAGAGATCCTGCAAATTTGAACAGGAAGGAGTCATGTGCCTGGAAGCACCACTGTCTAGAATCCACTCCCGAGTATCCGTTGCGGAGAATCCTCCAACCTCTTCCCTGCCTGAAGAAAATGAAACATCGGTGTCTCGGTCTTCCGCTTAGGACACTGCCTCCAATAGTGGCCTTTCTTGCCACAATCATTACAGGTCCTCTCTGCCTTTAGTTTCTTGCGGTCAGCGACGGACTTCTTCTCACAAGACTTCTTCAATGAAGCCTTCCTTTGCCCGTGTTACGGCCTTTCGACCATTGGCTAGTTAAGGCCTCCAAACCTCCACCTTGAGGAGGGTTCGTGAATCGTTCCTCCTGGTCCAAGACCATGGGCACAAGCTCCTCCCACGTGATGTGCTGAGCCTACCACTAGTAATCAAAGACCAGTAAAATGTTAGTACTGAGAGGGCAAATGTGACAGCAACGTTATGGCCATGCCCTTTGACGATATCTCCTTCCCAGCCTTAAGAACTTCCTACTGAAGAGCCTGTAGCTCTGCATCATCAATGACTTTGCAGGGCTCATAACCTGCATCTGTACTTCCAAGGAAATCCTCTTCATGGGCAAATGCTGCCATATACCTCTGGCCAGCGTCATATGCTTTACATGATTGATTACCTGCGGTGTGCAGTTGAGGAAGATAAACGAACAAACCCTGGCGTTGACACGATCCCACATCTGTGCCTGTGCCTCCCGGTCCTTTTGGATCGACGGTAACTGCCCTTCCTCTACTTTCGGCCGTGGAACCCGAACAACGATGAAATGAGCGAGGTCGTAAGACTCCAGAACAGATTCCATCATAACCTTCCATATGCCGTAGTTGTTCCCGTCCAACTGACGGTCCACTGGGAACGTGGGGAGTGTAGGGATCTTCACATGCTTCTCAGCCATCTCAAGTAAATCTACTATTGTGGGGGGTGAACTTTGATCGTGTGAATGGGGAGGGTGAGTGGGAACAAAACCTGAAGACGAAGCTGCACTTGCTGCTCCCTACTTCGCCACGTCCCGAACGGCCCACAAGGGTCCCCAAACAGCACTAAAAACACGAAGAGTCCCGCTCCTCCGGGGGGTGAACTTGGTCTTCTGAAGGGAGGGTGGGTGGGAAACACAATGAAGATGAGGCTTGAACTGCTTACTCCTCGCTTTTCCACGTCCCGCACGGTCCACCGATGCCTTCGATCAGCACCAATCACAAACATTCCCGAATCTCCAAGTCTCCTGCAAGCTCTTCCAAAGTCTTCAAGGGCTTTAACAGTCCCACAAGCTCTCCACGTCTCCAAGATCTTCAAGCAGCCTTGTGCTCTGATACCATGTCGGAATGCGTAGTGGAATATGAGACACACAATTGAGAGCAAATACGTGCAGGACTCCACGCTGAACAGAGGCCCATGTAGAAGACAAACGCCAGCCTGCAACAAACTGAACTGGGAGCAGAAGGAGAAAAAATGCAGACAAGAGAGTGGCTGGGTATGAACTCTGTATATACACAAGAATCCCGAATGAATGATACACCATGGCAAGGGGTGTGGGGGTCCATTTTATATGGACCCCAGGCAGCAGTCGGCCTGCTCCAGAGGCAGCTGACAGGGACAAATCTCCACGACCAGCCCTCATAGACCAGTCGGCCAACAAACTTGAGTCGGCCAGGTCTAACATGAAGTCGTGTACAGTCGGCCAGAAGAGATGCGCCTGCCAGCTCATGATTGCCTCCCCAAGTCATGGAAAAATGGAAAAAATATGGGGAGTGAGGAAAAATGAGAAAACACCTACAAAGGGCGGGCACACCCACAACAGAGGCCCTGGTGTCTAAAGAAAGACAAGAGATGACTTCTAACAGGTACCTGGGGGCTGCCTACTCCTCCCTAGACACTAGGTGAGGTAAGAAAGATGTAGACTGTACTCCTACTAGAGATCAAGGCACATGGATGAAGACGGGAACGGACCTGATGCACGATGAAGTAAGGGAGGGAGAGGTTAATGGAGTAAGTGCACGGTGCTACCACTAGTCCGGCGTAGACACGGAATACAAAACACCAAAAAAAGAGAGGAGAATACAAAATGCTTTTTTTTTTGGAGAATACAAAACACATTTTTTTGGTGATTTGTGTTAAGCTGCAGGGAGAGAGGTTTGGGAAAAAAAAACGCTAGCTGATAGTCTTCTTGTGGAGCGTGAGAACTTGAGCGCTTTGATACCATGAGAGAATAGTCAAAGGCAGCAAGTGGAAGCAAAGAAGAGACTTGGAGCAACCAGCTCCAACACTTGAGCAAAAATGATGAATGAATTATATGGCAAAAAGCCTGTTCTTATATACATCATGAAGGAGCTAGTCGGCCGGCATAAAAACCCACAACTGAGGACAAAGTGCACGACTAGGAAAAACGCCTAATAAAAGGTGGGAAAAACACCCAAAAATAAAGTACCCATACTGAGAGAGGAGGTGCCAAATGAATTGAAATAGTCTTCCTCGCATTGTGGTGAGTCAATTCACCATAATACGAGGAGTCATAGGTTTTCAATTCACCATAACGTTTCTATCATGAAAAAACAAAGCAAGGAGTTCTGCAAGAATGAAACCAAAAGAACGAAATAACAAAAGAAGAAGGAAGCACAAAAGAGATAAAAATACCAGGAAAATGAATCGTATACAAACGTCGTAGGAGATGGAGATGAAGGAGGTTGTCGTTATCTTTGATGGAGATGGAGAAGGTTGGAGGTTTGTCTTTGTCGTTTGATACAGGACGATGAAGGAGGGTTAGAGGAGATAGTCGTTGATGGAGATGAAGGCCGTTGGTGGGGAGATAAATGAGAATACGACCGGATGGGTATCCTCAGCCCTCCCTGTAGAGGAGTCAAAACACAGTTTTTTTGTTTCCCTAATTTTTGTAATTTGTCCCTACGCCGGACTAGTGCTAGCATCGTGCACTTGCTCCATTAGCCTCTCCCTCCCTTACGTCATTGCGGATCGGCTTGGCTCCGGTCTTCACCCATGTGCATTGATCTCTGGAAGGAGTATAGTTCTACATCTCTCTTTCACCTCACCTAGCGTCTAGGGCAGCCCCCGGGTACCTACTTGTAGCCTTTCCATTGTAGATTCAAGAGGAGGATCCATGGCTTCAACACCAACTGGCATCTCTTGATCTATTTGCCTTTGTGTGGTAGCACCGTGCACTTGCTTCATTAGCCTCTCCCTCCCCTACTTCATTGTAGATCGGGTTGGCTTCCGTCTTCACCCATGTGTATTGATCTCCGGAAGGAGTATAGTTCTACATCTTTCTTTCATCTCACCTAGCATCTAGGGCAGCCCCTGGGTATCTACTTGTAGTCTTTCTGTTGTAGATTTAAGAGGAGGATCCATGGCTTCAACATCAACTCTCATCTCTTCATCTATTCCCCAACTTCCCAAGGAAACCATCCTAAATGGGACCAACTACCTTAATTGGTCTTTGTAGATTAAGACTTTACTCGTCGGCTATGGGGTATTGTTACTGGGGCCGACGCCCAGCCAAGTGCGACTTCTCCTCAGGTTGAGATTGATGCCTGGCTTGATAAGGATGCTCAGGCACATGCGTTTATCATCTTCAACATTAAACCATCTGTTGCTCGTCAATTTGATGACAATGAATATAAGAGCTTATGGAGTCAGATTTAGTGAGGACATTTCAAGCAACAAAGTAAGGATGCTAGTGGAGCTAACGATGAGTGAAAGGGAGGGAGGGGTTGAGTCAAGCTAAAGATGATGCCTTGATGAGGGAAGGACGTCTGCATTGTCAAATTTCTGGGCCTCAAATATATCCAATTTCAAAGTTTTAATTCCAGAACTTGCATACACTAGCATTTTGTGTAATTAATATTGACAACTTAGTTATAGCCTTTTTTTCCACCGGCATCCTTATAGGCTCTATATAGCCTTTTTCCACTAAGGATTCCAAGCCTAAGAAAACCCCTGCGGCGGAAAAGGCTCAAGCTGGCATTACTGGAGGCTATTTTCCTTTAGAGGAGCAAAGACAGTATCAGTCAGAAAACCGATGTTTTGTCTGTCATACCATTGGGCATGGTAAGAAGGATTGTCCAAAAAGGCAAGCGGAGCAAGCCTCCAAAGAGCCTTCTGCCACAGTTGCCGCAGTATCCCCTGCTTCTCCAGACCCGCTTGGTAGCACCAATGCAGTTCAGATCTTACCTTCTATGCATCCCATGCCATCTGTGGTACTTGCTGCTAAGTAGGAGGGTGAGGCAACAACCACACGGAAAAGCCTAATCCGAGCTTATGGCTCTGCCAAGGGCCGACAGTTCATAATTCTTTTTGACATGGGCAGTTCTGAGGACGCCATCTCTCCCCAGTTGGCTACCAACATGAGTTGTACCTTAGTGCCCTATCATTTGGAGGTAGACGGGTTTACGCCTAGTCTCCGCACCCACATATCTCAACAGGCACAACAGTTTTCTTTTCAAGTTCAAAAGGCCTGTGAGGATTATGTTATTAATCCTGCATATTGTGTACTAATTACTACTCAAGTAATTAACTTAGAACAAGAACCTTCAGGAGAACACTTGAGACAAGATTGAATTGACTTGTTGTTATTAAACTGAGTACAATGGGTCTCTTATATAGGAGATGAAGAGACACATTTGAAGAGGCATGTCCTTTGATGAAAGGACATGACCTTAGACGAAAGGGTACAACTTTTAGGCTAAGGGATGTGTCCAGTCGATGTAGAGGCACAACCATTCACTAAGGGATACAACCATTCGTCGAAGAGATGTGGCTATTCGATGAAGAGGTACATCCTTTGACGAAGAGTCGCAACCAGTCGAGGGTAGGGGTTCCCTTTGGCTGGTAACTCTTTGTATCTGCAACAGTAATTAGCAATGAAGAGAGAATCTGATATATAAACACGTCACAATCGTGACATTCCCTCCCATTTAAAATAAAACCCATGTGTCAAATGATAGACATCCGTTTGTCGAAGAACTCCTGAAGAAGGTTAGGGTACTGCTGCATTTCTTCATCTGTTTGCCAAGTGGAATCAGACTCATCCAAGTCCATCCACTTCACAAGAAATTCTGTAGTCAACTTTCTTCTTGTTTCCTCCTGTCTTACGTCAAGTATTACTTCTGGAACAAGGATAATATGGTCATCTTCAATTTCTGGTACATAAGAAGATAAGTTTGGAACAGGCGAATCTCCTTGAATATACTGTTTGAGCCAAGATATGTGAAAAGTCGGATGAATCTTTCCCCATGACGGTGGAAGTTCCAACTTATAACTGACAGTTGAATTTTTCTTAAGAATCTTGAAAGGCCCATAGAAGCGAGGTCGTAACTTTGGAAAAACTGACTTCACTGTTTTGTAGCGGTGAGGTGCCACATATAATAAGACCAAGTCTCCTTCTTGAAATTCTGCATGTCGACGATGCTTGTTGGCCTGTTTTTGATATTTTTGTTGCACATGGACCAATTTATCTCGAACTTGTACAAGCACATCTTGCATCTCCTGAACCAACTGATCTGCCAACGCCACTTTGTGTTGCAAAACAAAGTTTGTAGGCACAAGAGGAGTATGTCCATATGCTGCTTGAAATGGAGTTAATCCAATTGCTGAATGATGGGAATTATTATAAGCAAATTCCACGAGTGGTAAATAATCTTCCCATGATGCCAGACGGAATTGAATGTAATGTCGAATCATTTCTTCTAAAATCTGATTGACTCTTTCAGTCTGTCCATCTGTTTGAGGATGATAGGCTGAACTGAATAACAAATTCGTGCCAAGAGATTTGAACAAAGACGTCCAAAAATGTCCAGTGAACTTTGGATCTCTGTTAGAAATGATGGTCTTTGGTAAACCATGCAATTTGAAGACATGTTGCACGAATAATGACGCCACGTCTGGGGCTGAAGCAGCTTTCTTGCAAGGGATGAAATGTGCCATTTTGGAAAATCGATCAACCACCACAAGAATCTGAGCATTGCCTTTGGATGAACGAGGCAAGGTGGTGATAAAATCCATACTGATACTTTCCCATCTCTCATTGGGAACTGGCAATGGTTGAAGTAACCCTTGAGGAAGTTGTCGAGAGGCTTTCATTGTTTGACATGAATGACAAGCTTTGACAAATTTGATAACATCTTGCTGCATCTGAGGCCAGAAGTATGTAGCAGACAAAAGTCGATATGTCTTGTTGATACCAGGGTGAGCAGCATAAGGGACTTCATGATGTTCTTGAATAAGAATCTTCCGCAATGAAGTATTGTGAGGTACACAAATGCGGTCAGAGAAGAACAGCAACTCATCTATGATAATATAGGCTGCAAACAGGTTCATTTCTGCAGGACTGGGATTAGAAGATTTGAGAGCACGGAACGCATCTCCAAAATCTCTATCCGTCAAATATTCATTTTTGAAACAAGCAGGGATTTCCATTTGCACATCTGTGATGGCAAAATTAATGGCTCGAGGCATGCGACTTAAGGCATCTGCAACCACATTCTGAAGACCAGGAACATACTGAATAATCATGTGGAAATTAGCCAAGAATTCAACCCATCTGCCTTGTCGAGAGTTCATAACAGGCTGAGTGAAAATATACGTCAGAGATTGATGATCTGTACGTACAACTGAATCTGCTCCAAGAAGATAATGTCTCCATGTTCGATAAGCATGTACGATTGCCAAAAACTCCTTATCATACACAGGATACCTGCTTTGAATGGCTGAAAACTTTCTGCTGTCAAAAGCAATGACACGATCATTCTGCATCAGAACTCCACCAGAAGCACGATCGGAGGCATCTGTCATTACATCAAAGGGCTGAGTGGGATCTGCAATGGCCAAGCCCGGGGTTGTCGTCAAGGCATGCTTGAGATCATTGAAGGATTGCTCAGCTTCCGAAGACCACTGAAGTTTGTCCAGCTTTGTCAATTCTGTCAAAGGGGCAGCAATCTCCGAAAATGTATGCACCTTGTTGTGATAGAAGTTAGCAAGTCCCAAGAAAGATCGAACATCTGAAATGGTGAGGGGCAAAGGCCAATCCACAATCGCCTGAATCTTCTTAGGATCTACTGCAATCCCATTAGCAGAAATGCTGTGACCAAGATATTCCACATGGTTTTTGAAAAATTCGCTCTTCTTTTTGTTGATGTACAGCACATTGTTGCGTAGTACTTCAAAGACTATCTGTAAATGCTCTTTGTGATCGACCATAGATCGGCTAAAAACCAGAATATCATCAAGGTAAACGATCACGAACTTATCCAAGTATGGCCCAAAAATTTCATTCATCAGAGTCATGAAAGTGGCCGGGGCATTGGTTAACCCAAAAGGTATGACCAAGAATTCATAATGGCCATATTTTGTCCGAAAGGCTGTCTTGTATTCATCACCATTACGGATACGAATTTGATGATAGCCAGACTTTAAATCAATCTTGGAAAACACCTTAGCACCAAGCAGTTGGTCGAACAATTCATCGATGCGAGGTAAAGGAAATTTGTTCTTGATTGTCAGCTTGTTGAGAGCTCGGTAATCAATGCAAAGCCGCATTGATCCATCCTTCTTCTTGACAAGTAAAACCGGGGCTCCGAAGGGACTTTTGCTGGGACGGATGTGACCTTTGTCCAGCAACTCCTGTAATTGCTTTTGTATCTCCTGAGATTCAGAGTAAGAAACACGGTATGGAGCTCGGGTTGGAGGAGGTTGACCTGGGATAAGATCAATCGGGTGATCCACAGGACGACGAGGAGGCAATGTCGTCGGAAGATCATTCGGAAATAAATCCTGAAAAGGCCTGAAGAAGGGTTGCTCCAAGTAAGCAGTAGTTGATGACGAGGCTTGAGATTGCTCACTGGTTTCTGCTTCAATCTCTCGTAACATGACCAAGGATGTTGCACTGTCACGTTTGCGAACGAGACGTTTGACTTGCAGGGCAGAAACAATGGTGATGGGTTTGGCACTGAAAAGGCCATGAAGTTCCAGCTCTCGACCATTATGATATAATTGTATTGAATGGGAACGAAAGCTGATCACCGGATCATATCGATACAGCCAAGATTGTCCCAATATCATGTCATAATGTGACAACGGCATCACTGAAAAATTAAGGTGATCCTGGTAATCTTGAATCTGGAACTGGAGCTGTTGCACCTTTTGGTTACAATTAAGGAAGGAACCATCAGCAAGCTCCACTTGAAAAGCATCCACAAAATGTCGGGTTTGTAGGCGAAGCTTATGAACCAAAGAAGTGCCCACAAAATTAGTGGAACAGCCACTGTCCACCAGCACATTGATGGGATGGTCGCCAATGAAGCCAAGAAGACTAAGGACCTGTTTGGATAGATTCACCGGAGCAGGGTTGGTACTTTGGCCATTAAGCATCAGGGTACTGACAAACTCCGAAACGCGAACAGAACAAGCCATCTGTTTGTTCTTGTCTTTCACAGCAGGCGGGTCATGATCAGCATGGTGACAACTGTCCACCTGAGAATTGCGCCGAGTGTTGGAGGGTTTAGGACGCTGAGGGCATTCATACCACCGGTGATCGCCAGAACAAATTGTGCAGAGGCCTGGGCGACTAGGTTGGGATGAAGGGGCAGTTGATGAAGAGGTTTGCTGTCCTGAAGAGGGTTCTCGCTTGAAATTGCGCCGATCATTGTTGCGACGGTCCTGTCGAGACCGATCTCGGTTTCTGCTGCTGCCAGAGGATTCGGTCTGAGAGGATCCTGCATTTGACGCGGAAGTTTGCCCGGAAAATCGCGGCCGGAAGGACTGTTGTCCAGAATATGGTCGCCGAGAGTTGGGTTGTCCAGAATTAGGACGCTGGGGTTGGCTAGTCCCATTGGATCGATTTCGTTGGAAGGAACGGGCGTCGGAGGAAAAGTTCCTGGGAGGACGCCGGTAATCACTGATGCGCTCGACATACGAGATTGCTTCATCCAGGGTGGCAGGATTATACTTATGGACTTCGTCTTGGATTGTGGGTTCAAGCCCGTCAATGAAGCTGTGAAGCTGGTCAGAGGGGCTGAGTGTCTCTGTCTCCAGAGCCAATTTTTGAAACTCTGAGATGTACGCGGCCACGAAGCCAGTTTGACTCAGGCGGCGGAGAGAAGACCTGGCATGAAAATTCGCATTTGCAGGCTCAAAAGCCTTGCGAAGAGCACGCCGGAATTTATCCCACGTTGGAGTAGACTTGCCATCTGTAATCCTGCGTCGCCACCAGAGGAAGGCGGTATCCTTCAAGAGGGTACTGGCCAATGCTACTTTTTTGTTCTCGGGCAATTCAGTATTCGAGAAGTAAACCTCCATTTTGTAGAGCCAATGATCGATTAACCGCTTATCACGGCGGCCATTGTAGGGCTCAGGTAACTTGATGTCCATCTTCCGTGTTTGTGCTGTGGTCATTAATTTATATAAAAGTTTAAGTTCAGCATTGTCTACCTCGGCAGTCGGATCGGGCGGAGGTAAGGGATCGTCCTGCTGGCCCACCGAGGATGATGATGATGACTGTGGAGAATGCGAACGATGCGCTCGCTGGGACTTCCTGGATCCGTGTTGGTGCCGCTGCTGCATGTCTTCCATCTGGGATCTCATTGATGCCATTCCGTCGAAAAATGCCTTTTGCAAGTCCTCCATCTGCTGTTGGAGAGTAGTCATCAGCAAGGCTTCCATCTGAGGATCGGCGGGTGGCACGTTGTCGTGCGACGTCGACATCTGAAGCACTCAGAGAGAGTACTGTGGTGAAGCAGGAAAGGTCCACCCGAAATGGAGAATGGAAGGAACAGCTGCTGGAGAGGCAGTAATAGGGTCCTCGTATGCGAAGTCGGGATCTTCCACTTCGTCGGGATCGTCCTCCGAAGTTACTGCATTGGCTCCCTCCAAAGAACTGGGCACTGGAGATAATGGAGTATAGTCGGGGACGAAGATCTCGCAGTAAAATGTCACAGGAGGGCGCGTGGAGGAGACATTGCGTAAGCCATCCACACTGCACTCTGGAAGAAAGTGTGCCAACTGCGGGTACCGTGATAAAAAATACTCGAAGTGAGTAAGATGCAGTGGCTCGCAGGTGAGGAAAATGGTCCAAATCGCCCAAGTGTCGGGTTCGGTCACATGCGGGCTGCTGACATGAATGCGGTACACCTGAGAGGCCGGGGATGCTGGGATAGGAGAGGCTGAAAGACTTGGAATCCACCCAACATCGGCGGGTAGTGGCACTGAATCCGGAGTGAGGGCACGAGGAGGGCTGTGTTCGGGAAGAACAGCCTCGGGGATCTCGTCGATGTAACTCAGGTAAGAGATGTGCATGTCGGGTTCCTCCGGGAAGTTGTCCATGACGCATGCACGTAGGGGGCGAGAGCACACAAGATATGTGGTGTGGGCCAAGCCAGGAAAACCCACGAACAGCCAGGAAGAAGGGCGCCTATTCGCTGGAGAGACGAAGGCGAGTAAGAACTAGGCGACATCCTGACAGCCGGGTGGTGGTTTTCGAGTCGCCCACCGTAGCTATTCACACCAGAAAATCCCAAACGGGCGGCCAGCGCACGCCCAGCCGATTACGCACGTTTGTTTGGGTTTTTTTTTGAATTCCACGTGGCAGTACACTTATTAATGTTGTGTATTGGTGTTTTGTTTTTTTTTTTGAAGGTTGACGCTTCGAAGGCCGTCGCCGGGTGGAGGTGACGCTTCGTAAGCTGAATCGCCGCGTGGAGGTGACGCTTCGAAGGCTGATCGCCGAATGGGTCGCTGCGAACAGTGTTGAACCAGCATTCACTGCATATAGTAGCACACAAAGTAGGAGTGGAGGTGACGCTCAGCCACGCTCAGCATACTAGGGCGCCCGCTGGCAGCAACCAAGGCGAAGAGAGGGGGGCTCCATAGTCAGCAGCGAAGGGGGCAGTTCCTGCCATGTTGCGAACGCCACCGGCAGGGCATTCCGGAAATACTGCAGGGGGTCCCTCTCTGCTATACACACAACACGTGTATATGGGTGTGAGACCTTGTATACTTGTTTACATTACTACAAGCAAAGATTCACGCCAAGTCCACCATCGCTCTGCTTCTTCCATACAACACCGAAAGGAGAGGTGGATGAGGGAGTGCCGCGGAGAGGGTGAGGGCTTCACAACCCACGGGTAGGAAAAAATTTGCTCTGATACCACTGTGAGAATTATGTTATTAATCTTGCATATTGTGTACTAATTACTACTCAAGTAATTAACTTAGAACAAGAACCTTCAGGAGAACACTTGAGACAAGATTGAATTGACTTGTTGTTATTAAACTGAGTACAATGGGTCTCTTATATAGGAGATGAAGAGACACATTTGAAGAGGCATGTCCTTTGATGAAAGGACATGACCTTAGACGAAAGGGTACAACTTTTAGGCTAAGGGATGTGTCCAGTCGATGTAGAGGCACAACCATTCACTAAGGGATACAACCATTCGTCGAAGAGATGTGGCTATTCGATGAAGAGGTACATCCTTTGACGAAGAGTCGCAACCAGTCGAGGGTAGGGGTTCCCTTTGGCTGGTAACTCTTTGTATCTGCAACAGTAATCAGCAATGAAGAGAGAATCTGATATATAAACACGTCACAATCGTGACAAGGCCTCATTCCAGCGAGATTTCATTCTCCCCCCTCTATTGGGATGTGACATGATCTTAGGAATCTAGTGGTTTCGTCAGTATGAACCTATTCCCAATTGGGGGCAAGATACCTTTATTATCTCTAAAGGTTTTCCAGAGCCTGTCATGATTTGGGGGGATAGGAGCATTCTTGGCGTTCCTATGATTTCTCATCTCCAGGACCGACGAGCTATGTGCAAGGGAGCAGCAGGAGCATTGATTTATGCTCAGACAGCTTCTATCTCATCGATAACCGCTATCTCATCCTCTTCAGTCCCTCAGTTGGCAAATCTCCTTTCTCATTCAAACATTTTTAAGGATGATCTCCTACCCAGTATCCCACAGTTAGCAGAACCTCCTAGCAAGTTTCCCTCTTGTCTTTCCAAGACTTTCAAGGGCAAGCTAGAACAGCAGTCAGTTCTCAAACATTTGAAACCTATTCCTTATGGACACATTTTCACAGTCACCACAGACCACCAAGCACTTAAGTGGCTCCCGATGATGCCAAGTGCCCAGTGCACTAGACAAGGTCAGCTCTTCCAACAGGTTGGAGAAATGATCAAGTACATCCCTGGTCAGCATAACCCAGTAGTAGATGTTCTTAGTAGAAAGACCAGCATCCCGACCAGTGAGGAGTCTACCATTCTCAACATCTCTGGAAAAGACTTAGCAAGCATAGAAGATCAGTATGTCAATTCCGCAAAGTTTGGTACTCAACCCAGTTTGGCCCTCAATTTTGAGCCTGGCCATTATTCAGTTCACAGACAGCCTAGTAAGTTTAGACGAGATATCCACATCAAGAAAGGGGATAGGGTCTATCAGTGCATCATGAAACATAGATTGAAACAAGTGGGCAACCTTATCCCAAGCTTTCATTCCGTATTTTTGGCCCTTTTCCAATAGTCAAAAAGTTAAGTGATGTCTCCATGAAGTTAAAGCTGCCTACCAGTTGGACAATGCGTGATGTTTTCCATGTTTCTTGGCTAAAACCTATGTTGGTCCAGAAGTGTTTGACGTTTCAGATAAACAGCAGCCAGAGGTGGTAGACGAAGCAGAAGTTATTGAGCCCGAGCAAATCCTTCTTCATCGATGGAAGCATGGTTCCGGTCGACGGATACGTCAGTTCTATACGAAATTCCGAGATCGAGGTACCCATGAAGCTGTATGGTGGAAGAATACCCCCAGTTGTTGGTGGACTACTTGGAAGCCATGAACCTGCCGCCAAGCTAAGCAGGAGGGAATGTCACATGTACTTTGCACTCAGTGCATGGTGACAAACCGGCTCATCATCAGCAGTGCAACATTTGTACATTATTAAAACCCAGTAGGATGATATTTGTCGTATGCCGTGACCCCATTGTACATTCTCAGTCCTCCAGGATAAGTCAGGCACGAGCTACGTAGGTCATTTCTCAGCTTTAGCGGGTCAGTCAGTCAGTCGAGTCCCTTAACCCACTTGGAGAGAATCATTCATGCATGTAGAGTCGGTAGAAGCCTTAGGGTTTGCATCAGAAAGCACTCTGCTTTTTGCATAACATGCATTCATATGCTTATGCATCATTTAGAACATCACAAAAGCCTTAGGAAATTTACTAGGATTTATCTGGTATTTTTTCAATATTTTATGATATTTTATTAGCATTTAATGCCATTTATAAACATAAAGTTTATTAAATTATGACCAGCCAACTTGACCAACCCCTATCTAGTATAAATAGGCTTGCATAGGGCTTAGTTCTTTATTCAGTCTTCATCAGTGAGCTAGGCACCCTTCATCCTCAGCCTTAGGAGCATCCTCGCCTTCAACCCTAGACTAATCCAACACCATAGGAGCTTCTGCGTTTGCTTCTCCAGCCTTGAGAACCTGCGTTTTGCTTCAATCAGCCGTACAGCAGTACTTGTACATCAACGCAGCAGTCCAGTAGACATTCAGCAGCTCAGCAGTCCTTGCAGATCATAGGCGCAGCCGTTCAGCACTTCCACAGGTCCCAAAACAGCATATATCTCTGCGTTTCTGCATACATCACAGCCGCCTGCAGTTCAGTTCAGTCCAGCCCTGTGTTTACAGTTCCATAGCAGTCATACAATCTGCGTTTTAGTCCAGCATTAGTCCTACAACAGTATTCAGCCCTACAGACCTGCGTTTGTAGATTCCTAGCAGTTTCAGCCTTGATTCGTCAGTATCCAGCATTCAGTGCATCATCTAGACATACACCTGTCATCTGGTAAAGGTATTCTATCATTCACAAGCATTTACAGCATTCTAACATAGCTTAGAACAGTCCACCGCCTTCTTTTCTCAGCCTCAGGTGTGCAGCAGAGTGCATAGGCTCGAGATCAGTTCATTGAGGTGTTTCTACAGCCGTGTACAGTTCAGCCAGGCTTCCGATCCTCCGAGATCTTGCATTTGGCTTATCTACAGTCCACAGTCATTCTCTTTAAAGTAATAAAGCAAATACTATCTCGTTATCGGGATAGGGGGCCCTTTAGTGGGTAATTCGGGACCCAATCTGGTGTATAGTTCTCATATCTCTTTAAAGTTTGAAGTATTAAAATGGATTGCTAAACTCACGAAACTCGGGATACAGAAGACGGTGTGAGCATTTGTGTAACAGGATCCTCGAATACAAAGACTTCCGTTGCATATCACAGAGACACTAGAAGTATTAGAGTCATCATCATGTATATGATCATTGCTCGTCTTTGAAAACTTGGTCCTGGCTTGGGCTGTACCTTTGGTCTTGCAAACCTTAGCCAAATGAACCTGTTTTCTAAAAGAGTAGCAATGACACGGTTTTGTTTGTGGCATTGTAGCAAGTGCCTGATCTTGTCCACTAGAAGGGAACCTTACTTGCTCTTGAGAAACAAGAATAGATGCCTCCTCCAAGAGGGAACCCATATCCACGGCAATAGCACCCCTCTGCAAGCAAGCCTTTGTGCCAATGATGATTTGAACACTCCACAACCAATCTCCAACACTTCTCCAACAGAACGAGGTACAAGGAACAAACAGCCCCCTCCCAAAACTGAGAGAAAAAGGGGCTGGGCAGTAGCAAACAGTCCACCAAAACTTGCGAGAAAACACCCACAAAGGAGGTAGATCCATCGAAGAAGAGGCAGGCTGAAGATGCCACAAGTCTGTGACGCCAACATGCGAAGAAGAGGACCACCAACTGCTGTCTAGAGATCTGCTCCAAACGCCAACACCGTGTGAGCATAGGACCGACAGCCCCCTGTCAAGCGAAGGCAAGGCTGAAGCACACGGGAAGAAACACCTCCACTGCTGCCCAAGGCTGAAAACGCAGCTCACGCACTACCACCACCAATGGATGATGGAGATGATAGCATAGGCGGGAAAGAGTTGCTGCCACCACAAAAACGCAACCACCAAAGCTGAAGCATAGCACCCTAGAAGAAAACGTAGCCACCAATGTGAAAAATGCAGCCTTTAGGATGAAAACGCAGCAGCCAGTGGTGAGGAAAAAACGCAGCTGCCTGGAAATTTGCACAAAACGCAGCCCTCTGCTGCATATGTAGCAAAAATGCAAGCGTTCTTCTGCTCCCAAAACGCTGAACTTCTTGTAGTAAGGAAACTCACTGTAGCCGCCTTGAAGTGCCGGCCACCTAAGTGACTAATACCATGATAAAGTTGCTCAATGCAGAAGCAAAACATAGGAGAGGGGGAGAGCAAAGGAGAGAGAGAGACATGAGACAATGAACATCATGTTATGTAGCAAGAGGCTTTTACAATGGCAATATTAGCTAGCAAATGGTGTAGAACATGTGCTTGGCAAATAGGTTAGATGGATAACAAGTGAATATGGGAGGGCCCCTTTTATAGTGATGCAAGGGAGCTGGCTGACTGCCCACGACCTACTAAATAGGAAAAAAATGGATAAAACCTCATAAATAGGCAATACCCCAAATACACTGAGATGCACAATTTCTAACACTACTCACATGACCCATGACAAGTCCATTATGCATGATATTTGACCTAGCTCTTTTAAGGTGTCCATTGGCGATGCTTGCAACCTGGAGGCCTCTTGTGTGGGTAACGTGCGACTTACCTCTTCTCGTGGCCAACCTTCTACCTGAATGGGAGAGATAATTAGGGTTAGGTTTTCATGTGGGAGACATACACAGAGAGAACAAGGGAGAGAGAGAGAGAGAGAGAGTTGTGGGGATAAGTCAACTAATGATATTGAGTGTGTGACTCCCCTATCACACATGTATATTGCACTAGTACACATAGTGCACTTAGTAAATTAAAAGTACTAAGTGTACTATGTACTATAACTTATGGGCTTGTACACACTATAAGGGTGGGCATAATGCCTTTACCCCAACAACCTCCCACTTAAAGGCAAAGTGCCCTTAAATGAAGGAAAAGAAAAATCAGCATGTACATGATAATATACAAGGCCATATCAAGGTTGAAACTGGCCTCATCCAATGCCCATCAAGTGTCTGCAATGAGCAAACCGCTCCGGAGGCAAACTCTTTGTCAACAGATCAGCCGGGTTGTCATCCGTATGAATCTTAACAAGCTGAATTTGCTTGTTCTCTATCACCTCTCTGATGAAGTGATACTTCACATCCACATGCTTCGTCTTTGCATGAAAGACAGGGTTCTTTGCCAACTGGATGGCACTCTGACTGTCACAATGCAACAATGGAATATCCCCTGTATAACCCAAATCAACCACTAACCGAGATAGCCATAATGCCTCCTTGCAAGCCTCTGTGGCTGCAATATACTCGGCTTCTGTAGTAGATAAGGCAGTGCACTTCTGCATCCTGGATATCCATGACACAGCACCTCCTGTGAATGTAAACACATAACCGGTAGTAGACTTCCGGTTATCTGGATGACCGGCATAATCCGAATCCGTGTAACCATGCACTAATGCATCCTGTTTGCCAAAACAAATGCACATATCCTGTGTGCCCTTCAGGTATCTCATGGCACCTTTCACTGCTTCCCAATGCTTCTTGCCAGGGTTGGCCATGTATCTAGAAACCACTCCCACTGCAAATGCAATGTCCGGCCTAGTAGCAACCATGGCATACATGAGACTGCCACAAGCTGAAGCATACGGAATCTTGGCCATATCAGCCTTGCCACTATCTGACTGTGGGCTGTCCATGGCACTGAGTTTCACATATGGAGGCAAAGGAGTACTAGTCTTCTTCCCCCCGTCCATATTGAACCTTTGCAAAACTTTGCCAATGTATTCCTTCTGAGACAAATACAACACATGCTGATTTCTGTCCCGAAGTATCCCCATACCCAAAATGTGATTTGCATCACCCAAATCCTTCATATCAAAGGTTTGATGCAGCCTTTTCTTCAAGGTATCCATCTCCTTACGAGATCTCCCGGCAATCAACATATCATCAACATACAAGATGAGGATCAATAGACTGCCATCCAAAGCTTTCTTGGTGTATAAGCAATAATCTATGTCACTTCTCCTGAAATTTTGGGATTTCATGAATGTATCAAATTTATGATACCATTCCCTCGGTGCCTGTTTGAGCCCATAAAGACTCTTTTTCAGCTTGCATACAAGCTTCTCCTTTCCACTCACTGCATAACCCTCTGGCTGTTGCATATATATCTCCTCATGGAGATCACCGTGAAGAAAAGCAGTCTTCACATCCATCTGAATCAAGTCCAGATCATCATGCGCAACCAAAGCTAACACAGCTCTAAGTGTGGTCATTTTGACCACTGGAGAGAAGATCTCATTAAAGTCCACACCATATTCCTGCTTGAAGCCCTTAGCCACTAACCTGGCTTTGTATCGTGGCTTAGCATCTGGTGCAACTTTGAGCCTGTAAACCCACTTGCATGGCAAAACCTTCTTGCCTGCAGGCAAATGCACCAACTTCCATGTTCCATTTTTGTGCAGAGAATCCATCTCTGACTTCATAGCACGCTCCCATAGAGCCTTGTCTACCCTCTGTAAAGCCTCCTTATAACATGAGGGCTCCCCACAGTCAGTAAGCATCAAGTAGTCAACCCCTGGAACAAACCTGTCAGGGGCTTTGGAGGGTCTTGTGGACCTCCGTACCCAATGACCATCATTTGCAGGTTGCTGTCCAGCCTGCATATCACCTATTGGTGGCTCCTGTTCCATGCCATAAGGTTGAAAAATCATGCCCGGTATCTCCTCTAACTGTGGTATATCCATAGGGATATCTTTTGCCATCTCTGGCTGTCCATTTGGACCATTTTCAACACCATTTAAGGGCTGGTTTTCCTGCTGTAATGGCTGATTTACAGCCCTTGGTTGTTGTCCATGATGTCCATCATCATCAAAGATGACTCTGCTAGGCTCCTGTTGCCTTGCAGGCTCCTTATACATGCATGTTTCATAAAAAATGACATCATTGCTGCGTATAATCTTTCTATTCACGGGATCCCAAAGTCTATACCCCATTTCACCTCTGTCACCATATCCTAGGAATATGCATTTGTGAGACTTAGGATCAAGTTTGGTGCGCATTTCCCTGCGTATGTGCACGTACGCAACGCAACCAAACACTCTCAAGTGCTTGTATGACGGAGGCTTCCCTGTCCATACTTCCTCTGGCACTTTCTCACCAAGCCTCGTGTTAGGTGACCTGTTTATAAGATGAACGGCTGTCATAACAGCTTCAGCCCAAAAACCATGAGGTAATGCAGCATGTGACAACATAGAACGGACCTTCTCCTGAATGGTCCTGTTCATCCTCTCTGCTGTCCCGTTTTGTGGAGGATCATAAGGAGTAGAGAGCTCCCTCTTGATGCCTTCAGCATCACAAAAGTCCTGAAACTGTTTGGACATATACTCTCCACCATTGTCGGAACGCAAAGCCTTCAGTGTTTCGCCAGTTTGATTCTCAACATGAGCAACAAACTTCTGAAACACTGAGAATGTATCACTCTTCAAACGAAGAGGATAAACCCACATCTTGCGTGTGGCATCATCAATAAAAGACACAAAGTATTTTGCCCCTCCCAAAGAAAGCTGAGGCATCTCACATACATCTGTATGCACAAGCTCTAACTGAGCATCTTTCTGTCCAAGAGCTTTCTTGTGGGGGCACTGTAGTTGCCTACCATATATACAATGCTCACAAAACTGAAAACTTGAAAACTTTAGAGAAGGCAAGTAACCCAAACGAGACAATTGCTCCATTCCTTTGACACTCATGTGTCCCAACCGGCTATGCCACATAGAGATTTCCGGCAGCTCGGTTGCATTTACATTAGCATGGTGACAAACACCTGCATGCATGAAATAAAGAGTGTCCACCTTAGAGCCTCTGGCAACAACCAGTGAGCCCCAAGCTGTCTTCTCTTCACGAATGTTGAAAAGTAAAGTGTCTGACATAGACAACATGATAGTAGATCTTGCCAGCTCATCCTTATCTTCCCACTCTTTAGCAGTAAGAGAAGCGGGCATTACACCCCTTTCTTTGATAGGCTTGTGCTGCTTCTTCTGGAGCAACACATTATAGCACTGGGTTTGCCAAATATCATAGTTATGTGAGCCCTCAAGCTTTTTGATGTGAAGCAATGAAGAGCTCTCACATGTGGTTGCCATAGCAATATGCAACCTGTCAATGCCTGACTCCCTGCAAAATGTGCAAACACTGCACCAAAAGCACACAAAGTGCTCACAGTTGTTCTCCCAAGCTTTATCTCCCACTGCGGAAGCACAAATGCAACTCTACTCCCACTTTATGTGATGAAATCACCAAAATCTGGTTGCTGCAGATTTAGGACAGCACCTTAAATGTGCTCTGTTCCCCTTCCAAAGTATTGTACAGCAGTACTAAGTGCTCACCAATGATGTACCAAAACTGTACCGACAAGTACAACAGCTGAAATTGAGATTTTTGCTCTCTCAAATCAATGTGCAGCCATGCCAAAACTTGTACAAAGCTGTACCAAATCTGTACCAGCAAGTACAGCAGCAATAAATGCTCTCCTGGCTGTCCAAATGAGTGAAAATCAGACTTTTACAGTCCCCAACACTGCATACAACAGTCCCGAACATAAATTGGGCAAAAGCCCCTTGACTGCAAGCTGATTTCTGAGGATTAAGGCATAAAAGTCTTGCCTGCTGCTTTGCCGAGCTCAACAAGCATAAAATCTTGAAAAGCCCCTTGATTTAAGATCAATTGCTGATCATACATGGTACATTGACGCACATGAAGGCATCCAGAGTCTTCACAGTGCTTCCCCCTGGCCACATATATATCCAATACATGAAAGCCCCTTGATTTACAGGCACATTGATTGCTTGACATGCATCAACACATTGCCCGAAGCATCAAATACGAGTGCCTGCATGCAAATCAATCCAATCGGCACAAAAGCCCCCTGATTTGCACTGCAATTTGCTGCAATTTTGCCCGAATGTGCGATTTCTCACATCATACAGCATGTATGAATGCTTAATTGCACAAATACATCAAAAGTCCCAAATTTTGACATCCAAATTTCCTGCAAATTGATCTTGATTGTGACCAATGTCACCCAATTTTGCCAATTTTGCTCAAAATTTGAGCAATTTGGCACTTGACCTGCTCAATTGATGATTGTACTTGCTCAATTGCAAATTGGACATGCAAATTCCAAAAAATTGAAGCAAATACCTCAGGTAATTTGTGATTTTCTACAATTTGCAGGCTGAATGTATGATGTTGATGCTGTTGTAGAAAAGGGGGCGTCGATTTTTGCTGTTGATGCTGCTGTACACACTGACTGTGTGGATGTTGAAAGTACTGCTGATGCGCCTGCTGCTGCAGTTGTACGGATGGCTGGGCAGCCCTCTGCGCTGCCTGGTTCGGCAGTGTGGCTGCTGCTGGGCAGCCCACGTCTTCTGACTGCCTACGCCCAGCTGCTGTCACGGCTCACCGAGATGATGTGGAGCGAAGCGAATTTGCAAAGGGCCAACGCTACACGGCTCACCGAACGGGGACACGTAACGCCCACGCTCACCGCATTGCTGCCTTCGCCGTCTCTGCCTAGTAGCGCTACACGATTAGCGACCAACGCCTTGCGTGTTCGCTTGTTGTATTGACGCCCACCTGCCTAGGACTCAACTCGTCTAACGCCAGCAGCAGTTCTACACACGCAGCACTGCTGCCGTGTGTCTGGATGGCTACAAGCAGAGAAATCAGGGTACCAGCAGAGGCAAGGCGACCCTCAGATCAGAATTCAGCAGGACCAGAATTCAGCTCAGATCAGAATTCAGCATAACAGTACGACTGCTCCACTGCTGAGTTAAGCTTAAGGCTCTGATACCAGTTGAATGGGAGAGATAATTAGGGTTAGGTTTTCATGTGGGAGACATACACAGAGAGAACAAGGGAGAGAGAGAGAGAGAGAGTTGTGGGGATAAGTCAACTCATGATATTGAGTGTGTGACTCTCCTATCACACATGTATATTGCACTAGTACACAGTGTGCACTTAGTACATTAAAAGTACTAAGTGTACTATGTACTATAACTTATGGGCTTGTACACACTATAAGGGTGGGCATAATGCCTTTACCCCAACACTACCATCCAAGATGTGCTTTATGTTTCCAAGCTCTTTAGCAATCTACTCTCAATGTTTCGGATTGGAGAGAAAGGCTACGGTGTGTACTTTGACAGTTCCATTCTTGAGGTCCTTGACACTAGCACCTTGCATATTGTTGCCATAGGTGTACATGAAGGCGGTCTTTACAGGTTAAAGGACTTTGGTGGCTCTTTCAATGAGTCACAGTCTCATTTGTTACAACTTCTTCAAAGCTATCATACCTTGGTAGCTTAGGTGGATACAATGTTGTGGCATGCTCGCTACGTCAAGGTGGTAAGGTACGTAGTGTACGGTACGTTATCAGTACGTACGGAACGTACTTCTGTACGGAACAAATTTTAAGGTACGTAAACAGTACGTACCATTTGTAAACAGTCCTAGAAACCTGAATATTTTGTAGACATAGCAACCAAAATACTTAAAATAAAGAGACTGAACCTCATTACTTGAAGTTTAAATCAATTATCAGTTACCAAGCCCATTACACAATACCTCATGTTAACAGTCATAGTGATATAAGCAAGAACCATGAAAGTCATAGATAATAAAAGAGAGTACAAATATCATGTCTACAGCTGCCAGCACATGTCCTGGTCCACAAGTGCAAAAAGCAAAACAATGAAACACTACACAGTTGTCTAGACGCAAGAGTCTCAAATCTCATCATCAGATGAAGATGATGAGTCTTCTGAAGAGAGCATGCCTCCATCATTGATACCATTGCCCTCTTCATCGAACTCTGGCTCAGCAGCAACAAGCTCCAGTGCATCCTCATCATGTGCCTCGGGAATCTGAGTGTGAATGAGTTCGACAGCCTCATTTGCACGCCTCTGCTGGGTGCGACAAACTGGAAGCTTTCCCCTGCGAATGCTCTCTCGTCTCGCAGAGCCTGGATCTGGAGCTGCCGGGCGTAGAGGAATGCTGAGAGATCGTGCACGTGAGCGGGTCACACAACGATCCACGCTCTCAAGCTCTCTATGTAAAGCTCTCAAAATCTCCTCTTGCTCATCTCTAATCTGCCGATCCACAAGCTCCGGGCTGGGTTCATCTACCATTTTGAGTAGTGTTGGATCAACCTGTTTAAACATGCCACAAATTGCATATTGGACAATGGACATCCATTGAACTACAAAAAAATTTCTACTTCTAAGTTCTTATTGAGTCCAAATTTCAATGTATACCTGCTTCGGTGACCCCAAAGCATGGTAGCTTCGCACGAGCCTCATGTTAGCTCTGCAATACACCAACTTCTCTAATTGAGAAGTACTAAGGCGATTCTGAATCTTAGTGTGTATAAGGGAGTATGAGCTCCAGTTCCGCTCACATGCTCCAGCTGAGCAATCCTGTGCAAAAATGAGTGCAATGCGAGCAAATTTGTAAATCTTTCAATGCTAAAACATCAATCTTCATTTCCGAAGAGTATACTTTAGAGATTAATTACAAGTTACCTGAGATAGAACACGAAGAGCAACTTGTGAAAGGTTTGGAAGACCAACCCTTCCATAAGAGTGCCACCATGTCAAAGGGAATTTCATGGCTTCCTTCCTCAATGACACAGGTCTCGCAAATGAAGCACCAATACCACTCATGTAAGTGGTGAACTCTCTATCAATCTGAAGTTGCTCCTTCTCTGAGAACATCCTTCCCACATACTCTGACTGCTTCATGCTCAAAGCAGTATTATTCCATAGCTCTGGCGACCTGTAGAGAGGATGGAGCATGGCAGCCATCGCATGGATGGGACGGCTCATGAATGTCCACCGTTTGTCTACAATGTCCAGGATCTCACCTCGGCTGAAAATGAGAGATTGAACATACATGTCTTAGGTTATAGTGCTAAGAGAATCGAGAATCGAGAAGTCATAAAAATCAAAGAAAGAGGAAGAAATTAGAACTATTGCTTACCGTTGAGCAGTCATCATGGAGCACTGAGCAACATGGTCTTTCATTTGCATAAACAAATGAAAGACCAGCCCCAAAGTTGAGCCCTCCATGTCTGTAAGTTGGAGAAGGACATACACGGGCTTAAGTGCAACTGAAAGGCTATGAACTTGCTGCCAAAAATCATCATCCAGGATCCACCTCTGCAAGTATTTTGTAGGCTCATCCTCTGAATTATGCATCTGTCGCCACCTTGGATCCACAACTGTTGATGATAGTGAATCTCTTATCTTGTAGAGTCTATCCAAGACCAAGAACATGTAGGCAAACCTGGTCTTGGATGGTCTCACCATATCCAAAGGGCTATGGCTCCGAAAGATGGCAAGAGCCTGATGCTTCTTGCGGAAGAAGGTGGTGATCTTTACAGCGTCTGCAACAATGGGCTGCACCCAAACAAGCTTCCCAATGTCTTCCATAAGTAAATCAAGACAATGGGCAGCACATGGAGTCCACACTATATGTGGAAACTCTGCCTCGACCATTTGACCCATTGCCTTGCAGTTAGAGGCGTTGTCGGTCACCACCTGCACAACATTGTCCTCCCCAACCTCAAGGATAGCCTGTCGAATGTGGCCATAAATGAACTCCCCTGTGATCCTGTCGCCTGCTCTCCCTGCATCCACGGCACGCAAGAAATAGGTGCCCAAGCAAGATGACACAAGGATATTGATTATGTGCCTCTTGCGAATGTCTGCCCACCCATCTGAAATAATAGTGCATCCAAACTCCTGCTTTCACAGGTGTGAGCGCCTTGTCTATCAAGGCCTTCTGCTCATCCAACATGGATGTACGCATCTTCGTATACTGAAGACCTGTCCATGTCTCAGTAGGCCCTACCTGCGCAATTGCTTTCACCATTCTTTTCCATTGGTCTGTCCTTAACACATTGAAGGATATATTACACTCAATAAGAGTGCGACAAATCTCCATTTCTGCCACCCTTTGCCGCTCCTTTACCCAAGCTTGTGATGAGATACAAGAACGCAGAGTGGATTGCTTTGATGCCTCCCCTGTACCTCTCGCATCTTGTGGCAGGAGGTCCTCATCATCAGCAATACGTGCCCTCTTCCTGCCTGTGGTGGATTGGGCTGAAGGCGAAAGACTTTCACCCTCATCTACTGTACCTGAACCTGTAACATCTCCAATAAAAGCATCATGGAGAGCATCTTGCGTACTTTCACCACCTCTAACACTGCTTGCACCACCCATTGCAGGACAATTCTCCGCAATCAATTGGTCCCTCACAGCTTGTGGTATTTTATCACATGGACCACATTGATTGGTGCACCCAATTCCTGTCATGTGCTTGATGACGCGAGTTATGGTGCTAGTGTACTGCTCCCCGCAATACTTACATGCCCATAGCCGAGTACCTGACCCTTGCTGAGAAGGGGTGTTAACAACCCTCAGGACATTGGTGTGGATTGCCCAGTTCGGGTTAGTCTTGCGTGGCATGATGAAGCCTGGGCGTGAGAGAGAGCGAAGAAGAGCGAAGAAGTTACTCTGCAGAGTTTTGCAGGTACACACGATTGTGCAAGTATTCACAAATGCCCAAAATTTGGTCGCTTAATGCCCAAAATCTGGTCGCTTATCCGCAAGCACATGGTCGCCACACACGTTTCGCCACGCCACGCCATTTACTAAATTTTTTTTAAAAATCCGTACGGATCCGTACAGTACGGTACCGTACCGTACCGTACGGCTGTACCGTACTGTACGGATCCGTACGTACGTACAGAATCAACCTTGCGCTACGTACACTTGAACTATGCTTCTCTTCAGTAGCTGTCTTCTCAGTAGATGGTCGAGGGTCTTCCGTAGCTGAAACCCTCCCACTCCACTTGTGTGGCTTGTTTGCATGGCAAGCAACATAGAGAGCCTTTCCCTCATGAGGCTACTCATCAGGTTCTCACATCGTGGAGCTTATTCACATGGACTTGTGCGGTCCCATGCAAACTACTACTCTGGGTGGTGCTAGGTACTTCATGCTTATTATGATGATTTCTCACGTAAAGTTTGGGTGTACCTCTTGGCGGGAAAATCTCAGGCCTTCTCTTACTTTCAAGAGTGGGTGGCTCTAGTCAAGAATGCGACCACACAAAAGGTTTGTCAAGTCCGTTCGGACAATGGAGGAGAATTCATCTCCAAAGCCTTCCACAACTTTTGTTCCCAGAAAGGTATTGGCTGTTAGTTCTCCACACTTGGCACTCCATAGCAGAATGGTGTGGTTGAACGCAAAAATAGGACTATTCAAGAAATGGCTTGTACCATGCTTTCTTCTTCCAATCTTCCTCTCTCTTTTTTCTGGGGAGAAGTTGTGACCACTGTTGTCTACATCATCAATCGTTCTCCGACAAAGGCAATTGTTAATATGACACCGGCGGAGGCTTTTACATGACAGAAACCTTCAGTTTCACATCCCAGGGTTTTCGGCTATGATGCCTATGCTCATAGCCTTGATTCTACCATGTCCAAATTTGATCCCAAATGCAGGAAGTGTAAATTCCTTGGTTATAGCTCTCAATCCAAAGCTTACAAATTATAAGATCTGGAGAAGAAGTCCTTAGAGATTTCCCGCAATGCTCACTTTGTTGAACCCTTGTCCGATGAGTCCTGGTCTCACTCTAAGCTTACTATATTGGCATCCTCCTGCTTCTTCCTCTTCTTCCCCGGCACCCCCACCCCGCTTAGCTTCACCAGCCCCAGCTTTTCGTCCCCAAGTTTCTCTGCCCTTAGCTTCTCCTACTCCTCTTGCTTTTGTGCGACGAAGGATTGCTCCTGGCTCCCCGATGGCTGGAAGCCACTGTTCGTGACTTGCATCTCTCATATGTTGATCTTCATCAGCTTGTTGACTCCTCATAGCACCTTTGACACGGGCACGGAGATTACAGCGGCTTCATCATTCGTGTAACCTCGCCTTGATGAGTAAAGTGGTGCAGTCATATGAGCCTACTACAACTAAAGAGCTCTTGCTCTTCCCGAGTGGCGGGCAGCCATGGAGACCGAGATTGATTCCATTGAAAGGAATGTCATTGGGGTCAAGTGGGTCATTAAGACCAAGTTTCATGCCGATGGTTCTCTGGACAAACACAAAGTGAGATTGGTTGTTGCAAAGTGGTATTCTTAGATTGAGGGTATTGACTATGAGAAAACTTTTTTTCCCTACAGCCAGATACACCACTATACCAGACAGTTCTTGCTTTGTCTGCTTGTCCTCACTGGCTGGTTTATTAGATGGATGTCAAGTCTGCCGTTGTCAATGGCTACTTGCATGAGGAGGTCTGTTGAATAGCCTCCAGGTTTTTAGGTTCCTTGACCATGAGGGAAAGGCGTATAGATTGCACAAAGCCCTTTATGGTTTGAAACAAGCACCCAAGGCATGGTATGATAAGATTGATGCATTCTTTCTTTCCCTTGGCTTGTAGACAACAATCTCTAGGTCTTTGCTCAGGATGCTTTGATATGTTTGATCGTCTTATATGTTGATGATTTGTTGATCTTTGGCTCCTATCTTACCAAGATTGAACAGCTTCGGTTAGATTTAGCTCTCACTTCTTGTTATGGAGGTCTGTGAGAATCCTGATGACGTTTTCCTTAGCCAGTACAGATATCTGCAACAACTCTTGGAGACATTGGGACGATAGAGTGTTGTCCTCTTTCTTGTCCGATGGATTCTAACTCCAAGCTTTCCCGAGAAGACTCTACTCCCATCTCTGAGGTAAGTACGTAGTACTGGAGGATTGTGGGTTTTCTTTTTCACTTGATTTATACCAAGCCTGACATTTCTTATAGTGTTAGTGTTCTCAGTCAGTTCTCTTCCACTCTTCAACATTTGTCATTGGGAGGCCGCTGTCAGGGTTCTTCGATACTTATTTGGTACCTTGGACTATGGCCTCTCTTTCAAAGGAGGCATTGAGCTTGTTGGATACTCTGATGCTGATTGGGCAGGTGACCCAGATACCAGGTGGTCCACCTCTAGTTATTTCTTCACTTTGGGTTCCAGCCTCATTTCCTGGCGATCAAAGAGGCAAAATACAGTCTCAATTTCTTCTATTGAGGCTAAGTACTGGGCCTATTTGGATATTTGTTGTGAGCTATTATGGTTGATGCAGATGCTGAGTAATCTTGATGTTCTTTCGGACTCCTCTGTTCGCATTCTCAACTAGAGTGCCTTGGCGTTGGCTCGAACTTCATCTTTTCATGGCAGGACCAAACACATTGAGGTCCATTTTCCCTTTGTTCGTGAGCTGGTTGTTGATGACATCATCTCTTTGGAGTATTGTCCCTCTCAGGACAACCTAGTTGACCTCCTCACTAAACCTCTTCCTCGAGATTCTATTGATCAGCTGTTGACCCGTATGGGACTTGGTCCACCGTGTTGGAGCTGAGAGGAGGTGTTGGACTGTGTTCATCTCCAACATTTATTGCACCATTTATGCAGCATTTGCAATTCTCAATGTGCAAAGGAATACTAGTCATGAAGGCAACGAAAGGGTGGTATGCAAAGCTTGGGGGCAAATCAAGGATCAGCCCGCTCTTTTTATGTTTGATGATTGTGCCACGGATAACTTCATCTCTGAACTGCTTTTGGTATTGATGTAGGGGACTTGCGACCCTAAATTGAGGTGGAAGCTGCCTTTGTGGGAAAAGGGGTGCAGGTTGTGTGTATTCAAGAATATTTGGACCATGAGAATGTTTTGGTTGCACCACTAGATGGATGTGATGTGTTGCTTGGCAAGCCATGGCACTAGGTCCACTGCAGGCAATGTGGTTGTAGAACAAGGGGATGTCGCCATCACCACTGTTCTAGGTCCACTGCAGGCAGGCGTAGGTTCTCCCAAATTCGTAGATGCGAGGTAGGGGCCTCTGCTCCGCTTATATTTGAACCTTACTAGTGATGATATTGTATTCTTTCATCTTTTCGAATCCCTTTGTAATACTCTCGATTTTTGATACATTTCAGGAGATTTTTAAAAAAATGCATTTAGCCCTGCATTTTAATAGATTCTTCTAAGTGGCAATACGTTGTTTTTAACAGCCATTTGTTTTGGAGTTGACCATCAGGATCCCATTATAAGGCCTCTGGGTGAACTAGATTCGAAGACTCTTCAAAGCCTCCTGCCAGAGATACCACTGTGGGTCAAGAATCCAGACTATGACAGAGTATGCCTTGTTTTCTTCAACAAGTTTTGGCATGGAAATACTACAGATATTATGGTAATGATGAGCCTGTTTTCATGTGCAGGTTGATTGGCTGAACAAGTTTATACGAGACTTGTGGCCATACCTTGACAAGGTGGGTCTTTTTCTCCTCCTTTTTTCTTTAGATTCTCTCTTTGTTTCGTAAGCTTGTCTTGATAGTGAATGTATGTGATTCAGGCTATTTGCAAGATAATCAAGGAGACGACGAGGCCAATCATTGATCAATATTGTGCAAAATATAAGATTGATTCAGTTGATTTTGAATGCTTATCACTAGGCACATTACCACCAACATTACAAGGTGACAAAGTTGTGCTCTTCTTTTTGTTTACAAATTTGACAGTTTTAGTGCAATAAACGAGAGGCTTATTTTGGTTACTATCATGCCCTTGTCACTACTGATTCTTTATTCGTATGTCCTGATGATCTCCTTGAGATTATGCCCTTTTTCCAAATATATATTTCTCATAAAATGATGCATGTAGTCTCCAAGGCATTAGCCCAATGGTTTGAGCTTGCCTCTTCTAAGGTGGAGATCATGGATTAATATCATGGGGACACCACTCTATTGGACAATGTACTCATTCCTCCCTAGCATACCTACCTTCTTCTGTTTAATGTTAGAATATTGCAACACTTCAAATTCAGGGCCCTTGAATTAGGGTATCATTAACAGGGATTGTATACAACTGTTTTATGCTTGTGAGTGATGTTCACTTGAAAGAGTTCTTGTATTCAAGCTAAACAAGTGAATGTGTTTGGCCACACCTGTCTTTTAAATGTGAAAAGATAGAGATAGATAAATGGGCTGTGTTATTATTTACTTACATATGAAGAGAAGCAAGAGCTACGAAACCAGCTGGAAGCACATTTATTGACCATTGAGAAGTTGCACGCTGTGCAAAAGTTGAGAGTGGAGATGCAACCAAGTGATCATGTTTATTGTGTGAATTTGGCAGCGTGGCATGGACAGATTTGGGACCGGCGAGTTTCTCTGTTGTTTATCTCCATCCAAGATCATACTGAAGCCCTAAATTTCTTGATGCTGATGTTATTCTAGGGAAGGAATGGTTTTACAGCCATGATGTTCATGTTGATTGGAAGGCTCATACTTTGTCCCTTGTTATGGAGGGTTTCCCTATTTGTCTTGAGGATGATTTTGCCGTCCCACCCTCTACTTTTGTAAATTCAGCTGAACTTCATAATATTATTGGAAATCCAGATTATGAGGTGTATCAGTGTGTTCTTGATCCCCTTACATCTAATGTTAATTGTAGTTTGAATATGGTTAAGTTGGATGCTTGGGAGACACAGGCTTTAGAAGACATTAAGGTGGATTTTGTTGATGTCTTTCTTGCTGAATTGCACTGCCGAGTAGATTGGTAGATCATAAGATTGATTTGGTTCGAGGGTCTCAACCTGTGAGTATTGCACCTTACAGGATGAGCTAGCTGGATGAGATTGCTTGACAGTAGTCGAAATATCTTTGGATCGGATAGATCTCCAGTGCTTTTGAAGCACAAGGACCGTACTTGGTGATGTGTGTGAATTTTAAAAAGTTGAATAAAGTTACAATAAAGAATAGGTACCCTCTTCCCAAAGCAGATGATTTGATAGATAGGTTGCAAGATGCTGTCTATTTTACGAAGATTGACCTTTGTATTGGTTATCACCAGATACTTATATCCAAGGAGGATGTCTTTAAGACAGGTTTCCGTACGCAATATGGCCATTACGAGTTTCTCGTATCACCTTTTTGGTTCACGAATGCTCCTGCTACATTTTAGTAGAGGATGAATGATCTCTTTTGAGATTAGTTAGGGAAATTCATTGTAGTGTTCTTAGACGATATTTTAGTTTATAATTGTACCCTCGAAGAGCATGTTGAGCATCTTAGGGTAGTCTTGGGCATTCTGGGATGGGAACGACTATATGCTAAACTTTGTAAATGTGAGTTTTTCTGTGAGGAGCTCACATACCTAGGTCATCGAATTCCTCAGGAGCTCGCATACCTAGGTCATCGAATTTCTCATGATCGTATAAGCATTGATCTTGAGTGGATCCAAAAGGTGTTGGATTGGCCAATTCCTCAGATAATGATACAACTTTGGGCATTCTTGGGATTCATTGTCTTTCTAAAAAAGGTAGTGAAGGATTCGAATCTGACTGTTCCTTTCACGAATCTTATCAGGAGTACGTGGACGTAAGTCCAATAGTCCCATTTACCTGGAATGAGAGGATTGACGAGGCTTTCTAGACTCTCAACCTTAAGGTGAAAGAGGCACCTATATTAGCCCGAGTAGATCATGGTCAACCATTTGTGGGTGAGATTGATGCTAGTGATTATACGATTGGGATTGCCTTATTCCAGGGGGCGACCTGTGGCTTTTGAAAGCAAGAAGCATGATGGTAGCAGGTCAAGTGGCATACTCAAGAGAAAGAGTTGTATGCGGTGAGACATTATTTATTTGGATCCAAATCTGTTGTCTTGACTGACCATGAGTCGATCAAGCACATTATTTATATGGATCCAAGTTTGTTGTCTTGACTGACCATGAGTCGATCAAGTACATTGTGATAAACCTGCGTTGAGAGGAAGGCACAGTGGACAGAGCTTATGCAGGACTTTGATATGAAGATTCACTATAAGAAGGGTAGTGTCAACTTGGTTGCAGATGCTTTGAGTTGGATTAGAGAGGTGAATCTTTTGAGTTTCACCAAGTTTAGTGCTAACTTGTATGATTCTCTGAGAGGACGGCATTGGCAGTAGGTTCAGGTAGGGAGTTCCACAGTTTCAGACTAGGACTTAGGGATTGTACCATCTGTTAGGGTGGTTGGTAGTCTGTACTTGATCCAGAACGGATTATTGTTTTGGGATGTTACCTACAAGGTCAACCGTGAGAGCAAGTGATTTGGCTCAACAGTTTGTTGAGCAGTTACTCAGATTTTATGGGCCACCTTTTCTCAAAATCTTAGTTTTAAAAACCTCTCCTAATGAGCGTACGTAGTAGACTTACAAATTTTTAAGTGAATCTCTCGAGATCAAATGCTGGTGGACCAAGTGAGGCTCCCCAGGACCCTTCTCGATCTGGCTCCTCTTCAGATGCACCCACTCTAGATGCTTTCGCTAAAGGCAAGGCCAAAGAACTTAAAGCCCAATTCTCAACATTAGCTTCCCCTCCTGTCACTTTCACTTTCACCTTAACACTTGCCACTCCACCCAAGATTACACCCCCGGCCTCTCCAATGCTGCCATCTCTCCCAAACGGACCCCGCCACTTATATTCTTAGGGGATGCCCTAAATGGACTATCCAAGGCCTCCACTTTGCAAGATGACCGCAGCCCATTGATCCCACCTGGGTGTATCCATTGAAGGCAAAGTTATAGGTTTTTACATGCTTTAGACACTTCGTTTCTATGGCTGAAAATGTGTCTGCATGTAAAGTTGGCATCCTTGTACATATTGAAAGGGGGGGGGGGGAAGTATATGTCGAAGGATTTTCGTGTATATATGACTGAAAGAGGCATAAAACATCAATGCATAGTATCTTATATACTGAGCAAAATGGTGTGGTTGAGAGGAAGAACAGATCTCTCATGGAGATGACACATTGTATGGTTAAAGACCAAGATTTGCCTCATGTTTTTTGGTTAGAGATAGTTATGTGTGTCACTTGTGTGCTAAATAGATGTCCCACCAAGGCCTTGCAAACAATTACCCGTTATGAAGCTTGGAATGCAAGAAGCGCTTTCTGGCTCATTTGCGTGTTTTTGGTTGTCTTGCTTAGCTCTCGTACCTAAGCAACAACCCAATAAGCTGGATGATAAGGCGGTAAAATGTATTTTTGTGGGATACAACTCAGAAAGCAAAGGGTATAGACTCTACCATCCGGCTACAAAGTGGATTTTGGTGAGTAGAGATGTTGTCTTTGTTGAGAACTCAGTTCAACCCATGCTTTTACGTAAACCGCAGCAAAATGTATGCTCACAGAACATCTTTGAGACACACTCCTATGTTTATACAGTGCCGGGCAGCCATATGTGGAGCAAACGAATGCTCAAAGAGGTATTGTATATTGGCTCATACCGGTTGAAAATTAGTTTCTATCAATGAGGCAATTGTGGATGATGCAGTGGATGCGGAAAGGTCAGCTATACAAGTATCCAAGAGTATGCCAAAATGGTTGGTGCAGACATTGTGAGACAGCAAATTAGCTACTCCTTTACCTAGCAAGACAAGTGCAAGGTCTCATCATGCATCTTGTTCTTTTGTAGATCATGCCCTCATTGCTAGTATATGCAATAAAGGGGAATCTATTTCCTTTGAGGAAGCATAGAAAAATGATCATTGGATGGAGGCCATGGAGGATGAGTATGACCCAATCCTAAAAAATGACACTTGGTATTTAGCAGATTTGCCTTACGGTAAAAAGGTCATTGGTACGAAATGGGTTTATAAGCTTAAGTGTAAAGATGATGGTAGCCTTGATCACTACAAGGCAAAGCTTGTTGCAAACGGTTATGCTCGAGAGAAGGGCATAGATTATGATGAGACCTTTGCACCCACGTCCGTACGACTACAATCAGGTGTATTATTGCATTGGCAGCGCATCATGATTGAAATGTACATCAATTGGATATGAAGACTGCCTTCTTGAATGGTGACTTGCATGAGGAAGTTTATGTATCTTAGTCTTATGGTTTTGTTGAGAAGGGGCAGGAATCTAAAGTATGCAAGTTAAGAAAAGCTTTATATGGTCTTAAGCAAGCTCCTAGAGCATGGTATGAGAAGATATAAATGCATACTTGGTTGCAAATGATTTTATCAATAGTCCAACTGAGAGTACCTCTATGTAAAGAGGAGTAAAGATTGTTTTTTGGTTATCATTTTATATGTTGATGCCATGCTACTCACAGGTCCTAATGAGGAGAAGATTCGGCCTTCAAGGTTGAATTACATGTGTCATTTGAGATGATAGCATTATTATTTGGACATATAGTTCATGCAGCGTGATGATGGTATTGTGATGTTGCAGTCAAAGTACATACAGAGGTTGCTTACATGGTTTGGTCTTGAATATTTGTAAGCTTGTTGCTACATTGCTAGAGATAGTTACTAGGCTGTGTCTTCTCGAGGATGATGCAGGTGAATTATTTGATGCATCACTTTATCAACAAGCTATTGGATGCCTTATCTATCTATGTAATACGAGGCCAGACATTCAGCTTGGGGTCTCCTAGTTGAGCAGGTTTATGAACAGTCCCGGTAGTAAGCATTGGCTGGTTGCCAAGTCAGTATTTAGATACTTACAGGGCACTTAGTCTCTTAGCTTATTCTATGCTAAGGGGGGTATGTTCAGCTGCATGCTTTCAGTGATTCCGCTTGGGCTGGGTGTTATGACACACGAGTGTCCACTAGTGGCTTTTGTTTTTACCTTGGTGATTCATGTATGTCATGGCTTAGCAAGAAGCAGCCGATAGTGACCACTTTGAGCTATGAAGTTGAGTACAGGACAGCTTATATAGCCTTTTGGGAGATCTTGGTATTGGACAATAGTCTCTCACCTCCATCTTCAGTGACAGCCAACATGCATTGGCCGTTGCGAGGAACCCAGTGTTTCAAGCTCGCACAAAGCACATTGAGGTGCATTATCATTATGTTAGGGAGAGGATCATTGTAGGAGAGATTAGCTTGGCTTATGTCTCTACACACGACAATGTGGCAGATATGTTCACGAAGGCTCTATCACGAGAGAAGTTTGAAGCTTTTCACAAAGTTTTGGGTTTATCGCCATGTAAAGATTGATCAGCCACAGGACCTTGTACATGTTCACATCATCACTACGAGGGAGTTTTTTAGCCATTTGTATGGTAGTGATGTGTGGACGTATTCTAATAATAGACCGGGGCACTTTTTTCCTCTTTAAGAGGTTTTTTTCCCCGAGCGTATGTACACACTCTTATGAGTGTGTAAGTGATCTTATCATGTCACTTCACTTGTACTTCACTCATTCTCATCAATGTACTTTGAGTGTCGTGCTTCCATTTATCTCTCTTTGCTTCTTTGCATCTATGTGTGTTATTTCTTTTGTTGCTATGTGAATGTATGAATGGCATACAAATGTGTCATCTTGTCTTAATCCGTGCTTAATAGTTAAGATTAATTCTTTCAAACTCCTAGATGTGTTACAATATCCCATAATGTTGGGTTAGACACAGGTCCAAGTCCCACGGTGTCTAACCAAAACCCAACCATATCCATGTGAGTTTGATCCACAACCCATAGTCTCGGAGACCAAGTCCAAAGTGATGACATTTTCTAGATGTCGCATGATGGCGCCTTGTGGTCAACTAGCAGGAGGGTGCACCAAAGTGTGCAGCCTGCATCATAGGGCTGGCAGTGGTGTGTGAAGGGGGAAGTGGCACATAGAGGAAGGGTGAAGGGCGGTGCATGTGGGGGGTGTCAGGGTGGTTGTTGCATGCTTGGTTGGAAGGGTGGGAAGAGCTGCTGCTCAGTTGGAATTTGTGATATTCTTTAGGCAGTTTGACTGAAAGACAACCTTTGTTTGTTTTTTTGGTGGTGGTCAAAGGATAAGGTTTCAAGCAAATGAAAAAAGAAATCTAGGCACCTGTGGATTTTATAATGGCTCAAATGTTTTTTAAGAATTATACTGCACTAAAAACCCTTTGGAGGGGCATCTTAGGAAAATAAACATTTTGATCTCTTCATGAATGCAACTTGATTTTCAAAATGCTGCATGGGAGTGATCAATCAGATGCTTCTGACTTGGTTTTTAATGAAAATTGCAGGGGTAAAAGCATTTGACACACAAGAATCTGAAATGATAATCGAGCCGGCCCTTAAGTGGGCTGGGAACCCCAACATCCTTGTAGTAGTGAAAGCATTTGGCTTGAAGGCAACAGTTCAGGTACACTGCAACAAGAAATGGATTATGATCATGCCATGTAAAGTTTGTAACATGTGTGGTGGTGTGACTGATAATGCTATGCTCCCCATTATTACGGCAGCTTGTAGATTTGCAAGTTTTCTCCATTGCTCGATTGACCTTCAAGCCATTGGTTCCAAGCTTTCCATGCTTTTCCAAAATAGTTCTCTCTTTGATGGAGAAGGTCTGTGCCTTATCTTCATCATACTATATAAAAGAAGAATGATTGCTTGAATTTCTCTGAAAATTTGTATGAGAGAATCTTTTCTGTTGTCTGCTTTTATGTGTAATAGCCACATATAGACTTTGGCTTGAAGCTGCTGGGAGGAGACGTGATGGCAATCCCGGGATTATATGGATTTGTGCAGGTATATTTAAATCCTGGTTTTGCAACTCTATGGGTTTTTATGGGGTATTTGCTTTTTGATAAATTGAATTGCACATTCTTGAGATGGTTGAAATCTCTCCAACAGGAACTCATCAAAGAGGAGGTAGCGAAGCTCTATCTTTGGCCAAAAACCTTGGAGATAGCCATCTTAGATGACTCTAAAGCGTAAGCATCTTCCACCTTCATATGAGCCAATTTTGCAGGTGTGTGCATGCAGCAACAGTGAAGCCTATAGTTATATGCATTTCCGAATATTATATGGCTTATTTTAGCATACAAGAGACTTGGTTATATGGTTTTTTTCAACAGTGCTGTCAAGAAACCTGTGGGAATGCTTCATGTGAACGTTCTCAATGGAAGAAACTTGAGAAAGGCTGATATTATGGGAAAATCGGATCCATATGTCAAATTATCACTTGGTGAAGGGTCTCTTTCAAAGAAGACACAAGTAAAGAAGAACACCTTAAACCCTGATTGGAATGAATCACACACTCTTGTGGTGCAAGACCCAGGCTCTCAGGTCCTAGAGCTTCACGTGTATGACTGGGACAAGGCAAGTGTGCCTTCTTTTCTTTCAGTCTATGTCTAGATATCCAATGAAGATCTCTTAGCCAAGAGCATATTTGCATGGTTTTGCTTAAGATTTTTGTGCAAGGTGATTCTCAGTAGAGCATTGATTCTTCTGTGTGCAGGTATCATTTCATGATAAGCTAGGTATGCAGGTGGTCCCATTGGCATCATTGACACCTGATGAGCCCAAAACTCTAATTCTAGACTTACGGAAGAACATGGATGACAATGATCCTTCAAATCATAAGTCTCGTGGACAAATCACAGTGGAGGTTCTCTACAGACCTTTCAAAGAAGATGATCCAATCCCAGACGAGAATGATGAAGAGAGAGCCCCAGAAGGAATCCCACAAGGTGGAGGCTTACTGGTCGTCATTGTACATAAAGCAGAAGATCTGGAGGGGAAATACCGTACCAACCCTTACGCAAAAGTAGTCTTTAAAGGCCAAGAGTACAAAACAAAGGTAATCGTCTTCATTGGTTTGAAACTGGCCTTTTAAACTTCAAATATGCTTCTGAGATTGTGTTCAATATTTGCAGCCTTTGAAAAAAAACCGCAATCCAAAATGGCCGGATGGGAAGTTTGAGATCCTATGTGATGATGGGCCTCCAATCAATGACAAGATCAGAGTCGAAGTGATGAGCAAAGGCATGGGGATAGGATTGCACTTAAAGGTAACTTTACTGCATTCTTCTTTTCTGGATAGGGGTGTGTGTGTGCGCATGTGTGCATGTTGCTGTTTCTTTAGATTTACCATTTCAGTTCCAGTTTCTTAATCTCCTCTCTCTCTCTCTCTCGCTGCGCGCTTCCTCTGCATGCTCTCTCGCTGCACCTGCGCGCCCTACTTGCGCGCTTCCTCTGCGTGCTCTCTCTCACTGCGCGCTCTCCCTCTTTCGCTGCGCGCTCCCTCTCCCTAGCTACCCGCCTGCGCGCTCTCTCTTTCTTTCTTTTTCTCTTTCTCCTGCCCACCTTTCCCGTTGCCCACCTCTCCTGCTACTCACATACGCACCTGTGCACCTATTGCCCACCTGCGCACCTTAGTTGTAGGGTAGGGTTGTAACCCACCCCCAAGCAGGTAAGGGCTTGCACCTCATGGGGGTGGGGTTCGTGAAGAGCAACCTCTCAAACAGTCCAGCAGTTTGACATGGCCAGCAAGAAAACCTTCTCCGAAACCCTTATCTCCCCTCCTACCAAACCCAATGAAAAACCATCACCATGGGAGCGGTACCTCCTGAGCATGATTCAACATCTTCAGCAAACAAATTCAGCCTTGCAAAATGAACTACATCAGACAAAACAACATCTTTCAACCCTGGAGAAACAGATTAAGGAACAGCAACACGAAAAAGAAAACAGGGAGGAAATCACACAGGTAAATTTACTTGATCCACAGCCTAAAGAAATTCTCATTAAAGAAGTAATATCACAGATTAATGAAGAGAACGAGCAGCAATGGATTGCAAAAGAAATTAGGGTGGGTGGTTTGTCAGAGGGTTGGGAACAGGTGGAGGTATTGGAGGACGAGGAGATTGCGAATGATATTTATGTCCCGGAATGCGAGATTCTACAAAGAAAGCTGTGCAGAGCTATCCCTTTCATCGACATTGGAGATCCCTCAGTGGCAATCAAAGGAAAACATGTGGTTTTGAGGTACGCAGATATGAAAGACAAATTAAAGTCATGAAGCAAACAAGGTCACTTAAGGGAACGAAGGTGTGGATGGCGGATGAACTCACAGCCACACAACTAAAAAACAGGAAACAAGAACTCAATAAAGTATACGAAGCAAGGAAACAAGGAAAATGGCAGTCTACCGTAGAGGCAGAGCTGTTATTGCAGATTTCAGGACAACCAAACATGGTAGTAATGAAGAGTAGCTGCTAGAGAAATCCTTCATGTTATCTAGGATTCTCCTACGGTCATGTAGGGAATTTGAACTATTTCTAGTTTTATATCTATTTTCATTTCGTTGCCCCCGAAGTGGAATGTAATCACATGGATGTATTTGATTAGTCCTATAGGTCAGATGTGGCCTCTAAAGGACGTTAATATAGTTTTCTTTCTTTCTTTCTTTCTTTCTTTCTCTCTAGCAATTTTGGAACGCCAGTGTCACCAGGCACACTTCCAGGAGCCCCGTACTAAGGGGTGGCTATTTGATACACTAGTTACTCCAGCATTGATGTATGCAGCAGCAGTATGGGCACCAGGTTTGGCTACATCCTCATGGACACAGATAGAGCGCCCTCAGATTTTGATGCTCTCATGGATGATCCGCAGCAAACCTTCAGTACCACATAATATCCTTCGAGCGGAGTTTGCTGTACCACCTATGTTAGTAGAGGCCATGTTCCAGACTATATCTTTTATACACAGGATGTGGGAGCTCCCACTAAATCGGGTATCTTGGGCTGCTTTTGAGGCATCCAGACAGCTTGCTGGCTTGCTGAGGAGGGACATACCTGGTCATGGTACTCCCAGGTGGTACAGTGGATATCATCACACAGGATTGATATTGACAGATTACCACCCTTACAGTATGACCTAGGTGCACCACACAGACGCCTCTCTCAGACAGAGAGGAACAGAGTCATGAGACATGGCATTTGGCAGGGCCACATACAGGAGACTTGGCTATCTCCCAGTCAGCCACTCCCGACGAAGATGCTCTACTACAGAGACCACTTCTTGAGCACCTCCACAGACGGCTTCATCCAGCGACCACGATACTTGGAGGTCCACTTATCACATGGAGCCAGAGTAGCCATTGGGCGACTAAGGGTCTCATCACACCAACTAGAGATCGAGACTGGGAGAGCAGCACGCATACCTCGAGCAGAGCGCATTTGCAGATTATGCTAGACGGGTGTAGAGACAGAGGAGCATTTTGTTTGCCAGTGGTGTGCTTTGCAGGAGATCAGGGCATGCTATCCTGAGGTTTTTAGAGGGACCACATCACTTAGACAGATCTGGGAGAGATCGGACCAGAGACAGCTAGGCAGACTACTACTAGCACTACAGAGACACAGGGAGATCTTACTTTAGACACCCGCACATCATAGCGGAGGAAGACAGTCCCAGTTGACTGACTTCTTCCAGAGATTGGCACCAATAGCCCAGCCACACACATTGGGAGTGACATCTTAGCGAGCAGAGGAAATTCGAGCTAGGCGACGACCCAGACTAGCTGGCTACCAGACACCACTGCTACACCACAAAGAGATCGCGGCCATCCGGTCTCGACACCAGCAGGAGGTCTAGGAGCAGCTGGCACATTTTCGCTCTGATCCAGGACGCATGTTCCAGACATTCACGGCATCCTCAGATCGGATGTATGACATATTGTACCCAGACTATGGGATTGGATGGAGTTAGGAGTAGATAACATATTATACTTGTATCACCCCTTCAGCATATAGAGATGCATTAGTAGCCCTAGTACTCCATCCACACCCTCTCGTTCGTACACCACCATTGAGTCCCCTATGGTCGTGTTGTCATACTTGTACATTTTATTCTCACTCCACATTTTCCTCTTGATGGCTGGAGGAACATCATTGTACTACTTGTTTGTCTCATAGGCCAATTTTGGCCTTTTGCAGACGTTAATATATCTTTCTTTCTCTCTCATAGGCTCATTGGGTCTTTAGTACATGCTTAATATATCTTTCTCTCTCTTCGTTGCCCCTTCTAATTTCGCCGCCTCTTTCTCTCTCTTAGCTGCCCCAGCTGCGCCTTCTTTCTTTCTATTCACTGCCCCACCCGCCCTTCTCTTTCTTCACATTCATTCATCGTTGTGTTGTGCAGCTGCACCTCCTTTCTCTCTATTCGCTGCCCCACCTGCCCTTCTCTCTCTTCACATTCATTCATCGTTGTGTTGTGCAGCTGCACCTCCTTTCTCTCTATTCGCTGCCCCACCTGCCCTTGCTCAGGCCCCCAAGGCAGCTCTAATGGGGCTCTGAAACTGTGCCCACTTGGCTGAACATAATACCACAAAGGTCAGGGAAATGGGATGGCCTATCCCAACAGCTGAACAGTCTTATCGGTCAGATGGAAACTCACCTGAATGCATGCATGGAGAAACCAGTTCTGGGCTCACTACTCAAAGATAGCCTTAAGGCAATCCGGGACATAATGGGGATCCAAGAGGACTCCTATAAGAAAGCATTGGGGGAAAGCTTGAGAAGCTCTCCAGTGAGGTGAGCTGAATGAAAGAGCAAGTGGAATGTCTCACATACAAGCTTGAAGAATGCCAAGGCGCTATCAAGGAGGGGGAAGTCACACACATGGAAGAGCTTACCAAGAGTGTAGAGGCAAAGATTCAAGAGAGTATGGTGGCAACAAAAGAAGAACTTGTGCAGGGTCCCTAATTTTAAGGAACTAAGACTAATTTTTTTGAGGTTTAAGGAGACAAAGTCATAATGAAGCTTACTTTTGGTCCTAAAAGTAGGGGATCTCTCTAGGATTTTCACTTTAGAATTCTCTTTCTAATCACTAAAACTCTCGAAACATCATCAATCTCGTCCATATAGGGGCCCCAAAAATATTTTTTCTTAATTCAAAATAATTGTCTCAAAATAACTTTCAATCACATTTAATGCACTTTCATTGCATTTTTGAAGTTCCCTCTAAATTCCATATCAATAGTCATTAAAAGACAATCTTGTTTAATACACTTTCATTGCATTTTTAAAGTTTCCACAAATTCTAAATCAACAAGCTAAGCAGGAGGGAATGTCACGTGCACTCTGCACTCAGTGCATGGTGGCAAACTGGCTCATCATCAGCAGTGCAACATTTGTACATTATTAGAACCCAGTAGGATGATATTTGTCGTACGCCGTGACCCCATTGTACATCCTCAGTCCAGGATAAGTCAGGCACAAGCTACGTAGGTCATTCCTCAGCCGCCGCTGCGGGTCGGTCAGTCAGTCAAGTCCCTTAACCCACTTGGAGAGAATCAGTCATGCATGTAGAGTCAGTAGAAGCCTTAGGGTTTGCATCAGAAAGCACTCTGCATCTTGCATAATATGCATTCATATGCCTATGCATCATTTAGAACATCCCAGAAGCCTTAGGGAATTTACTAGGATTTATCTGGTATTTTTTCCATGTTTTATGGTATGTATTTAGCATTTAATGTCATTTATAAACATAAAGTTTATTAAAGTTATGACCAGCCAACTTGACCAACCCCTAACTAGTATAAATAGGCTTGCTCAGTGCTTAGAAGAGCATTCAGCCCTCAGAATCCAGGCACCTCATATCCTCAGCCCTAGGAGCATCCCCGCCTACAGCCATAGTCTCATCCAGCCCTTGGAGTACTTGCGTATTGCTTCAGCCAACCTTGGTTCTCCAACGCAGCAGTTCAGCAGTCCCTATAGCCATCAGGCGCAGCCATTCAGTACTTCCACAGGCCTCAAATCAGCAAACACATCTGCGTTTTCTGCATATAACACAGCCGGCCTGTGTACAGTTCACTACAGCTCTGCGTTTTCAGTCCTACAGCAGTCTACATCCTCCTATGCATCATCCATACATGCAACAGTCTTTTGGTGAAGGTAACATATCATTCATAAGCATTTTCAGCATAGTTACATAGCTTAGAACAGTTTACCGCAGTCCTTTCTTAGCCTCAGGTGTGCAGCCTTTCCTTATGCCCTTGGGAAGAGTGCATAGCCTCGAGATCAGTTCATTGAGGTGTTTCTACAGCCGTGTACAGTTCAGCCAGGCTTCTGATCCTCCGAGATCTTGCGTTTGGCTTATCTACAGTCCACAATCATTCTCTCTAAAGTAATAAAGCAAATACTATCTCGTTATCGGGATAGGGGGCCCTTCAGTGGGTAATTTGGGACCCAATTTGGTGTACAGTTCTCATATCTCTCTCTCATATCTCTTTAAAGTTTGAAGTATTAAAGTGGATTGCTAAACTCACGAAACTCAGGATACAGGAGACGGTGGGAGCATTTGTGTGACAGGATCCTTCCAATACAAAGACTTCTCGCTGCATATTACAGGTGGGCTCTGATGCGGATGCATATAGACTAAAGAAATTTGTAATGATCCTTTGAGAAGTATCGTTTGGAGTTTGCCTCTTGATATGTTGTTGTAGTACTACATCCCTATGACGTATGAGCTTCAGCATGTACATGCCTAGGCATCTTGTATCGTGCAAGTGGACCAAACCCTTCCCGGAATAGGCACTGAAATCTCCCTCGTATCTCATAGTAGGCCGGGTAGCTCAGCATGTAGTGCCCCTCATCTTCCACCAATCTTGACTCTAAGGCAGTATTCCTATCCTGAGCGCTTCTGATAGATTCTTGTGCACTAACTAGCATCTCTTGCATATCTACTAAGAAATCTCTAGTTGCATCAATCTTTATACCCTTAAGTCCCAATATAGTTATCGGAGATCTAGGTTGGTAATCGTACATGAGCATAAACGGACTGTAACCAATAGTAGCTGAATGCTTAGCACCATTGTAGGTAAACTCGACCATTGGGATGTACCTCTCCCAATCATATGGTTGCCTGGAGATGTATGCACAAAGCATATCCTCCAGAACCTGCTTCACCCTCTCCATCTGCCCATCAGACTAACGATAATCAAAGGAACTCGTACTCAATGTAGTCTCCAATTTCTGGAAAACTAGCTGCCAAAAGTGTCCACAAAACTATGAAGCCCTCTCACTTACTATGTCACAAGGCAACCCATACAACCTGAAAAGCTGCTCAACAAACTGTTGTGCCAAATCAATTATTCTCTACAGTCCGGTTCAAACTATCCTTCCTATACTCCATAAGCTTTTTCCCACCGTGCCTTCCTCCCTTTCAACTCAGGTCTATCGCAGATGTACTTGATCAACTCATGGTAATGTCTCCGAATTCTCAATGCGTGTAAAATCGCACACAATTCTTTCTATTGAGTATGCCATGTGATGTGGGTTGTGGCTATCATCAAGCTTGTTGCTTTCAAATGCAACAAGTTTGCCCCCTTGGAATAAGGTAGCCCCTATTGCGTCGTCATTGGTGTCAGTCTCAACCACAAATGGTTGGCCAAGATCTGGTAAGGCCAAAATAGGTCTCCTTCACCTTGAGCTTGAGAGTACGGGAAGCCTCGACAAAGCCTCTCGTTCTAGGTAATAGGACTTTTGGACTTTCGTCCTTGTCCTCTAAGAAGGTTCATGAAAGGGACATTCAAATTTGAATAACCCTTCACTAGCTTTTTAAGAAAGACAGTGAATCCCAAGAATGCTCGAAGTCGTCTCATTGTTCGAGGGACCGGCTAATGCAGCACCTTCTGGATCTGTTCGAGATCAATGCTCATACCATCCCGAGAAATTCAATGATAACTTCCCTAAATAATCTCGTAAGAGATCATTCACCATGTGTTGAAAAGTAACAGGAGCATTTGTGAGACTCGCGGCGGGTGCCCGGGGGACTAGGGCCTTTGACACACTTGTTGATACCATCAATGCATAATAAAACATTTAAACATGGCCATAGCCTTAACACATCCATCATCACTTTGCATAAAACATAAAAGCTGGACAAAACATCCACAAATGCTGAAAATGGATCTTGCACATGTGACACTACACAGAGGCCGGAATGGGCCGACCCCCCCTCCCCCCCCTTGGAGTATTTTATTACCCAAGGAGAATAATATCATGTACAAGCTTTGAGGGCCTTACTCTCCCCATGGGGATGCCGGATTATCCATATACAAATGCCATAACACAGTCCAACATGAGGCAACCGAGCCGGAACATAGGCTGTAGAAATGCCGAGCCAACAACATAATCCATATACCTCCGTGTGGGTACTGATTCTTCCCCAAAACCACGGGTCTTCATGCAATAGAGCTGGTACAGCAAGTACAACTCTCCATTCAGCCGGTACAACAGGTACAATGGTTGGTACAGCCGGTACAGTGGCTAGCACAACAGGTACAGTGGTTGGTACAGTCGGTATGGTGGCTGGTAAAGCAAGTACAAATGCTGGTACAGCATGTACAGTGACTAGTACAGTCGGTAGAGTGGTTGGTACAGCAAGTACAGAAGCTGGTGCAACCGGTACAATGGGTGGTATAGCAAGAATAGAAGCTGGTACAACCAGTACAAGAGCTGGTACAACAAGTACAAGGGCTAGAAATCATAATAAATGATTAAATACCCTTGCCTTCAGTATTTCTTCGCGATGGAAGCCTCCAAAACAGTTCCCAATTGTTGGTATTCTTCATGGGCAGCCTTCAAGAGAGAGAGAAAGAGAGTAGCCATCATTAGGGCAGCCTGTATCGGTGGTAGAGGCTAGTGTGCAGCATGGCTTTGACAAGTAGCGGATTGGAGTTCCCTGGCAACAGCACCAAAGATGTTAAGGAAACCCTACCCTAACGTGTCATGGGAAGTTGCCTATCCACCAAGCTCGAGCAATGCTAAAGGGCTCCACTGTATCCACTCGTCAGTGTCGTCCTCCTACACTCATTGTCACCTTGAGACGGTTGCTCTAATCCAACAGGTGATACAATCTCTTTTGCAAAGATCATGTGGGATCTCCGCGGAAGATGATCGTGTTGGTAGCCTAATCACTCAAGCAAGAGGGAGAGAGGAAGCAATAGAGAATAAGTGATTAGTACTAATCACTCCCAAAACCTAACCCTAAGCACACCACACATTCTAGATTAGAGTTACTAGAGAGAGGGAGAGAGAGAACAGGTTAGCTATTTATAGCGGCAGTTATCACTATATAAGTGATGCCTTGTATTGGGTAGTCCGTTGTGCGATGCACTTCTGATGGGTTTGTGTGTGGACTAGACCCATGCTGCCTAACACTTGCATATGGGCTCTCTTGTGGGTTCAGATACACACTTAGGTGTTTGGTGTTTGGCGCCCGCCGGCTCTTGGCCTAATACACTACTTGGACACGTGTACAATTTACAATCCAAGTGGGTTACATTTGTGTGGGACAACGCACTAGCTATTCATCTTATGACCTAAAGTGGCATCTGGCAATTGGTCCCTGCACTCTGGTTTACAGAATTCCAAGTGCTCATCTCAAATCTCCAAAAGGTTTCTGTATCCGTGCACTCTATACAAATATGGATACAGCTCTCATTTTGTGTCCCCAAGTATCCCACCCTTCATTCGTTCTATACAAATATGGACATAGCTCTCATTTTATGTCCCCAAGTATCCCACACTTCATTCGTTCCCAATTTCCCCCAAGTCCCCAAATTTCTTTAATTAAATTTTGATGTTCCATTTTTATTTTAAAAAAATGCGTTTAATTTTTTTTTCAATCAACATACCTCTCTTGATGCGTACATTTCGTACTTCTTCAGAACACATTCAAAACTTACCACCATACCTCATGTTTCTAATCACCTTGCAGCCTACTGCTGCCACACTCAAAGCCTGTTTTGACCATTCATAGGCTCACATGGGTTGTTTCTTCTGCCAAGCCCAATGCTTAACTAGCAGCCTAGCATGACACACAGATCAACAAATGAATGGGAACATCCCAGTAAGTTGATCTGTTGAGGACCATGCAATAGAGAAGGGGCAATGCAAAACTCATTATTAGATGTATGCACTCTTGACTTCATGTGCTTTCATGGCCTTCAATAGCAATGAAAGAAGTAATGTAGAGACTACTAGCCCATAACAAGGTGATAAATTAAGTCTGCATTTCTCTGCGTGGTCAGGTTTCTGTTTGAGTTTCTTGCTTTTTACTAGTGCTGTTTTTCTGCAGGAGTTGTTGGGTCATGTAGAAATTAACCTTGCGGATGTGGTGAGGAATAAGCGCATAAATGATGATTATGTGTTGGCTGATTCTAAGAACGGAAGAGTGCAAGTGGAATTGCAGTGGCTGCCAGGCTAAGGGTTCTAGTGGAGAACCAGAACTTTGTATAGTAGTTTTGGTTCTTTGGGTTGTTGATGGAGTCTACCAGCAATCTGCATTTGAGGTTTACTGTTGCAGAATATCACTTTGTACAGGCAGAAAGTCCAGTAAGTATGCTAGTGATGCTGAAGGTTGATATCTTTGCTACTGATTTGGCTTACCAGACAAAGGCATGACTACTAAAGGCTATTTAGAGGGTTTCGTGATCTCTTAGCACAGACAGAAAGTAGTTGGCTGTCACAAATTGCCATGTTAGTTTTTGGATGGTAAATGTTATACAAATTAGCAATTTTGAACAGCTTTTAAAAAAAAGCCAGGTAGATGCAGGATAAACCACTTCAAATCAGTCTGAAGCTATGTGTAAGCAGTACATGGGTGGCTTCAGATGAACGCCGCTGCCCACAACCATTTTCCGTTTTTCTGACACCATCTGATGGGTGGTAACCTGTCTTTTGCATTGTTCATAAAAAACATTTTTCTCAACAATTCAGAAAACTTGGAGCCTTCAAATTCTTAAGGTTTTTGTTGAGAATTTGCAGATTTTTTAGCTAAAATATATAACGAAAATGCCTTAAACTTTGCAGTCTTCAAAATTGAGAAATTAAAATTTAAAGATTATAGTGAGAAATCGTTGCAGGTCCATTGTATATAGTTTGTAGGTTTTTTGTGAACACTGGTCTCTTTATGAAGCTACCCTAAAATGTTCGTCCAATGATCAAATTTTAAAATTTGTCAAAGCAAACCACTAAATATCATTTTTTCAATGATACGTGACAATTTGTGCATGTTTTCTGAAGGGATTAATTCAACTATTGATGGATTCATGTTACTTCCAAATAAATGTAGAGAAGAGCTCTCATTGCTTAATAACTATATTACACAATATTATGCTTTTGCTCTATGTGAATAGAACTTTACTTCCTCTCTATTAAGAGATGAGTCTAATGCTTCAACTCACTCTCAAAATTCGCATTTCCAAGATTATTGCAAATAAGAATTTGGGTTTTTTTTAATTAAAAAATCATATGGAAATTTTGTCCATCTTCAATCTCTATCCCTGCACCCGCTCCAAGAATGAGAAAGAAAGCTCCTACTTCCTCCAAGTAAGTATAAAACCACTCATGGAGTTGAAACATTATGAACTTTTTTGACATTTTCAACTCAATGGACCCTTTTGCAAGGCACTTAAAAGACTAGTAAGTTTGGATTTGATTTGCTTATTTGAGTTGGCCCAAGAGTGTACGTGAAGGACTATCCTCAATTTTCCATTTGATCTCGAGTTTATGTATGCCATGTTGCAAGACCAATGGTGGAAATAGCTATTTAGGATTTATGCACATATCTCCTCACCCATCACATGGGGGTGTCGTCAACTTGGATGGGCAAGATTTTCACTCGGGAGCTTATGGGCGGCTAAGATGAGTCGATGGGAGGAAATCATTGTGTTAGGGATTTATGCATCTAGCGAAAAACCCTATCCACCTTGATGGCAAAATCCTACGAATGTCCGGAGATATTGCTCATCCATTTACATGGAGGGGGGGTTGTTCCCGTCCATTTCTTGAATTTCCACTAAGATGCCTGTAGGAGCTTGAGTTTCTAGCTTGACTAGTGTATAACTACCTTTAGAGTTTTCCCTTTAAGCCTACAAAACTATATGTAATGGACCTGGAACATTAAGTCTCAAGAAGAAACGTCTTCAAAATTATAAGGCTGTAAGTGTAATTTGTAGAGAAAAATGTTTTTGTGTGAACAATGCTCATTACATGGTTGAGGAATGCTTTAAGGTTTTGAAAATGATGGGGGAAACCTACATGTGGTGGCAAATGTTGATCATCATTTTGGAAAGACATTAGAATTAGAATCTATACAAATAAGTTCGCATTTCAAAAAAAATGCTAAAATAGTGATTAGGCTATGGAAAGTGTTGATTCTTATTTATGGGCCCCTATCTCTTGAGCATAGCAATGAAGTTGACAGTTGTGATGTTTAATTTTTCATAAAAAACAAAGGTTTCCAACTTTAGCAAATCAATTCTTTAACTTCCTCTGAAAATTAATTTATGATTTTGCATTTTTCACTCGTAGAGTTCTATTTGTTGTGTTGAACTTGTACTTGTCCCATTAGGTTATAATCTACCAAAATTTATGTGTCCCACCATTGGCTTGAAAATGATCGTCCCCTTGTGCACAATGGTTCTCTAGGCTTTGCAAGGGTTCGAAATGAAGCATCAAGGGGGTTGATTGCAAAACTTGGCCAACATTTTGCTTCACCATAATGACATATATTGCTCCTAAATATGTGGTGGCCAGCATATCTTGCCAAGATTTATGTTATTCATAAGTATGTTTCACGAATTGTTCTTTTGCTTTCTATAATTAAACCATAGTTATTAAAAGAGAGAAGTTATATATTTGAAATGTATTTTTTTTAAAGGAATGAAGATTAAATGTAATGTGTGTGTTTTTTGTATTATGTGTGGTTCGCTAAAATATAAAGTGGTGTGACCTTGTCAAAATAGGAAAAGTTTAAGGACTTGCTATCACATATGTGTCCCTATCTAGGTGAAGAGAGCGCTCCCCTTACCTATTCGGGAAGGAGCATTTCGGTGTGGCAACAGAGTGAGGACGTGACGGAGGACAAGCTAACACACTCACATAGGGAAGTTGTATTTATGTCTCTAAGGCTAATGCTGCGACAAGGCTAAAGTAAGCTCATGACTTGAATATATTTGGTGTCGCTAACAGGGACTAGCTTAGGGCTTAGCTCTATTCATCCATTCATTCTAAGCTATTGGGATCACCCGCCCAATGTTAATTAGGAGGTCACACTTCAAAAAACTTACAATTTTGGAGTCTTATATGTGTTAGTTTTATTGCTTTTGATTTAGTTTTGAAGTTTATTTGCATTAGGGCATCCTATTTTCATCTCTTGGAAGAACAAAATCCTGATTTCTTAGTGATTTACATGATTAATGAGCCTAGAGATATGATTATGGAGGTGTGAGTCAACAAACAAGAGTCACAACATATGTGCACCTAGAGACATGAGCCTAGAGAAAAAAAAACTAAAAAATCTTAAAATCTAAGAAAAAAAATATTTTAAAAAAGGTTTTGTTATAGCTTGAGCAGAACAGAAAACGACCTGCACTCAACAGAGTACTTCCATGTTAAGAAGGCAAAACTCCTTTGGATCCATCTCAAGCAAGGAGATTTGGGACAAGATGAGTCAACTAAACGTAGACGTCAGCGGAGAAATAACTGAACACTTGGAAACAGGAACCGCCCACAGTCCTTCGAACCTCAGATTCATCAAATGGCTCTATAAACGTCATCATAAACTTCATGAAAACAGCACTTGACCATACTATCTTTGGATAAAGCTTCAGTAAACAAGCAGGAGCAGAACTAGGAACCTAAGGTTCGCTCCCTCAAGAAGTGAAACATTTTGGTGTCAATCATGAGCTAGGCTTATCCCAAGCTAACCACGATTGATTAGTAGCTCAACAACCGTAGTTACAGCAATCAAGACATGTTTCTTTTGTTGTACCATTAGGAATGAGTGTTCCTCAAAACACGCAATAGCAACCGCACACAATGTCAATCATGAGCTAGGTTTATCCCAAGTTGACCACGATCGATTAATAGCTCAACAATGGTAGTTATAGCAATCTGCGCATGTTTCTTTTGTTGTACCATTAGGAATGAGTGTTCCTCAAAACACACAATAGCAAGCGCACACAGTGCAAGCATGATTCCTAATTTCCACATGAGCTCATTATGGAAGCGTCTTCACCACGGAACCAAGTTCCAGTTATGGAAGCATCTTCACGGAACCAAGTTTCAGTTCTTCTTCTCTATTCGAACGAGGAATTGGGAAAACGAGGTAAAGAGCCAATGTTTATGACTACCTCAAACCAAAGGGATCTACAAGGGAGTTCGGTCAGCAGCATAAGACAAGTGCCATCGGAAAACCACATAGCCCAATCCCACAGGGCAAGAATTCCCAAACCCTAAAACATAGGGTTTTGTGCAGCCACTCCCTTATGTTGCATTGTCATGTGAATATGCAAAAGACATACTTAGAATGGTATTTGAAATGGGAAGGGGGGTTGCCACAAGCATAATACCTAGAGGAGCAAAACAAATCCATTCCACATCTCAAGGATGATGACCAAAATTTAATGGAACTGGAGATTCTATTCAATATCTAGAGAAGTTCGATGGAATTTGTGAGGCCATGGGAAGGATTGATGATCCCATAAAGATCTATTCATTCGACTTTTTCCTTGAAGAGACAAGGCAAGCCAGTCAGTGGTTTAGGTCTCTTAGCCCACATGAAAAGGTTAGCTATCAGGTCATGAGATACATTTGTTGTGGGATTCTTGCCCAATGGATCCCCATTGTGCAAATCTCTATAAGAGGAGGGAGAAACAAAGTGGGACTACATTGCTAAAACTAGGTATCTCCACATGAGATACAACCCCCACTAGAGACTAGATGACGTATTGCTGTCGATTGATTTTATGATTGGTCTCAACAAGAGCAAAAGGGTTCATGGCCATCTCTATGGATCCCCATTGTGCAAATCTCTATAAGAGGAGGGAGAAACAAAGTGGGACTATATTGCTAAAACCAGGTATCTCCACATGAGATACAACCCCCACTAGAGACTAGATGATGTATTGCTGTCGATTGATTTTATGATTGGTCTCAACAAGAGCAAAAGGGTTCATGGCCATCTCTATAGGTCTAGACACTACATCTTCAATGAGTTTTGTCCGTGAGGCAATAGACCTCTAGTGAAAGACAAGGATATAGAAGTTGTCCATCTAAGCCAAGAGATAGGAGACACATCATCCAAGGGTGTAGAAGTTGTCCACCTAAGCAAGAGATAGGATACGCATCATCTAAAGACTCAACGGCTAAGGGTGCCCTAGTCAAGGACATGAGCATGGACGAGTTAGAGTCCTAGTCAAGGACATGAGCATGGACAAGTTAGCAAAAAATATGCTCAACCGTTTAGGCCATTAGTGGCAAGGCTAGCCGTAAGGGAAACCCCAAGGCTAGCCAGCTCCTTAAGTGGGACATCCACATTTATTTCCACTGAGAGATATGGTTTGGTGTGAAATTTATCACCCATAGTATCCCCACTTCTAAGGCCTAGATAACAAAGCAGTATTATACTCATTGCCAATGCCATGGCAATCATGATACAACCCATTGTTGGTACTAGGGAAACTCAACACTACTTGTCGGGCGGAATTGCAAATTTCGTGAACGATGGGATTCTCAGGAAAAATTAGAAATATTTTAACCTATGCTTCGAACGCCAAAGAAACCACTAGTCCTACTGCCATACCAAATGCTTCTCAACCAGCATATAATTTAGTGCCCATTTACGAGAACCCTATACCAAGATGTATATATAGACTAACACAAATGCCATGCCCACTAGTATTACCATCCCAACTGGTTTCTCCTGGAACTACACCAGTACATTGGCACAGCAAAATCTGAGAGTCAAGAAAAGGAGAGCTATTACCTCGCTTGAGAGTATCCCAAAGCCCATATTCAATCATAGAACTAGTATGGAAACCTCAGTGTGTACTGACAAAGACCATAGCCGAACCCATGACCATTCTTCAGAAGCCACAAAAAGAGCTACCTTTGCCTCTGGAACCAATACAACCAAATTCCAATTCACTAGATGTAGTGAAGGAGAACTCAGCAGGAGGTGAAATATCCTCAGAAGTTTGAGTCCCGATAAGTTCTCTTTGATAAGAAAATCCTCAACTTTGGAGAGACTTATCAAATTGGATAATTGGGAGCCTAAGGCCCACAAACTTGAACCTAAAGAGAATGATGATGAGTTGTGCCACACTGAGCACTCTCCTTTCATACCTGAGACAAAAGGACATCTAAAAGTGTATGTATATGTGTTAAATGGGTCGCATTTAGATAGTTTTATGGTCTCTTTTGTATCATTTGGGCGAACAAATGTGGGCTCATGCTGGTTATTGTGGCTTTTTCTGTACCCAACTCAGTTGATGCATGTGGATCTGATATGATGGGATATCGAAGTGGGGAGAGGTTTTTGAAACTAGTTTGTGTTGGGCTAGGAGGTGAGGTTTGTCGGTGTATTTCTGTTGCTGTGCTTACTAGAGTTTTTGATAACTGAAGCCTTTAGCTTCTCTTTTCTCCAGTACTTCCTAATAGGCAATTATCTCCTGGGCCCAATTCTGCTTCTAGGTGTTGCAACTCCTCCATGACACCAAATATTATTCCCCGCATCCTCTTGTTGGTTTTCTTCTTTCTACTCTTCTTGAGCTCCTTCATGATTTCCTTGGTCTCTATTAATAATGTCTGGCCTTCCTGTAACTCTCCAAAGGTGAGTGCTGGTGGTTCTACTTGCTATTCTTGTTCTTCGTGCACTAGATCTAGAAGAGGCAGCTGTGCTACATGATTCAACACCTTTGTCAATAAGTAAGGATTGTAGACCTTTGACTAGTGCATCTTTAGATAGTTTTCCATCTCCCTATGAATGTACCATTCCCAATCATCTTCTTTTTCTTCATGCACTTTGGCAATTTTGTTAAGGGGAACCCTGTTGTAGCCATCCTTTGGTTTCACCTACATTATGAGGGAAATGGCTCTGCAAGCTTTCTCTATCACCTCATCTCTGATATTGTCATATTTAGCCCCATTGAAATTGTAAGAGCTCTTCTTCAGCATTGCGTCCAAGGGCATCTACTAGAAGTTGTGAGAGTGGATCTTTATTGGTAGGACCTATGTTGTGGTTCCATCTGCTTTGGTCACATTCCCTCTCTTTGTGGCCTTGTCATAGGATTTTAGGTACTCCACTCACAATTCTGGATTGAATGTACAGGGGAGACACTCTGCCATTCTTCCTAGGCCAACTTTTTCTAGTTTGTCTGTGACTTCCGATTCATCCAAGATCTGCAAGCACTCTAGGCTGTGGTACTATAGAGCTATCTTCCCATGGGTAGTATGGACATCCTTGCTTATGATTGATTTATGGAATGCTTTTGCATATTGTCCCAAATAGCTTAATTTTGGGCCATGTGTTGGTCTCTTCTTCCTACTTATTAGTGACTCAATTGCACTGGCTTGTGTGACTGTCAAAGTCTCCTCGACTTCTGGTTCAGAAGTAGCTGAGGTCGACATCTGTAATAATGATAAGAAGGTTAGTCCTATGATTAGTGAGAGCATGTGCCCATTGCCTCTTTATCTTCTTCTTCTTCTTCTTCTTTTGGGAGTGTGTGTAAGTGTTATATTCGATGAGAAGTGTGTTAGTGGTGTGAGCAATAACAAGGTATGAGTCTATAGGCGAGAAGGTGCACACCGTGAGAATGCAGGTTTATGCATCGTGAGATAGCAGGGTACGAAACCCGTGAGGGGTTGAAACCATGAGACAGTTAATCCGTAAGGAGTTGAAATCGTGAGATGGGTTGAAACCATGAGACAGCTAATCCGTGACATGGGTTGAAACCAAGAGACAGTTAATCCGTGAGATGGGTTGAAACCGTGAAATGGTTAAAGCCGTGAGATGGGTTGAAACCATATGAGACAGTTAATCCGTGAGATGGGTTGAAACTATGAAATGGTTAGAACCGTGAGAGGCAGTTAATTCGTGAGATGGGTTAAAATCATGAAACGGTTAGAACCGTGAGGCAGTTAATCCATGAGATGGGTTGAAACCATGAAACGGTTAAAACCTAAGAGTGCAAGTTTATGCACTGTGAAATAGCAGGGTATGAAACCTGTGAAACAGTTAAAACCGTGAGAGTGCAGGTTTATGCACCGTAAAATAATAGGGCACAAAACCTGTGAAATAGTAAAAAAACCGTGAGAGTGCAGGTTTATGCACCATGAAATAGTAGGGTGTACGAAACCCATGAAACAACAGGTGCACGCACCCAATTTTATTGTACTTTTTTATCATTTTTTGAGAGTTAAATTGTGAGTGCAGGTTTATATCTTGAGTGTAGAACAAAGGATCAAATATGCGCATGCAACAATCACAATTTGGGTTTTTTTTGTAATAATTAATCATGACATGCAATTTGATTAAGTAAAAGAAGGAAAGAATTGAAAAAGAAAAAACATAAAGGCAAGGCACAAGCTCCTACCTTAACTTGAAGATGCTGATTACGTGGGCAGATGAACACTTGGAAATCAAGAGCGGCACAGAGAGGAAATGCTTTGGTGATGCACACACAATGAAGAATTACAAACGCGGAATGCACAAAAAAGGAAAAATTTTGATTTTATGGCACAGCCGTCGAACTGGGGGTGGCTGTCTTAATGAAGTATGTCATGTGGCATTCCATGATTGGTCGAAGGAAGGTGGCCGTTTCACTCCCTGAAGTAGTAAGGCGGTTCATGGCATGAACCATTTAGAACCAGTTCATGACATGAACTGTTTGGACTATTTCATGACGTGAACTGTTTTGGACTGTTTCACATGAACTATTTTATGTTGAGTGCATGCAAGGTACCTTATGTTCCTTTCATGCTCAATCATGCAATCAAAAGTTGGTTGAATGAAGTGAATGATCATGTTTCATGGCATGAATATTAAGCATTTTTACCTTGTATCCATTTTTGAGCAATGGATACCTTTGTACCTCCTTTTTGATAATTTCCACGGAAACCAAGGTGGTACTTTGACACTTCTAGGTTTTTGTTGTTGCAATCATTTTAATTCCATGTGAGAGTGCTTGATCTTTCCCTCCATCCAACTAAAGAGTGCCTCTACTGGATCTTGTTGATTTGGATTTGTCTTTGTCTCAATTGGTTGCACCTTTTCTTTTTTCTTCTCAATAACTTTTCCCAGCTCTTCTATTTTGGTGGGTGCAGTTGGTGGGAGTGCTATCTTGAGTTTATCCTATTGAATTGGCTTCTTTCTCCATGCCAATGTTTGTGCTTTCCTAGCATTTGTTTTAGCTGGGAATTGGCTTTGGTTGCTCTTACTGTCCCTTCCTGTTTTTTTGAAGGTATTTGCATCTCGAGTATCTGTTTGGCCTTGGCCTCTCTTGCCTTGGCTTCTTCCTGAGCTTGCTTAATTTTATCCTTGGCTAGCTCTTTTTATTGTTTTGATAGATGCTCTTGCATGAGCATCTCTTGTGTCAATGGTCTGAAATATTTTTTAAGCTTGCTTATATTGATAAAACCCTCCATTTGTATGCCCTCAATTGTTTCAATTCTGACTTACCCTTGCTGTGTGATTTCGAACACTCGAAAGGGTCCTAATCCTTTGTACTTGAGTTCCTTTTTTCTACTGCTTCCGACACCATACATGAGGACGAGATCCCCCGCCGTTTTCAATTCTTTTTGTTTCAGTTTATTGTCAAACCAATGCTTCCTTCATTATTTTTTGACCATAAGACCATGTGATGTAATTAGTCAAGTTTTATCAAGTTTCTCTAAGTCAACCAACCTTTCGGCTAATGCATTCTCAGTTAATCATTCTTGCACCGCAATTCACAAGCTTGGAACTAAGTACTCCATACGCATTACTGCCTCAACACCATAAGCTAGACAGAAGGGAGTATATCCCGTCGCTACCTTATACGATGTTCGATATGCCCATAGAGCTGCAGTTAACTTATATTCCCAATCCGTGTGCAACTTGCTTCTAATGTTTTTGTCAAGATAGTACACAAAATCTTATTTGTACTCTCCACTTGATTATTTGCCTATGAATAATAAGGGGATGACTTCTGGTGGACTACAAGGAATCCAACAAGTAAGTGATCAATCACCTCATTAATGAAGTGTAAACCGCAATCACTGACTAATTCTAATGGGCAACCGAATCTCAAAATGATTTTTTCATATAAGAACTCAGCTCTTGTTCGTGCATCAACTCGCTTAGAGGCTCTAGCCTCTGCCCATTTCGTGAAATATTGTGGCCACAATCACATATCGGGCTTGTGATGGATACGCAGCTGGACTAATAGGTCCAACAAAATCAATTCTCCATTTCTCAAAAGGTTGTCTTACAATAACAGGGGGTAAGTGGCATGCTGTCTCTTTGTTGCAGAATAGCAAATCGTTGATACTCTTCGCATCTTTTTACAAACTCCATGGCGTCCCCGAATAATGTCAGCAACCATAGTCACGCTTGAAGCACCTTGCAAGCTGTAATTTCCCCAGCGAAGTGTCCACCAGCTATTCCTGAGTGTGCTTCATCTAATATTATGACAAATTCATCTTCCCACACACATCTTCTTAAGACATTATCCTTACTCAACTTGTATAGGTGTAGCCAGCTTAATAAGTCGACGCATTATATCTTTGTTCAAGGATCATTCTTGTAGAAAACCATAAGCTAGATAATCTAATATTTCTTTGCTCCATTCAGGCACCATGTCGTTTGAACAAACAAGCATCTAGGAGGTCACCATCAACACCAGTTGCCAGTTTCCCATTTGGAATTCTCAACATATGATCGGCCAACACATGTGTTCCCTTTCTTACCGTGACCGTGACCGTGACCGTGAAGTCGAATTAATAGTAATAACAACCAGTGTGTGATTCTTCCTGTGGTGCAAGGCTTATTCACCAAATATAATAAGGACTGATGGTCCACAAAGAATACAAATTTGTTGGCCAATAGGTAATGTCGATACTTCTTAACAGCATAAACCATGGCCAAACCCTCCCATTCTGTGGTGGTATAATTCACCTCTACATCATTCAATTGGCGACTAGCCAAGTAGACTGGGTAGTCCAGTTTGAACTCACCAAGTTGTGCCAATACACATCCTATAGCGAAGTTCGATATATCGATGTGTACATGGAATATAAGATCCCAATTGGGTGGTCTCAGAATTGGTGCACTAGCAAGTGCTTGCTTCAATTTATCATATGCTGCTTGGCATTCTTCAGTCCATTCAAAGGCAATAAGTAACCTATATAATGGTCTGGCAATTTCAGCATAAAATACTATGAAGGGGCAATAGTACCCAACGTGGCCCATAAACAATTCCAAAATCAATTTAACTTTTCATTCGTCAGTGGAGATACCGTTCTTAGAGACAATGTGTCCCAAGATCACACCGTGTTTGACCCAAAATTGGCATTTTAAAGGGTTTAAGGATATACGATACAATCAACATTGCTCAAACACCTTTCTCAAGTAAGCCAAATGGTCTCACCACCACGGGAGTGTGCACATAGATCATCAATGAATACATCCAACCACTTTTGAAGGTTGTGCACATTAATCGTTGGAATGTTGCTGGGGCATTGGTGAGACTGAAAGGCATAACTTTGTAAGCAAACGTCCCCCACATTGTCTTGAAGGCCATTTTATGCTGGTCCTCGAGTGCTATAGACACCTGATTGTAATCTGAAAATCCGTCTAAGAAGCTGTAAGCTTCTTCACCAGCTACTCTTTCCAAAACGTGCTCTGTATAAGGCAGTGGGGGATAATGTTCCTTCCTAGTAGCTGCATTGACCTTTTTGAGATCAACATAGACTCTAAGTTTCCCATTCTTTTTTGGCACTATCACGATTGGTGATAACCAATCCGTATGTTCTATCTCGTTAGATGAAGTCTGCAGCAATGAGTATCAATTTTCCCCTTTACCAATTGTTGCATATTTAGGATTTCTCTGATATGGTTTTTGCCTGGTTGGTCTTGATCCGTCCATGATTGGGATTGTGTGTTGTACCACTTTAGGTGGTACACCCTTCATCTCTTTGTAGTTCCAGGCGCAAAACAATCCTTAAACTCCTTAAGGAGAGCAACAAGCTCCTTTTATTCAACTAGAGTCAAGTCCTTAGTGATATAAACAGGTTTGTCTTCCTCTCCTGGCTCTGCAATATCAATTTCCTTGACCTTAGCTGGGCCATCGTATGATGTGGATAAACCATCTTCCTTAACCCTTTTGGCCATCAACTAGACCACTTTTCGTTCGTCAATTGTCTATGTCTTGAAATGGTTTGGTACTGAAAGTAGTTATCCTCATCCTCTCTTTTTGTTTTAGCCATCATCTTCTTAGCCTCGCGCTCGGCTTCCGCCAAAGCCTTGTTTCATTTTTGATGGCCAGCTTTTGTAAGCTTAGGCATTTTCAGTTCTTGAAGGGTGACTTCCTCCCTATGTTTCCCTTCAAAGGGATATCTTGCTTAACTCCTCACCCCAATCTTTAGAAAACTCATCGTGTACCTTAGTATCTTTGAGGTATCTCAGCCACTGGGCATCCATGGGTTTTCTTCATAGTAGGGCATCTTGTCGAGTGATATATTGTTTCTACTTTCGCCATCTTCTAAGGCATTGGACACTGGTACGACCTTGTGATCCACTCCCTTCTATGCTTGAAGCTTCCTCCTCCTATTCCTCTTCAATGGGTTGCCAATTAACCATACAGACAGAGGTAGTGGAAATATTTCCAAATTCAACGTATTGGGTTCCTCAAGGTTGCATCACATCTATGGTGGCTAGCATATGCATCCAAATTTCAATGAAATCTGGAGGAGGTAGTGATGCATACATTTCCGCTTCCTCCTCCTCTTTTGAAAATTCCACCGTGGGCTGGCATACTTGTATGGATGTGGTTCGCTCGGTTGTGACCAAATCATTACCAAAAAGTTACCCTTCCATGGGGTGTGATTTCCATGTTCGTAGATCTATCTTTAGGATTTGTGAGTCCCTTCAAACATACACATGCTCTAATTCCCAATCGTGCACCAAGTTGGATTCCCTCATGAAGAGTCTCCCCAAGATTATGTCATATGAGTTTGGTTGGTGCAGAAAATTTACTACCTCAAATGTATAACGGTAGTGGAAATAAAGCCTAGCTTAGAATCCATCAAATTTATGAGCCCATTATCTTGCTAATCACCTAGTGAATCAGGATTAGTAGATAATCAAGTTTTTACCTCTCTTTTTCAAGAGCTTTTGTACCCCCAGCTGGTGGAGGGGCTTGATCTCCCTCCAAGCTCAACAATAAGCTTCAAGCCTTTAGCCACACATAGCCACAAGCCCCAAGCTTCAGCCCATCAAGACAAATCATCAAACCGCCGCGCAGAGCTGCAGATTTTTACGTTTTTTTAGGCATCTTTTTTCTGAAGGAAAATGGAGATCTTGTCTGCACCAAATACAATGGGTCTGATTCCTCTTGGCCCCAAGGGTTTTCAAGGGTGCTCTACAAGCTGGTGAAGATAGTTTTTGATTTCATCAAGTCTACAGTGAGATCCAAGCTCTCCATCAAATCTGCAGAGGTGACTTTGGTAAAACAGAGATTAAGCATTCAATGTTTGGTCAAATCTTGTGTTTCTTGGCTTAATCCTCTACTAGACTAATTTCTATTGATGGCCTTGAAAGGGGTTGAGCTCATTTGAACTCTAAGGCGCCCCAGATCTGGACTCCCCGCATACTCTGTTTTTTGCACACAAAATAGATGATTATTTTGCTAATCAGTGATTAATCAACACTAATCACTATATTTTGGTACAATTGAGGGTTCAAATTAACCATTGGGTATCTAATAAAGATCCTTATAACTTCATATTGCAATTCGAAGATGGTTTGATACTCCAACCATTCACTACAGATTTGTTACCCTTATTTTAATGTAATTTCTGGTGAATTTATGCTGATAAATCTGTTGTAATCATCACCTAAACACCAAATTGAGTTGTAAAAGGGTAGAAACTGTCCTTGAATCTTGAAATTGGATCTAGAGGTAAGACCCCCTTCACATCATGAGCACGGCACAAGAGATAGCCAAATTTAATGGAGAGCAGTTTTATACATGGCAAACAAAAACCATGTATTTGCTCATGAGGTAAGACCCCCTTCACATCATGAGCACGGCACAAGAGATAGCCAAATTTAATGGGGAGCAGTTTTATACATGGCAAACAAAAACCATGTATTTGCTCATGAGAAAAAATCTGTGGTGGGAGCTAGTTGAGGGAAGAGATGAATGCCCAGAGGTGAGTGGGAAAAATGAGTGGAAGAGAAGGAATGAGAAAGCATTAGGACTTATCGCACTCAGTTTAAATGATGAAATTATTCATCACATCACAGGGATACAACAATGGGCAAAAGATGCATGGGATGAACTCAATAAATTATTTGGCACTCGATACCATGTTAAATTTGCAGCAATGTGATGAGCTATGGTGGATCAAATGCTAGAATCAACATCATTAGAAAAGAGATTAGATGATAATTAAGACGTAATTAGTGAGCAATTAACTGATAGCTTAATGTAGGCATGGATAATCAAAAACCAGCAAATTCTCATTAGGCCAATGCCTCAATTTATAGAGTTTACATCCATGCATCTAATCCCACTGATCTCTCCTTGATTCACTCCACCTCTTTTACTTAATTCTCTCCACCTCTTCCCAGAATATCTCCACACCTCCTAAATCTTCTCATGCAACCCTTTATTCTCTCCCAGTAGATACTTCTCACCTTTTCACAACTTCTTACTCATTTACAGATTCTCTTTTACAGCCTCTTGCTACTAAGGGCTTGTTCCCGCACACACCCTATTCACTTGATATTTCAACATGAGCAAGATGTGTCCATTCATTCATTCCCTAGGGATGGATATGAGACGCACACATGGAAGGAACCCTCACTTGCCAGAGAGCCCACAGACATAGGCAATCTCGCAGTTGTACTATCCACTTCCGTACAAATGCCATTGGGATAACTGCTACGCAGTTCACCAACATTGTGGGCAGACATAAAAGAATGGGTAGAGGGCATACTAAAGCCAACAGCCACTGCAGAAGAGATTCAGTCACCTCTAGCAAAAAGACACTTAAAACACGCAAGGGAAAGAACGCCTAGATTTGTCAAAATATCGGTAGCACAAAGGGGGATTGTATCCATTCATTGAGAAAATACCTTATATACAATTGGCCCTTATTCACACTTGGGCGCCCAAAACTTACTAAATAAGGCCTTGGGTGGCCAATCTCTCATAATGTTACAACTTTTATAGTGCCTTTGCATGACACTTATTAATGTCCTCAAATGGAGGATCATAATTGTTAACCCTAACTGGGATTAACATGCTTTGGAATTTTCAAGTGTGTTGAAGATTCACGATATACTAGAGCACCTTCTACTACCCAGAGCAAACCATCTTTGTCCACGGTGCTCCATTTTTGTTGTGTTTTGCCAATGCTTTTTCCACAAAAGTAAATTGAAAGCTCACAACATGAGACAATTCTAAGATTGTCAGCAAGGGCAAGGCTTGATTATTGTTTACGAGTTGTAGAGATGAAGGCAAGCTAGTTGCTTTTTAGAAGACTCAAGACTTAAAACAATTAATATTTATTACACACCATATGAAAGATCCACTAGCTCGTACTCCATTAGAGGTGACAAGGGCACGGATATGGCTAAAGGAAGCAACGATGACACACAAGGAGGAGGAATTAAGTAAACATCCAAGGAATCAAATGTTGGTGCATTATGCTTAAGATTAAAACTTTATCTTATTTAGGTAACCTTAAGTAAAGAACTTTATCCTATTTAAGTAATCATTAGTAATTTTAAGATTTATCTTATTTAAGTAATCTTTAAGATAAGATAAAGTTCTAATACAAAATCTTTACAATTTTTTTTTTGAGATTTTAATGAAATGCATTGTTCCGTAATTTTTACGAGAATATATATAACACCTTTTTTTTAAAGACTAACACCTTTTAAAAAAAAGAAGTTTTAATGTAAAAGAACTTTAAACATGGAATAACAACATTTTAAAAAAATAGAAAATTTAAATATAAATGCATAAAAATTATTTAGTAAAATAACTTTAAATATTAAACATAAACAAAAAAAATTCTTAAAAAATAATTAGCCACAAAAAATTTAAACTAAAAAATAAATCATTAAAATTTATATTTAAAATTTAGAATTACCATTTAAGACATTAAAAAAATCCAATGTAAAAAATCTTTTTCTAATTATTTAACTAAAAGCTTTGCTAATGCAATAGAAACACAACCTTTTTATAATATTTCTTTGAAATAAAATTTAAAGATAATTAATTGGATAAATAACATAGAATTTAAATTTATGAGTTAAAAACTAAAAATATAAGATTAAAATATATACTTTTTCATATTGTTTTATAAAAGAACATGGTTAAATAACTAATAATACTTTAAAAATGTGACAAACTCTCACAAAATAAGAATTTAAAAATTTTGAAATAATGAGTGAAAACCTAAAAATAGGGTTGAAAAGTAAACTTTTCTAGTTAGTGAATAAAATAACATCAATATTTATAACTATAAATATAAATGTTATTTATTTAAATAAAATAAATATAACATCTGAAAATATATTAAACTACTACAATGAGGCCAACAAAGAGTTGAGCCCATGCACCCAATTGTAAATGGCCTTCTTGTTTTTTTTTTCTGTGAAAAAGGTAAGTTCATATTGGGTGTGTAAGTGGTGTGACTAGTTTTATGTTTGCATGAATATCTGGCTAAGAAATTATCCAAGAATGACTTAAATTTAAAAAAATACCGTATCACAATGATCAAACTTGCATTTAACATTGTTAACAAGAAAAAATCAAACTACTCAATGAAATCTATTGTCAAAACACACAAAACCTAATGCATTCATGTAGAGGCAACCACATCAAGGACACATTAAATGAAAGCCCCTATGATAACCCATACAACCTTGACCCACAAACTAAAAACCCTATGATGATAGGGTGGGAGCATATAAGTATCCACATGCACAAAGCTTGCATGCATACATCACAACCCTGTAGTAACACCCATAGCAAGACATGTCTACATTGCAACATACCAAACACAGACATAACACCATCAAGCAACCAGTTATGATCATGAAACATCCATGCATGAATAGCACAACACATAAAGAATCCATCATTAGAATACACCTTGAACATCATTAAGAATATTAAAGACACATAATCTCCCTATCATGATGACGACTCATTGTAAGAAATAGAAATCCAAATATACATGGAAATGGACCAATTTAAAACATTTCTCCTTTGTGAAAAATCTCTACTTTAATCAAAATGAGTGCTATGTCATTGCCTATGGGCAAGGTAAAAAGAAAACTAAAGAACTATAAAACATGTTTAAACTAACTAAACACACTTACAAAACATTCTAAAGCTAGATAGCAATGTTAATGCTAACTAAAAAGCAAACTAAACAACAATACAACATGCTAGAACTAACAAAACATACATATACAAAGAGCACAAACAACCCCCATGTAGGTTGAAAAGCCCTCCCTATAAACAAGCATGCATGACTCACGAGCACCCCTATGAGGTAAAGAGGTAGACCCCTATACGAAAGGGCAAACAACCCCTGCAATGCTAAAGATCTTTTCAAACTATGATGACTACAAAAATCAAGGCAAATTATCAACCCCCGTCTTACAGGGCCACCATTGTAAACCTGATCAGCAAACCAAAGATGACGGACACCACAAACAAGCACATTAGAGATGCCAAAAAAATGCGAAATTAATATCAATATAAAATGCCACATCAACACCCCTCGCACAAATCATGAACAACCATCAACACACAATTACTGCAAATCCAAGGTACAAACCACAGAGACAAAGCAAGCATACCAAAAATAAGCACCACAAGCATTGACCATGAAGGGCTATCAATACATGGCACAATCCACATCCTCAGGGGGGTTAACCTAAAAATATGTAATTATAGCACGTGCGTTCAAGTGAAGGAGTTTTTTAACTCAAAATTTTAAGGCCAATTTACAGAAAAACAATTATAGAAAGGGTTTTTTCAATCAATTTTGAAAAAAAAAACCGTTAGTCCTTAAATAAAAAGGGGGTCATTTTACTCATTGAAAATTCAGAGGTAAGGGGTTTTTTAAATAGCCCTTGAATGCACGTGATACATAGAGTTTCTTAGTAGTGTACCCCCTGAGCCCACATCACATCACTTGCTAGACAACAGACATGAGGAGCATGGAAGTAGCATGCCACAGCCCACACCATAAATAGACCATGATGAGACAAACACAAAAAGAGCAACAAGCGAAAAAGGTGTGTACAAAGTTGATTCTTTATCAAGAAACCCTAAACCCATTTCACACAAGATATTGCCCAAAAGCCATCTCATGATGACAACTAAACCCCAAACCACCACCCCTCCTTATTAAAGTGCATTTAATTGCATGAATATAAGTATTCCTTCTTACAAGTACTTTTTTAATTTAAAAAGCCTCATCTTTTAAAACATCTATACTCTTATTAAACACAAGCTTTCCCACTTCCACATGGCCAAAAGAGAGGAGGGAGAGGGCCAAGGGACAAAGGGGAGCGATTCAAGCTGCTTCTTTCTCAATTTTAAATTTTAAATTTTTGAAAGGAAAGCTATGCCTTCTTACCTAATGATTTCCTTGAGAGAAAAAATAGGAGCCTCTTAAAAGGTGAGCTTTATGATGAAAACTTTAACATGTAAGTCTCTCTTTCTCTCGTTATAAAGAAAAGACAAATGATATAATGTAGGAAGCATTTATTTAAGAGCAAGGACACTTCACCATAGACCTTTAAGCATTGAAATTTAATTAATTGAGATTATGTATAAATGTGTGTGTATATAAATTTATTCATATTTAATACACATATATATGTATATATAAATATATATATCTAACATAATATTATATATAATATATATTTGCATGTGTGTATGTGAGATTTTTGTGTGGTAGTATAAGAGAGGGTGTGTGTGTGTGTGTGTGTGTGTGTGTGTGCACGTGCATGTGTGAGAGATAGAGAAGACAATGTATGTTTACATTAGTGCATGTGTGTGTACATATGTATGTGTGTATGTGTGAGAGAGAGTTTCAACATTTAAGAGTATGTGTGTGTAAGAGAGTGGATGTGCATGTATGTGTGTCTGTGTGTTTGAGAGAGACAAAGAGAAACATTACATGTAAGATGCATTTATTTGAGTGAGCACACCTCACCACTACCCACCCATTAAAATTTAATTAAATTAAAATTATGTGTGCTTGTGTGTGTCTGTGTGTGTGTGTGTGTATACACACATATAAATGTATGTACAAAGATGTGTCTAAATATAATAAAATAAAATATTTTATATAATATATATTTACATGTGTATATATGTGAGTGTTTATGTGTGCATATATACATACGTGCATGAGGGAGAGAATTTCTAATGTGTGGGAGAGTGAGAAGAGAGGGAGTGCTTGTGTGAGAGAAAGAGAACGAGAGATAATGAATTTATGTGAGTATGTGTGGAGGGAGAGTGTATTTGCATTAGTGAATGTGCAACTATGTACAAGTGTTTGTGTGTGAGATATATATATATATATAAGTGTAGAGAGAGCAAATAGAGAATGAAAGTAGATTTTAATTAAATATAAATTAAATTAAATATATGTATGTACACATGTGTATTTTTAAATACCCATATAACTATTCATCTACATGTGTGTATGTACTATATCTATACTATTTATTTTACACAAGTTTTTGGGAGAAAAAGAGAACACATGGTGGTTGAAAGAGAACTAAGGAACAAAAATGTGACGAAGGAAAGAAGACACGTATTGGAATAGAGTAACGAGAGAGAGAGAGAGAGAGAGAGAGAAGTGCAAGAGTATGTTGGGAGAAAAATTAAATAAAGATTCATAATAAACAAGTATTAAATGTAGATAAAATATAAATATATATGTGAACATGTTATTAAATATGTAAACATATAATAAGTATATTTTATATATATATATATATATATATATATATACACACACACACACACACACACATAAGTATGAATTTAAAAAAATTAAAGATATATATATATTTAATAAATTAAATTATAACATAAAAATATAATATAATATTAATGTATAAATTAATATACATACCAAAATTGCATGTAATTTCAATCAATTTATTGATGGTTGAGATTGAGAAAGGAATTATTATTAAATCAAACAAATAAGATCGATTAATGTGCTCAAGACATTCCTTAGCATAGCCAATATGTACCATAACAATTTCAACATAGGTTCCAAGAGTCTGAAACTTACAAATTTGAATAATAGTTTTAAATACCTCTACTAAAAAACTAAGAAGCAAATTCACACTTGTTATGGAGAAGGTGAGCTTCAATGATTCAAATTTCTATTTGGGCTATGCAAAGTGTTTTTTTGGGATCAATAATAATTATATATATAAACTCAAAAGATGTCTAGATATATTGAAATACAGCAAAGTAAAACCTGAACTTCCCTAAAGTCTCTACAAATCACTTTTGTTTTCATTTCAAAATTTTACAAAGAAAATCTCATCTCTCCTCATCAAAAAACTAGAATGCTCCCAAGATATCTTATAACCCAGCAAGATAATAATTATACAAAGTGAATCTTAGACTTTGGCCAAAGACAAACCTCACGAACCCAAAATATGGATATAAAGATGCATATAATTTTCTGAAGCTCATTTCCCCAAAATAAGATAGTCAAAACTCTGTACAATGATGGCGATAAGACAAACCCGAACTGGCATGCAACTACCCTGTTTAGCTAGTCCTGAATGCTTGTAATCACCAGAGGCCAAAGCACATAGGATACATAAGACCCCCCTTTTGTTTTGGAACCACCATAGCAGTGATCTCTGGTGAATCAAATGGTATGCTCATAAATAGAGAGCCCAAGTAACCATGCAGCCTGCAATTGGCCTGTGGTAATGATGAAACTTAAGGTGGTGACATAATATGTTATCTATATGCCATTACAGAATCGGGGGCTCTAAATCACCATAATGGAGAAGCTTGAATGTCTGTTTTTTTTTCCCCAATTCATATGCTGTTTTGGGCAACTGCCTGACAGAGTTCCTCTTCATAGAAAAGAACTCTGTGGGAAGCCACTGCCCGGAATGCTGCACGGGAGAGGCTGGGGGGGTTTACTCTGCGGAGGCGATTCCCAGAGCTATGGAAGAGAGGTCCTGCCAGCTGCTGCATTTCAGCAAACGAGATTCTTGCCTGCAGTGGCTTCTGTGCCGGCCTGGGTGCCTTTGGAGTAGGAGGCCGTGAAGGCCCTGCCCCTGCTGCATTAGCCCTGTTTGTAGGCAAAGGGTAAAATACAATTAGATAAGACAACTATGTGCATTGTAAGAGTGTTCAATCCAAGTGCAAATGATTATAAAGAAATGATTTTAAAACAAATAGGAAGAATTAGCTCTGAGGATATGGTAAACATTAAGTGAGAAGCAAAAAAATACAGGCTTTGCAGTGGAGTAACCAGCATTAACAACCACAGGAATCTTCAAGGTTGCAATTACCTGGAAAATGGCCAGTTCAGATCTGCTCTAGGGGTGGTTATCTGCAGTGCATCTTGCCGCTCTCTGCTGGGGGTTGTGAAATCAAAATGACACTGTCTAGCAATGAGGACCTGGAGAAAATGCATGCACATCAGGAGAAATCTTAATTACAGTAGATTAAGGCTATTTTCAGGACGACCTAATTTAACACACGATGATCAAGGTCACAGTTGAAAAAATGAAACGTGGAGATACTCACCACTTGTCTGAGCCTCTTGCTGACATGAAAAGCAGGCTTTAATTGATCGTGGTGCAGATTGCAGACTATCCGTACCTGCATTCGAAAACAGGGAGGCTAGCTTGAGATTAGAAGATTAATCTAAAGCTGAAATTAATAAGGAGGAAGGCGCCATGAAGCAAAGAGACGTTTCTGCAAAGGGGATAACAGTTAAACAGTAAATTTCTGGCGCCATCAGACCAAACAAACGCTTTGAATTGTCCACTGGGTAACAAAGCAGGGATGCACCGACGGAAATGGCAAACATCCGTAGAGTGCGACGTGAGACGGAAAAACAAGCGCAACCTTTCAAGCTACAATCGGAAAAGACGACAAAATCACGGAATGCAATACTAACCAGCAGTTCGAGAGGAAGCGACTCCAGCAACGAATCGCCGCCCAAATCAGGAGAAGACGTAGTGGTTGTGCTTGCCGGAGTAACGGGGGCGGCAGGGGCAGCCGTAGGCGGAGGCGGAAGAGGGGTTCTCGGGGCCAGAAGCTTTTTGCGTTGGGGGCAGAGAGGGCCAAAAACTCTTACGGCAGGGGCGGGGGTCAAGCCGGTCATTTCCGGGATCCGAGCTTGGAGAGGCGGAAAGCCTACTCCGTCGTCTCTTCCGGCACCGCCACGGGGCAGCCGCGCTGGCTCTTGTGGCGTAGCCGCTCCCGCGTCATCGTCTTCGTCGACGGAGCTTTCAATCCGCTTTTTCTTCTTGCCATAGCAGGCGGAGAAAGATGAAGACCTCGCGCTTCTCTGCGCGTCCCTGAGCTGCGCCAAAGCCCCCGGCTTCAAGTAATGGAGCGGCATCTTGCTGTTGCTGCGGCTTCTGCTCTTGCGCTTGTGATGGCGCCTGCTGTTGTTGCCATTGCCACCTGCAGAAGAGGCAGAGGGAAGGAGCTTGGAGAGGCCGGAAGAGCGAGGGCGGGAGGATTTCCCCATCTGCTTCTGCTGCTGCTGCTTTTGAAGTAGAAGATGAATGTTAGCAAACACAAAAGGGTCGGAGGGGTCGGGAGCCATAACCGCAGAAGAAATGAGCATGTGCTACAGCAACGAAGCTCTTGACTGTTGCGAGCGCTGCTAGGTCCTGGCCATAGCGATCTCTGGCTGTGGAGAACGCTCTAAGATCCTGGCTACGGCGAGCTCTGCAAAGTTCTGCCCGTGGCGATTTCTGCAAGGAATCGGCTACGACGGACTCTGCAGGTTCTTGGCGATGGCTTGTTCTGCGAACTCGAATGTGGCGAGCTCTACGAGACCCTAAGTATGGCGAGCTCTGCAAGCCCTTGCCTGCGCCGAGCTATGAAGGCTCCTGACTATGGCGCTGTGGAGCAAGAAGAAGATGAAGACGACTTGGTATAAGGACCAGATTCAGAAAAAGGAGGGAAGACGGGAAAATATAAAAAAATATCTCAATAAAAAATAATCCCGAAGGTCCCGCATTTTTTGAAAATCGGCGGTCATTTTGGAGGGAACTTCACCCCCCCCCCTTTTTTTTAATTCCCGCCTCCTTTCCTTTTACCGCACACACGTGTGTCTATGGTCTCTTTTTTTTAGCGGACACACGTGCCACCCTCGCAGGTTTCATTACCTTGGGACTCCCAAAGTGCTTTCCTTCATACAGACCCGTCTGGATCATGTGAGTGTATTCCAAATTCCCACGAGAACACACTCTAAAGAACGAACAAGTTTCGATAGGAGCAAACGAGAGAGCAAAGAGTTCATGATCCTACCATGGTGCCACCAGGAGTGTTATTTTCTATACGACATAGGCTAGTGCAAGAATAACTCCCATCACCTCTTTGCTGAGGAGTTTGGAGGAGCCCCAACCACCCAACCTATTGGTTCCCACTGCCCTCTCCGTCCCAGCCTATGCCACTCCACCTACAATCCTAGCATCACCTAAGGACTCTCCCCCTTGCCTCCACTGCCCGAAGAGCAAGGATCACTTCACAAAGGATTGGCCCTAAGGTTGCCTCATTAACTTGCTTGGCCTGTGTAAGGGTAATGCCATTATTAAAAACGAAGTGACCCATATTGGAAAATGTAGGTTTCAAGAACAATTCACAAACAGTTGCTTTATGCTTAGGTTGACAGTTAATCACAAGTGATAGAGTGAACAACTTGTGGGAGTGAAAGCTAGAGTGAAGAACCTATGGGAGTGAAAGATATGCATTGTTCATGCCTTTGATGCATGTGAAGAAGTTTTGAAGAACCCATAACTTCATATCGATGAGGGTGCTGGAGAAGCATAAGCAGATTAGATGACTTCATGTCTGAGAAAAGCACAGGAAACCAAGTTTATATACTTGCACTAGGGTGTACATGTTAGAACCCCGATGGTGTGAAAGGTCTCACGTGATGTAATATAAGTGAGTAAACCAACGATGCCAAAGAGGTTTAAATCTCGTGTATTTATATTTGGTTTAAATCTCGTGTATTTAAACTCTATGATGTGGCATGGCAGATTTTAAGGCGATGGTTTCAAATTGGCATTGGCAAGTTCAAACTGCATTGGAATATGGTATACGGAAATGATTAACAGTGAGCAGGTTCTAAGGGTAGAGCCTCGTAAACTTCCTTGGTTAAAGTTATATAGTTTTTTGGCCCTTGTTTGTGGGGTTCTCTAGCATAATGCAAAGATCTATCTACTTTCTTCTTAATGCTGCTTTTTAATAATTTTATCCAACTCAAGATCACTTTCTTTGACATTTTCCTTATATACTTTCTTCACCATTTTTCAAGGGACTCGGCTTCCTTCAACATGTCTCCATCTGTTTTGTTTTCTTCATTATTACTATTATTATTAATGTTTTTTTTATTTTATGGTTTTTTAATGTTTTTTGTATTTTTGACATTCCCCAATATACGATATGTACCCTTAAGTTTTGTGCAAGATCATTCTCCGACCTCCATGAAATCTGTTAGAAGAGAATAGGGCAATTCTCCATCCAATCACCGGATATAGGAACCCTAGCCGGCTAAAATAGCCCTAGCCATCCACACATGTCCGAACTCCCCCGAGCCGCTCGACTCCCCCTACTCCTACCCATGTCTTGACACTACTCCCCCCTTTTGGAAGAGTTTTCGTCCTAAAAAACAAAGGTAGAATATCGGGTCTTGAGAGTACTAACGTCCTCCCAAGTTGAACCTTCTTCCAAGCTATCCTTACACTTAACTAGACATTGTTGTCTAATTCTGTGATGAGTTCGCTTCTCTTGATAATCCAAGATGCGCTCTGGCTCGTGTGGTAACACCCCGGAGACTCAATTAAATCTACAAGAATACATGTATCCACCACATTGGCATCTTCACCTAGTCGTTTCTGCATATGACTAACATGAAAAACTAGGTGAACCTTGGAATGTTATGGCAGAGCTAACTTGTAGGCAACTTCACCTACACGCTTAAGTATTGTGAAAGGTCCACAATACCTCGGCGATAACTTTGGCACTTTGCCCATCTTCAAATTTTTCGAACTCTGTGGTCTTCGTCCGCATAATGCTTGTAATGATCTTGGGCCCATTTAACATTTTCCTTAGCGATCTTCAGCATATCATGATGATCTTGCAAAAAATCTTTAACCTAGTGAATTCTTTCAGTAGCTAACCCCACAGATATTGGAGATCGGGGTTGAAACCCATATATAAGCATGAAAGGACTAAGTAGCGACATGCTTCGCACTATTGTATGCAAATTCTAAAATTGGTAAGTAATCTTCCCAATTGGTTTACTGTTTATTCACAAATGCTCTTAGCATATCCTCGAGTACTTGGTTAACCCTTTCTGTCTAACCATCACTCTAGGGGTGGTAGCCATGCTCATATTGAGCATTGTGTCCAACCTTTTGAACATTGCTTGCTAAAAGTGACTATTAAACTTTTGGTCTCTCTCACTGACTATATTGGCTAACAGCCCATAGAGTTGATAGATATTCTCAATGAAAAGCCGAGCTAGCAGTGGCGTTTTCATCGTTGTTTTAATCGGAATAAACCGAGACATCTTGGTCAACATGTCCACTACAACCGAGATGGCATCATGACCTTTGCTAGTTGTAAGTAGACCTACAATAAAATCCATAGAGATGCTTTCCCAGTTACCATCAGGGATCTCTAATGGTTGTAACAGCTTGCCTATAATTAAGACACTCAGCTTTATTGACCTGGCATTTTTGATAATGCAAAACATATTATTGGACGTCCCTATGAAGTCCAGGCCAATAGAATTGCCTTCACACTAAGGCATAGGTCTTCCTAATTCCAATATGACTTGCACTTGGAATATCATGACACTCACCTAGTGTTGGAGTTCGAGGGTACACACACTCTTCCTTTGTGTAACAAGTACCCAATTATCGATGGAAAAATGCTTCCAACGATTAAGCTCTTCCTTAGAGAGAGAAGAGGTGGGTGTGGAACTATCTCTGTAACTGCGGAGTGTGAGGGATCCCTGTGTGTAACAGCTTTCCACACATGTGCATATGACTGATCATGTTCACACTTGCCTTTGAGTGATTCTAAAAATTCACTTTTCAACTCTGTGAAACTCAACGAGTTGACTTGAGGCATGCGACTTAAAGCATCAACCATGACATTGTATCGGCCCTCGTGATACCTTAATTGAAAGTCGAATTCTTAGAGGATTTCTACCCACCAGGCTTTACAACCTTTCAAATTAGTTTGAGTTGTCAACCATTTGATACTCTCATGATGAAAGACAATCTCAAACTTAGCACTGTAGAGATAATGTCTCCACTGGCCTAGAGCATAAATGACATAAAGCTCACACTCATACGTTGAATAATTTCGCTACCGGTCTTCCTCCTTGAAGAAGGACAGCACCAACTGCATGTTCACTAGCATCCGTTTCAACAACAAATGGTTGGTTAGGATCTACTATTGCCAAGACAGGTGCAGTAGCTATGGCAGCCTTAAGGCGATTGAAACTTTGTTGTTGGTCAACACCCCAAACAAAGTTGTGACCCTTAGCCTTTAATTGGTCCATCATAGGAACCACTAACTTAAAATAATCTCAGATGAATTTATAGGAACCACTAACTTAAAATAATCTCGGATGAATTTATGATAGAACCCTACCAACCCAAGGAATATTTATAATTCCTCCAAATTGGTTGGATGAGGCCACTTAAGGATTGCCTCTACTTTCGCAAGATCCATCTGAATTCCCTCTGTCGAAATTATGTGACCCAAATAATGGATCTATGAGGCCAAGAACTAACACTTGCTCTCTTTATAATAAAGTGCAAGATTCCTTTTGAGAAGGTGAACTTGATTTAGCGTCGTTCAAGGCACTCTCCTTGAGCATGGGGTTGAGTCTAAAAATACTTCCTAACCTCGCATGTAGACATGTAAGGGTGACTCAACTTAAAGCACACCCCCTAACACAAGTCAAGGTGGTCCTCGTTATTCTGGATTAGCAAAAAAAAAGTCTTTTAATCTCTATTAGACTTGTGAATGTACTTTCACAAGTTGGAGATGCACCTTTCCATGTCAGTACATGCGTGACTAATGAGTTGGGAATGTGTGGCTTGGTCTGAGTTAGACTTGCGAATGCGCATGGGGAACTAGTAAGAATGTGCATTGTCAATAAAGATTTATGAATGAGGATTTTAAGATAGGAATGTGCATGGCTAGAAAATATAGAAACATGCATAGCTAGGTGTTTGTGGACTTATGAACACACATTTCCACTTTGGTTAGCAACCATTTTTATCATTATGGTCTCATTAATGGGAATAATATTATCCGACCTTTCCTTAATAAGAATACTATACACATCTTTTCTGTCGGATTTAGGAACATGCATTCCTACTTCTGAATATGTGTATGCATGCCCAATCGAGTGTTGATAATGCAAGCTCATCGGGATCTTGTGGATAGCGGTAGCATATGGACACCAGTTTAGTAGTGTGTGTGTGGACAATAATGGCCACATCCAACTAGCCAAGTGTGTGGACATTAGACTGGTTATTTCAATGTGAACTTATCACTAGTATAGTGTGCTGTGTTTTGTGTTGTGCAATGAAGGAAAGCTATGGAGATTCTCTATCATGTACATGCTGATGGTTTGAGATAAAGAGAGCTAATTAGGGTTTGCCTCTCTACCCTTGTGTCTATTTCATCTCTCTTTTCATGGTATCAGAGCTTGGTGCTCTCTATTAGGGTTTTGTGATGAGTGAGTGAAGAAGAGGAAAATTCTGTTTTTAGAGCTATCCAACCATTGGAACTTGGAGCTTGGAGCAAAAAGAAGCTTGAAGCACACACCTACTCAACATATCTGAAAGCTAAGGACAATGGGTAAGCAAAGCTAAACACTCTTGAGCGGATTGCAAGTGATTTGACACAAGCAAAGCAAGATTTGAGTTGCCCAAAGCAAGCAAAAATTCTATTTTACAAGCTTTAATGGAAAGCTTGAGAGCTTGAATGCAAAGAGACAAATGCATGTAATAGGTGAAGGACACGTGTATGTGGCATTGGTGAATGCAATAGCAACTCATATGCAAACCCTAGATTGATTTTGGAGCATTGTATAAGTGGGAAAATCATTGTTTTGGGAGCCTCACAAAAATAGAGAACATATGCCACAAATTGATGCCATTGGAGGTGTTTATTGCACAGATCGAAAGCATTGAGGTGTTTAGATCATAGCTAGGATCAAAGCTAAGCTATAAATGCAATCATTGGTGATCAACAAGTCTCCAAAAAGCCCTAGGAGCAAGCGACACTGATTTTTCTATGTATTGGAGCAGTTTTACACATGTTTGATGCCTCTGCTGAACTTTTATGCAAAGTGTGAGCTCATTGGAGTGTTTCGGAAAGTGGAGGACTATTTTGGATGTGTTTCTCAGATTTTGTGAGCGGAGCTAAGTTATTTTTAGCTTATGCAAACAGTGATTTTAGGTCCTGGATTTTGTCGCCACATAAAAATTCTGGAATGTGCGAATAACATTGGTGAAGAAGTACATGTATTTATGTGTGTTTGAGTTGATTGGTTGCAATACTCAGTGAGCATTATGCATAGCAAAATGAGTGACAGTCTAGACAAGATTGTTGGGGAAAAGCTTGATAGACACAACTTCCATATTTGGAAGTACCGTATATGACAAACTTTCTTAAAGGTAAAGGACTATGGAACTTGGTGACATGGGAGGAGACGGAGCCAAGGGTTCCCCCAGTGATGAATACAACACCCACCCAACTTACAACACATAGGAATTGGATAGAAAGGGCTTTCAAGGTGCTACATTATTTCTCAATTTGTGTGACAAATACCATGTTATGCCATATTGAGGACACACATAATCCCAAGGATGCATGGGATACATTAGTGAAGCTGATACGACTACACAACCACAAAAGATGCAATTGAAGCAAAAGATACATGGTGTGGTTCGAAACAACATGAGTATAAATGATTATGTGTAGGAGATCAAAGAATGTGTTGGTGCACTTGCTTCCATTGGTGCCCCCATGGAAGATTGATGACTTAGTTTCCATTACATTGAATGGTTTGGGAAAGGATTAAAAAAGCATTTGAAACCTCTCTCAAGGTTAAAGGTGGAGACTTCCCAGATTTTGACGAGCTGATTTCGTTGCTTATTGTGGAGGAGATGAAAATTGGTCTTGGTGCCTCATCTAGTACCAATGGACATGCAAGGGACCAAGCATTCTACACTCATGGAGGTGCTGGAGGCAGGGGGAGAGCTAGTCTAAGAGGACGTACAGGTGGACGTGGTTGGCATGATAGGCTACCACAATAGGATTTACAGCTATCAGTTGGTGCACGTGGTGGTAGAGGTTTTTCATGCTAGAGAGAGGTTTGGATCTTGTGGTAGAGGTCGATGGTGGCAGCCACAACAGCAAAATATGCATGACATTGAGTGCCATTATTGTGGCAAACTTGGACACATAGCTAGAGATTACTATAAAAATAAAAATGATATTCGTGGTGGTAGAGCACATCATGGAATTATGTATCATCTAGCAATAAAGGACACATAGATCATTTGTTTGCCATGAAGCATGTGATGGATACTATGACATCTTGCAAAGAGAGTGATGACACATGGTGCATGGATTCAGGAGCATCAAACCACATGACATGTCATGGAGAGTGGTTTGATAATACGATGCCAACACAAAATCAGGGTTATGTTGCTACAAGTGATGATACTCAGCATCCTATTACACATGTTGGTAGTGTGCCATTTAGGATGCATGACAGCAGGGTAAAAACAATGTCTGAGGTGTTGTGTGCCATTGATTTACAAAGAGTTTGGCATCAGTGGGACAAATGGTTGAATAAGGATTGCAAGTGATATTTGATGAACATGGTTGAGGATTTCAAGCATGGCTGCAAATTGATTGCCAAAGGTCAAAAACAATGTTTGAGGTGTTGTGTGCCATTGATTTACAAAGAGTTTGGCATCTGTGGGACAAATGGTTGAATAAGGATTGCAAGTGATATTTGATGAGCATGGTTGCTTTGTTGAGGATTTCAAGCATGGCTGCAAATTGATTGCCAAAGGTCAAAAAGAAGGGAGATTGTTCAAGCTAGATGTAAGCATACTAGAATTGAAGTCAGCCATGTTTTCTCATAATCGTGGGATAGTGCCATACATTGATATTTGGCATAAAAGGATTGGTCATGTAAACATTCAAAAGCTGAAATATATGCAAATAAAAGGCATTATTGGTGGTCTACCTAGATTCAAATATGATGGGAGTACACATATCTATGCAATTTAGGAAACAAGGAAGGTTGCCATTTCCCAGGTATAGTCAAATGAGTAGAAGACTACTTGAGGTTAGGCACAATGATATATGGAGTCCCACGCAAACCTAATCAATAAATGGGAGTAGGTATTATATAACATTTATTGATGATATCAACAGGATGACATGGATCTATTTTCTGAAAGAGAAAAGTGAAGCCTTGGGCAAGCTCAAAGAGTTTAAAGCACTTGTGGAGAAGCAATATGGTCATTGGATTAAGTGTTTGAGGATAGATGGTGGTGGTGAATACCTCTCACATGCATTCTTGAGAGATCATGGCATGCAGCTTACATGCAGGTACACTCCTCATCAAAATGGAGTTGCTGAGAGAAAGAATCGTGTGATAGGTGAAGTGGCAAGAGCACTCGTGAGAAGAGTATGCCTTTATATTTTTGGGTAGAAGCATGTGCCACAACGGTGTATGTTTTGAATAAAACACCTACAGTTGCCATACATAAGAGTACTCATGAGATGAGGATGACAAGTTTTAGGCCAGATATTGGACATCTCAAAGTTTTTGGATGTATTGCCTATGTACATGTATCAGATGAGAAGAGAAGGAAATTGGACCCAAAGGCTGAGAAGTGCATATTCATTAGTTATACACAAGATAGAAAGGCTTACAAATGTATGATCCAGAAACTAAACAAGTGCTCATTTTTAGAGATGTGGTGTTTAATGAGTTGGCAAGTTGGTACAAAAACAAAGATGATGTAATGGTGGATGACATAAATGCAGATGTGTATGTGAACTTGCCGAGAGAAAGTACTATTTCATTATTTGGGCCATGTGAAACATCAAGTGGAAGTGATAATGTAAGTCCATGGTCAGGAAGGTTAAGACATGGTAGTGTGAGCACAAGTGAAAGTGTTGTTAACAAAGGCAAAAAGAAGGTTGAAGGAATTGGTATAATAGGTTATGAGTCATCTAGCTTGGAAAGCTTAGACGAAGAACTTGGCATCCCAGCCTTACATACTCCAGGTGTGTAAGGCAAGAGAGATATGTTCCTCCACATGCTAGAGCACAGGGTGTAATAGGCTATGAGTCATCTAGCTTGGAAAGTTTAGAGGAAGAACTTGGCATCCCAACCTTACATACTCCAGGTGTAAGGCAAGAGAGATATGTTCCTCCACATGCTAGAGCACAGGGTGTACAAAGTGATCCACATGTTTTGAGAAGATCACAAAGGATTAGGTATCCACGAGTGGAGATATTTACATCAACGATAAAGCATGTGGAACCATCATGTTTTGGAGAAGCTATTGAAAAGGATGTATGGGAGAAAGCAATGGACGAAGAACTATATGCCTTGGTTCATAATGATACATGGGACTTGGTTGCATTACCAAGTGGAAAGAATGTCATTGGTTGCAAATGGGTGGATAAAGTGAAATGTAAGTCGGATGGATCAATAGAAAGGCATAAAGCAAGGCTAGTTGCAAAGGGATATGCACACACATGGTTTGGATTATGACGAGACATTTAGCCCTGTGGGGCTGAGATGGGAACAGTGAGATCTGGGATTGAATTGGCTGCATCAATGATTGGGAAATGCATCAAATGGATGTAAAGAATGCATTTCTAAATGGTGATTTACAAGAAGTGTTCATGGAGCGGCTAGAAGGCTATGTGCATCCCAAATATCCTACACATGTATGTAAGTTGAGGAAGGCCTTGTATGGATTGAAGCAAGCACCACGTGCTTGGACAGACAAGATAAGTAGGTATCTCATTAGCATTGGTTTTCATGTGGGAACATCAGATTCATCACTATATGCAAAGAAGACAACACATGGTATTGTGGTGATTGTCATCTATGTAGATGAATTGATCGTGAGACAAGTGATTCAAGCAAGGATATTGTTGATGTGAAAGCTTCATTATGTGGCAAATTTGATATGAAATACTTGGGAGAATTGAGATACTTTCTTGGCATTGAAGTGGTGAAAACAAAGAAAGGCATTTGGTTGGTGAAAAAAATAATATGCACTGAACATGCTAGCAAAGTATGGTATGACAGGTTATAAGCCAATGAGCACACCATTGGATCAAAATGTGAAGCTAAGGGCTGATTGTGGTGAAGAGATTGAGGATGTGACAATGTATAGTGTCAGTCTTGGTAGTTTGATATACATGACTACCACTAGACCGGATTCATGCTATGCGGTTGGGTTTGTGAGTCAGTTTATGCAAAGCCCAAGGAAACTACATTTGGATGGAGTGAGAAGAATCTCGAGTTATGTGAAAGCTACAACACATTATGGACTCCTTTATGAGTATGGCAAAGCTATGGATGTTCATGGATATACCAATTGGAGTTCTTACGACAAAAGATCTACTAGTGGGTATGCTTTCACATTGGGAAGTGTAGTGGTGAGTTGGAGCAACAAAAATTAACCCACAATTGCTCTATCTAGCACAAAGGTAGAGTATAGAGGAGCAGCTATGGTTGCATGTGAGGTGGTATGGTTAAAAAAGATACTTGAATATTTGGGACAAATGTGATGGGAAAGTTGTCATACATTGTGACAACATAAGCAGCATACAGTTGGCAAGCAATCCGGTCTACCATGCAAGGACCAAACACATAGAGGTCCATTACCACTTCATCGGGGAGAAAGTGTTGGATGGATAGATAGAGTTGACATATGTGAAGACTGAAGAGTAGGTTGCAGATATCTTTACCAAACCACTTGGTAAAGAGAAGTTTGAGTACTTTAGAGACAGGCTTGGAGTATATGAGATGGATATGGTGAGCTTGAGGGGGGGCGTTGAGAATGCAAGCTCATCGGGATCTGGTGGATAGCGATAGCATGTGGACACCAGTGTAGTAGTGTGTGTATGGAGAATAATGGCCGCGTCCAATTGGCCAAGTGTGTGGACATTAGACTTAGGTTATTTCAGTGTGAACTTATCACTAGTATAGTGTGTTGTGTTTTGTGGTGTGCAATGAATGAAAGCTATGGAGCTTCTCTATCATGTAGATGTTGATGGTTTGAGATAATGAGAGCTAATTAGGGCTTGCCTCTCTACCCTTGTGTCTATTTCATCTCTCTTTTCACATCGAGCATGTACATCTTTTCTGTCAGATTTAGGAACGTGCAATCCTACTTCTGAATATGCGTATGCAGGCCTAATCGAGCATGTATGTAGATAAACTAGAGAGCAATTTTTTTTGTGTTTTAGTCTAAAAATCTAGATTTTGCCCTCTGATTTCACCTTAATGGTGCATGTTTTTGGATTTTTGATTTGATAGCATAATTTAGCTTTCCCTAACTTATCTAATGATGTGTACGCAACCTAACAGTTTTTCTACAAAGATTAATGGTGAGATTAATTCATAAAATAAACAAAACTTAGAAATTTGTAAATACAAGAAGTATGAAAAATCAAAGAAAATTGAATTGAACACTTACTTGTAATCATGCAACTTGAGCCCGAAGGGTTACTCCATGCTCCATTACACTAGGTGGGCAAAATAATGCAACTTGAGCCCGAAGGGTTACTCCATGCTCCATTACACTAGTAGGTGGGCAAAATAATGCAACTTGAGCCCGAAGGGTTACTCCACGCTCCATTGCACTAGGTGGGCAAAATCAAAGAAAACTGAATTGAACACTTACTTGTAATCATGAAACTTGAGCTCGAAGTGTTACTCCATGCTCCATTGCACTATGTGGGAAATATAAGCCATAAAACAATAACAAAAAAAACTTAAACCCATAGATTTACACTACAACCGAGCTATGTCAATACTCCAAATGCAAAGTATAACAAAGGAGTCCTAAGGAAAGGCGATTCCCCGGTAGCAAGGGTTCCAAAGATGTTCACCAATTGAGAACACTTGAGTCTTGCAAGATATAGAGGAGGAGAGGAGAATGCAAGGGTCTTACTAGTTTTCACCTTAAGCCACTCTTGGTAGAGTAACTCTCTCTTGTGGAGAGCTAGGGTCCTCGACCTTGCTTCCTTCATTGTCACCACAAATGAGCTTTGCAAATGGGTGGGAAGCACAGAGAGAGAGAGAGAGAGAGAGAGAGAGAGAGAGAGAGAGAGAGAGAGAGAGAGAGAGAGAGAGAGAGAGAGAGAGAGAGCTATGGAAAGCTTAACCTCTACTTCGATGCCAAGGTGAGTGAGAGAGACTCTCTCCTATGGAGAGGTAGGATCCTCAATGGAAATCTCGGCCTCTCCTTCGATGCCATGGTGAGTGAGAACATGAGATAGTAGACAAGAGAAGGAGAGAGGGAGAATAGAATATACATCAACACCATCACTCACCTACACAATCCCTAAGCATGCATGCAACAAAGAAGAAGAGAAAGCATACAAGTAACTTCAGTCACAAGAGCAAGAAGACTCAAACTATGAGAATGGGATTCTATTCTTTCTTGTTGTTACTCAAAATGTCTTATATACAAGACTCATTTATACAATGCCCGACTGCCCAAATCATGTCTAGGCCCCAATAAGTTAATCTAGGTTAATTTCCTAGTCTAAATGTACATTACCAAGGTAGTACACGTCATAAGCTCGGTGTAACTATCTTCTAGCATTATACAAGTTGTAAGCTTAGAGATTTCCCATAATCGTTTTACATAAAGGGCATTGTGCAATACCAAAAAATATGGCTGAAGTTGTTATTGTGTGTTCGGAGTAATGTTAGTCAATGTGGTTAACGTCTGTGTTAGGGCTTAGGCATGGGCCAAACCTATGATCTCTCCTTCTCTGAAACATTCAATTCTAGGGGTGGACCTCTTTCCCTATATCTTTGTTTAGCTAAATCTCTCCTAGCATCTAGTTTTTTGTTTCCATTGGTTATAAATCTGTAATTATTTCTACCTCCATTTCAAGAAAAAAGAGTTCCCTAGTTCAGTGATACCCTTTGCATCTGTCTTAATCCTTGGAGTGAAAGAGATAAGATCTTGAGACTAGTTCAAGGTTTTCCTCTTGAAATTTTTTTGAAGGGGTGTGTTATGCACCATCCCTCTTTCTATTTGAAACCTTGAGATATTTCTCATTGAACGAGCCTCCTCGAAAAAGTGAGCCTCTTGTTTTGTATCCAACTAAATTTCAAATAATCCTTTAGCAATATTCAACAAGCCACCGGATAGTGTAGGAGAGTTAGAAACCCTCTCCTCCAGTTGCTCACATCAATAATATGAGTGTCCTCCATGGACTATTCTCACTACTAGTTTTGCTTGGATGTAGACCTCTCCAAATAAACACACTCTGATGTGTGCTCATTGAAGGGTCAAATCTAATACTCCTTTGGTATGAAGATCCCGGGTAATTTGATACACTATTATCGAAAGCAACTTCGTCTCCTATAAACTTTCATAATCTCAAGTGCATGAAAAGGGGGTTTTTATTTAGCGGGCCAAATATTAATCTTTAGGCCCAAATTTTTTTATGGACCTTCGATCACCCAAAGGTTGAGGTATATCTCAAAGGATAATCATGACGTGAAAATCAACAAATAGTCATGTGTGAAAAACCCAAGATCATTATGGCTGTGAAAAAACATTGGTCTTTCACACAACTTTTTTTAAAATTTAAATGCCAATTCACCCCACTAATGGAGTTCCAGAGCCTGTTACATTGGGGTTGGTTACCTCAAAAGTTTAAGAAACATGAAATATTTTTGGCATGAGTTTCTCAAGAAATTTACGATCATGAAAAAATCTTTAATTTTTTGCAATTAAAAAATATATATCTTTTGATCACTTGGAGTGAGTTTGAACGGTCAATTAAGTTCATGTGGACAAGTCAATATCCTCAATTTACACAAAATTTTGGTGTGTCTCTCAATAAATTCACAAGGTGATTTTTTGAGTATTTTTCACACATGAAAAAATTTAAATTTTCACAGCCATGAAAAAAGCAATCCTGTGACTTATGGCGTGATTTGGAGGAGTTTTACACTGGCGTGAAAAACTAAAAAATAGGCAATATCTCTAATTTTGCTAGAAAGTCATGTGACTTATAATATGATTTTGGGGATTTTTATCAACGTGTGAAAAACTAGAAAATTAATGAGATCTCTAACTTTTCTAGTCCAAATCTCTATTTCCCTTGCTCAAAAGGTGCAGTTTGGGCATTCCCAATGTGGGTAAGATAGTCCTACTCTTGGAATAACTCAAAAAACAATGCTTTTTTTCTTTTTTGAAAAAAGAAACAAAAGAAGAAGAAGATTGTGAAAAATAAATAAAATACAATCAAGTTCATGGGTATGTCTTCCTCCAGGTTGCCCCCAAGTACTCATACCACACTTCTTTTGCCAACAACAATAAAAGACCATCACTTTAACACACATTCTATCACTCTATTGGAACCTTATCCACATACGACTCATAACAAAACTTCAATAGAACTGTAAATAATGGTTATTAAGCATGAAAAGAAGGAGCAATAAACATAAAGAAGTTGGAGGAAGTCAGATAGTTATCCTCAACAGTTGCACCAAAAATGTTATGGCTCATTCAATAGCTTCTCCAAAAATCTCCCATTCTAATAAAAGTGAAATAAACAACAACTATTGTAGTAGGGACTTACCTTGATTCTGACTTAGGATTCATAGCCTCTAAGCTCCACTAGTGGTTTAGGTTCTCGCTCCAATGCCTTTCTCCTTGTTATTATCACCAAACGAAAGAGATACCCCACTTCCCTGCATAAAGACTCGCCTCTCTTGCTCTTATTCACTCTCACATAATGAATAAGAGACAAATGCACTAAGAATCATACATTCTACTCTCAACTCTCTCTCTCTCTCTCTCTCTCTCTCTCTCCAAGATAGAGCAAGTAGACATGTGTTGAGATTCAAGCTCGATGTCAGCATGGGCCAGTTGCACTATGTGCTAGCATGTTAGGTAGTAGCATGTGTGAGACATAAATGACCGCGTCCAGCTGGTCATAGTGTGTGGAAAATAGCTAGGGTTAGCTGTGTGTGGACACAACACAAGTAGTGTGTTGTAGCTTTTGGATTATGGCTTTATGCATTGTGTGAGATGGGACATGGCTTCCCTCTATGGTTAGGGTTTGACTTATACATTAGGGTTTGCTCCTATGTGTGTGTCTCCTCTCCCTCTTCTTGTTTTTCATCATGGTATCAGAGCCTGGTGCTCTCTATTAGGGTTTATGAGTGAGTGAGAGAAGAGGGAGAAGAAGCTGTGGAGCTGTGAAGCTTGGAGCACACCGATTTTCACCAAATCTGAGAGCTTGGCCTACCGAGTAAGGAAAACTAAACATCCTTGAGCGGATTACAGGTGCAAAAACACAAATAATATCAGATTTGAGTTGCCCAAAGCAAATAAATTTTTTTTGTTTTGCAAGCTCTCCATTGAAGCTTGATTGTAATGAATCTATGAGGCAAATGGTTGTAAATCTAGCAAAGATTCATGTATCTGGCAAATGGGAATGTGTTGGCAACTCATGTGCAAGCCCTAGAGTGAACTTGGAGCAGTTTGATGCATTGAAGTGATTGGAAAAATACTGTTTTGAAGCCCTCACAAAAATAGAGAATAGAGGTTCAATTTTGATGCAATTGGAGCCGGTCTTTTGCAAAAATCAACAAATTGGTGGCTTGGGTGCATGCCTAGGAGTGTTGGGAACTCTCATATAGCTTCAATAGCCACAACCAACTCTCCAAATCCCCCCAATAGCAGGCGGCGTAGCTTGAAGGCCAGAAACAGGGTAGAATTGCATAGTTTTGCATAGTATAGCTTCAATAGCTTCAATAGCCACAACCAACTCTCCAAATCCCCCCAATAGTAGGCGGCGCAGCTTGAAGGCCAGAAACAGGGTAGAATTGCATAGTTTTGCATAGTTGAGGTCAAACACAAGCTTGGGTGGTTGATGAACTTCACAAATCTTTTAGCAATATTGTGATACATACATAGGAGAAGGTTGCTATGTGGTTTGTTGGAGCAATTATGCATTTTGGAGCTAATTATGAGCTGATAAAAAAGGCTGTAAATAGTGATTAGTGAAACAGTGGGTCATTAATCAACTAATTACTCTCCCAACTTTTACAATTGGTCTAAATCCTTTTACATGGAGTTAGTAGACATCATTGCTAAGCTAATGAATGCCTAGTCCCTCAATTTGGACAAGAATTAAAGAAATTAGAGCACTTTTCCTATTGGTTTTATTGGTTTTTCTCAAAACAAAGAAGGGGATTTGATATTTCTGGTATGTATGCATCTTGGTTGGTGTTAATATGCAACATTGAGCTTGTTCAAGTGTCAATGCAAGTTATCCACACTTGATTGAACCACTATATTGCAATTTGAAGCATTTGGAAGCCTTGGAAAGTGCATCAAAACATGGTATTTTGGACTGCGTATGCCAGTTCAATTTGAATGCAATCAGTGTGATTTTCTACATCAACAGTGAAGTTGGTTGAGTACTTTGGAGTATCTGGAACACTTATTAGAGTGTGGTTGAGCTGAGAAAGGCTCATTTACAGAATTGGACGTGTATAGAAGGTGCATTTGCATTGAGCAAATATGTCAGACAACCCAATATAAATTATGGGTGATAAGTTCGATAGAGAACTTCTAGGCATGGAAGTACAAGATTAAAAGCTTTCTGAAAGGAAAATGATTTTGGAATCTTGTTATAGGTGTGGAGCTAGAGCCGGATCTACCCTGACAACCTACACAACAACAAGTTGTAGCTCATAAACAATGGTCAGAGAGAGCATACAAAGTTTTGCATTACTTGTCTATATGTATCTCGGATGCTATACTCATACGTATACATAATGCTGAGAATCCCAAGGATGCATGGGATACTTTGGTGTAAAGTTGTTTGATATAGATACTAGTGCTCGTCACTCGTAAGTCTCAATTGAGACAACGTAAATATTTGGAAATAAAATAATTTCAATGTTTTACTTTCCAAAAATTAAGCATTGTGCAAATATGAATCTTGTAATCTTAAAATTGTTTTTACAATGGTGGCCAAGATGACCACCCTCCACTTCCCAATGCGCTCTACACCGATACCCAGGAGAAGAAGCTCCTGCTCAAGCAAATGCAATCTCCCTCCTTTAAAGGAGAAGGTTCAAAGCTTGAGAAGGATGCTGAAGTATGGATTGAGGCGATGGACGATTATTTCTCTGATGCCGGTAGTACTGGAGTAGCAAATCAGTCTATGCTTGCACGGTTTCGCCTCATTGGAGATGCTAAACTCTGGTGGAAACAGTGGTGCCGTGAGACAAGGAAGTCACCGAGCATTCTCAAATGTGGGAAGACATCAAGCAGGCAGTGAAGGAAAGATATCTTCCTATCAATGTAGAGGTAATCCTCGTGGAAGAGGACGTTGGCAAGGCCAACCAGTATCTATGCAAAAAATGCCATTATTGTGGAAAGCTTGGTCATATGGCATGTGACTGTTACCACCGCAACAAAATGATTTGAGAGGGGGTAGAGCACAACATGGTGGAAACTTTGTACAATCTGGTGGAAATTATGCAAATGGTGGAAATTTTGCATCAAGCAGTCATGATGGTAGTGCAAATCACTTGTTTGCCATGAAACATGTTGTGGGATCTATGATGACACATGGTGACAGTGATGACACTTGGTATATAGACTCTAGAGCATCAAACCATATGACTTGTCATGGCAAATGGTTTGAACATATGAAGCCAATGGATGTGAAAGGCTATGTGGAGACAGGTGATAATTCCCAGCATGCTATCACTCATGTTTGAAGTGTACCATTGGTGATGCACAATGGTGAAACGAAGTCAATGTTAGATGTCTTGTATGTGCCTTCTATTATAAAGAGTTTGGCCTCAGCAGTTGGTCAAATGGTTGAACAAGGCTTACAGGTTCGTTTCAACGAGCATGGTTGCTTCATTGAGGATTTAAAAAATGGATGTAGAGTCATTGCCCAAGGCAAGAAAGAAGGTAGGTTATTTAAGTTGGATGCTGGGATTCCTGAGTTGAAATCGGCCATGTTCTCTAAAAGCCGAAATGTGGTACAAGACATTGAAATGTGGCATAAAAGGATTGGACATGTGAACATACAAAAGTTAAAGAACATGCAGGCAAGAGGCATTGTTGGTGGGCTGCCTAGATTCAAGTATGATGGGAATATGCATGTATGTGATGCTTGCCAGTTTGGAAAGCAAGCAAGGTTGCCATTTTCTAAAGAAGGCAACATGAGTAGTAGGCCACTTGAGATTGTTCATAAATAGCGATGTATGGGGTCCTGCACAAAACCCATCCATTAAAGGCAGCTTGTATTATGTGACATTCATTGATGATTTCAGCAGAATGACTTGGATTTACTTTCTCAAAGACAAGAGTGAAGTGTTGGGAAAGTTTATGGATTTCAAAGCTTTTGCAAAAAAAGAAGCAATATGGCTCTTGGATAAAATGTTTGAGGACATATGGAGGTGGTGAATACACTTCACATGCTTTTGAGAACTACTTGAGAAAGAATGGCATAAGAAGGCAACTAACTTGCAGGTACACACCTCAACAAAATGGTGTTGCTGAGAGGAAAAATAGAGTCATTTGTGATGTGGCTAGGGCAATGCTCAATGAAAAGAGCTTGCCAGACTATTATTGGGCAGAAGCGTGTGTCATAGTAGTGTATGTACTTAATAAGACACCCACAGCTGCCATACATGGAAGTACGCCAGAGATGCATCTTACAGGTTTTAGGCCAGATATTGGACACCTCAAAGTATTTGGTAGCATAGCTTATGTGCATGTGCCATATGAAAGAAGTAAGAAGCTAGACCCTAAGGCAGAAAAGTGCATTTTTGTTGGGTATGATTAGCACAAAGGGGAATTGTGTCTATTCATTTATGAGAAATTCACTTATATACAATGGACCCCTATCCACACTTATGTACCCAAACTTAACCCTAATCTACTAAGCGGTCATTTGGTAGGTTTTCTTACCACACTTGAGTGGTGCCCAAACTTAACCCTAATCTACTAAGCCTGGTCATTTTCTAGCTTTAATTATATACGACTAACTTTTAAAGTGTTGTTTACATGACACTTATTGGGCTACTCCCGTGTGTAGTAGGGAGGGTATTTGTTAAGCCCAAAATGGGGTTAACGTGAGTCCCCATAAGTTAACATTTACAAGGAAATTCACAACTATGGAGAGACTTATTTGACTGATAAATGGGAATTTTCATAAGGGATTATGCATAGCCCAAGCAAGTGCTCCCCTTATTGAGGCAAAAACCAAGACAGGATTACCTAAAGTGCCCACGAACAAAGAGAAAGGTGTTATGAATATTGTACTCCATGTCATGTATAAAGGAAAGCAAGTGACCATAATCTTGGGTGCTATAGCCAACATGATGAGTGCTATAGTCAACATGTCAAGAGCTATTGGAAAACCTGGGGGAGCCTTCCACTAGACATTGGTCTCATGGTAAAGCTAGCAGTTGATAGGAGGACATGGAAATCAAGACCTTCCGATTGAGTTTTCACCACTTATTTGTGGTAATGGACTATAGAGTGATTGCGACAGGAATCACATCTACATCCACAATGGTGACCACACCTTAAAAATATACTTGTTGAAATCATGGAAGACTCACCCAATGGGTCAATGTATTCTCATAGAGGAGTCTGAGGCAACACCTTAGATATCTTCGTTCACCTGTATGTCGATTAAAGTGTGTAACAAAGTTGTTTGACAATGAATATGAGAAACTATAATATGCTTATGACTCTGAGGATTGGATTCATTTTCTCGCTACCATGGGCACTCTCCCATAAAAAGTTGGAATTAAATTTGCTAGGCTAGATGGAAAAGAGATCACATCCCTATTTATGCTTAGTGCAAGTGATTGTGGAAGTGACTTGAAGCCACGAATAATAGTTTAACACAAAGTTACCTCACTAGAAGATTCTAATCCCACCATACCCATGAGCTCTTAGTACTAGAAAATGAAACCTACAACGAAGCCTAATAAGTCTGTTTTTCCCATGGAAACATACCTTCCTTCATTGGCTTTGATATGTTAAGGTTATCGACTCTAATGAGACTTACACAAAGTGTGGGAAATCGGCCTCAACTTGGTCACACTTTCAGCCAAGTTAGAATATGTTTACACATTTTGGTTTATGATTGAGGCACACATTTCATAAATGAAGTTGTGGACTTCTTGCTAAAATAATTCCTGTGATATATGGAAAGTCTACTACCCACAAGCAAATGGCACAAACAAGATATCGTATAGTAGAGGCCAGAAGAAATGATTGGAAGCAAAATTTCCCTCTGCTCTATGGGCCTACTGCTGCACACCCTTCCACAATGCACATTTATACTTGATGCAGTCATGTCAATGGAGAATTTGGTCCCAAGTCTTTGAATTACATGCAGAAACAACCTTTAACGAATTCTCCTTTCATAAAGACTCATAACCCTTGAACAATTAAATGAGCATTCCACTTTTACAAAAATGATCATGGTTGAAAAACTAGATTACAACCATCTAAAGGATAAGAACATGAAAGAAGGCAACATGGTACTCATGTATAATGTCAAAAATAGCAAACAAAAACTTAAGGACAAAGACCTAGGTCCCTTTTATGTGGTGGGAAAAAATCACTCATCAAGGAGCAATAAGGATAGAGACCCTAGATGGATATTTTGATGGTAGAAAACTGAAATGCTACTATGGACCCTCATCCAAGATATCATCTATCACATTCATAAGAAACAAAGGCTAGCGAACAAAAAATGCAAGGCTTGCCTTAAGGTGAGATTGCTTGAAAAAAGAAGGCCTAGCAAGGCCAAGCTAAGAGTATAGAGATAATTGTGCATAAATCTACCTTCAATGGTACAACCGCCTTCAAGGTTGAAGAGCCAAGAGTATAGAGATAAATATGCATAAAGCCAGTGCACAAAGCCACCTTCAAGGGTGAAACCAAAATCAAACCATCCATGAAACCTACTTATCTTGAGTTGGAGTCTTCTAGAGATACCATGTACCTAAGTAGCTAGCCTAGGTAGACATTGGGGCTAGTCACAACTTAATGTCTCGAAAACCTATTTACCTTGAGTTGGAGTTTCCCTAGAGATACCTATAGACATTAAGGCTAGTTACAACTTAATGTCATGGAAAACATGAACCTCCTTAGGCCATTCTACACTAACTCCCTCAACAACATCACCATAGTTAACAACTATCAAAACTTTGATCGTAGATTATTTTAAAATTGAATTCTCCATTAGAACTAAGGTTGTGTTTTACAAGTTTTATGTGGCCCCTGTTTTATGTCAGCCAACCTAGTTGGTGTTGTAATCTTTTGCACACGGTAATGTTGACGTTTTCTCCTATGCGCTCAGCCCTCATACCCTATAAATTCCCCCTCTCCCTTCATATTTGAGGGGCATTGGTCATTGTTGTGTTCAGCAATCAACCCCATCCCCACTCTTTTGTCCAGCCACCCTTCATCGTTCATTTGCCATGCACCCCCTCTCCTCTCGTCTCAGTGAGTGACAGAACCCTCTCTTCATAGGCAGCCACTCACCTCCGCAATTTTGCATGTTCTTGGTTTCTTCCACTGCCATAGCCAGAGTTCCCTCATTCTCGCGCCTCTGCAGCCAAGGTCAGCCACCATAGGCATAGTCAAAGCAAAGCTTTTTATATCGTGTGGCTTTCTTGCAACCCCCCCACTCCTCTTAGTTCACCCCCTCTCTAGTCACCCCCACGTAACCTCCCTCTCCAACTCCTTGAGTAGGAAGTCCACACCCTTCTCACCATCCTCACCAGGTACACCCCCCCTCTCTCTCAATCCTTGCCACCACTCTCATACTCTCTTGCTAGTGAACCCCCTCACCAACCAATCTCCCTCACCACTCACATACTTCCTTCTCCCTCCAAAACTCTTGGTCTTAGTATCTTTCTCCCTCTCTCTCTCAATCTCTAGTTCCACTCTCCCTCTCTCGGTCTCTTCTCCAACTACCTCCACCTTTTTTGTTTTCCTACTACCATATCTCTCCCTCTCGGTCATTCAAGGTCTTTCTCCATTTCTTCAATTTTCTCTAGTATGATAAAGAAAATAACTATAACTCGATTTTATGCCTGAAGACTAGTAGTTAAACTGAGGGATTGGAAGTGTGACCTCTAAGGGGTTCTCAATATATTCTAAATTAAGAGAGGATTTCCACTCAACTCCCAAGCTGTGTGAATTACTTCCCAAAAACAAGAAAAGGCTCAACCTCTACAAAGAACAATGGCTCGTGGTGGTGGACATGCAGAACACAAAATACATGGGCATCCAAGCCTAGTTAACCGTGATGAGGATATCATTGAACCTCAAATAATGGTAGCTTGCAAATGTTTCCCAACAAGGAATTGGAGTACCAACCCACCTCCTCGTAATCGCAAATATGGGATCTCCACCTCGCCGTGTAAGTGGGACCAACCCTAGAGGTTTTGATTAAGGAAAAGAGAATTTTTTGATGCATTTAATAAGGAAAAATTTTATTTAAGAAAATAGAGAAAGGATATTTCTCTCATGTGAATATGTTTGTTGCATGATTGCTACGTGAAATGTGGATACAAGCTTTCGACAAGACTGGTAACGTACTTTAAAGTTGTTGTAAAATTAAATCAAGGGATATGTTCTCTTGTGAATAACCATTCCAAAGTGATCGGTTTGGGGCAACCAACTCTTGAGAATTACCGACTTGGGGCAACTGCTTTTGATGTGGTTAAACCACCACAAAGCAGGGCTAGGGTTCCTTCCAGGGTTGTAGACCTGAGCTTGATAGGTTTCATGTTTAGTATAGGTGAGTGAGGGGACATTTCACCTTACTAATATGCGATAACTTTTTGCCACGATGGTTGCAATGCCTAGATTATATGTAACTCAGTGTGTCGAGGGATGTTTTTTTCAGATTTTGTTTAGTATAGGTGAGTGAGGGGACATTTCACCTCACTAATATGCGATAACTTATTGCCACTATGGTTGCAATGCCTAGATTATATGTAACTCAGTGCGTTGAGGGATGCTTTTTTCAGATTTTGTTGTAATCTAATTTTATGATTATATACGTTTTGATTTTAAAATGATTTGTTGGCAGTAAGGGATAAAGGAACCAGTGAAAGAAAATAAATCAAAGCATTCTATTATGTGATGCATCTGTACCAACAAATGTGCTTAGTAATTAAAAACCTCATAGTTGACCGTATCCTAAAGCTGGAAAGTAGGTGGTAGGGTGGACCCAATTAGTTGGGTACTTTTCAAAGAAGAAAAATATAGATAAATATTAGGTAAGACTCCCAAGACCATGAATGTATTCGTATATCGGATAGTCAAGAATTATCTCCCAATTAGGCGATCTTCATATAAGAAATCTTGGGGTGTTACTTACCAGTGAGATCTCTCCCTACCATGAAGGAAGGAAGGGTACGTGAGTTATCTTACAAGTGGTCTCAGAGCGATGCTAGAAGTAGAAAAATAATAATAATTAATTGAGTCAATTGAATTACAGGTACAATCCCATATGAAAATTGATCGAACAATAGAAATACTCAAATTGACTTTCGACTAGCAGTCAAAACAATTGACAAACGAAGAGCTTGGGCAAGTCACTTTTTAGACTTCTATTAATCAAAAGCATCGAGGATGAAGTTTTTACAGTTTCTCTCTACCCGTGAATGTATATTTGCTGGTAGATTCAAACTTATGAATGCTGAGTTGTGTATCCTTCAGATTTTCGAGAAGCTTAGAGTACTAAAATACTTTGTATTCTATGGGACTCTTTTCCCTGATCAAATTGTCATTGCCAATGGGGAGTCTCATTATACATCCCAACATATCTATGATCTGATCACTCAATTTATCCCTAGGAGTAGACTTTATTGTTGTGGTAGATTTCACCTAGGATTCTCAGGGAGCATTGATTCCACAAAAATCTATGCCTTGGATCTTAATAAACAACCTCCCAAGTTCATCCTAGGGATAAGAAATCTTCAAGAAAGTATTGTAAATCAGCACGTAACCTTAGTCACGATAAAAAGTGAATATTATCTTATTCACCTCTTTGGGCTTTCTTAAATTGGCATTAAAGCATGTTCTCTCTTTTCACGCCAACAGGATGACGAAGCTCAAAGAAAATTCCTACTTAAGCAGATGCAACCCTCTCCCTTCTCATGAGAAGGAAAAGATGTGGCTAAAGATGTAGAGGCATGGATAGAGTCCATGACCGACTATTTCTCTCTTGTTGGTACCGATGAAGCCAACCAATCTATGTTGCCCCATTTTCGACTAACTGGGGATGCTAGAAGCTATGGTGGAAAGAGTGGTGTAGGGAAAAGGATGTCCAAGAAAGCACTATCACCTAGGAACAAATCAAGGGAGCTGTCAAGGAAAGGTACTTGCCCTTAGACTTTGAAACTCTAAAGATGAATGAGTTCTATATCTTGACACAAATGAATTTGTCTGTGGATGCCTACTATTCCCAGTTTGTTAAACTCAAGAAGTATGCTCCAACTATGACCTTGGCTCAATCCATTAGTTGATTTGTGAAAGGTCTAAACCCTCCCCTCAACCATCAACTAGAATCCATGCGGCAGACCAGCCTTCAAGGTGCAGTTTTTTGAGCCAAACCTTTAGAAGAAGAACTAAAGGATAAAAATAGCAACAACTTTAGGAAGAGACCTTACCCTAAATCACCCAATTTAGGGAGACCTTCTGGTTTATCCTTTAACCATTCCATCAGTGGGTTAAAACTCAGGACCAATCTTGCCTCGCCTCGGAGACCCTTCAGAATGACCTATCATGGTGAAGTGGAGTATGCTACAATTGCCATCAACCAGGTCATCGCCGTGCTAAATGCCCTCATCCACCCAAGGCTCTTAACCTTTCAAAATTGCCTCCCCTAAACTTTCCCAGTAATCCTCAAGTTAATCCTAGGGGAAGAGCTACTTCCATATTCAACAACCCAATCAAGTAAGAAACGGAGTTCAAAGCCCAGCGAGACGGATATCATGGACGAGGTCGTGGAAGAGGAAGAGTTGCTATGATCCAAGCTGAAGAAGCGACCCTTGAAGATGAAGAGGAAGTTAGAGCACCAATGTAAAAAATCGATAATTTTTAGTGATCCAAACACCAGCATCTCATCATGGTAAACATTTTAAATTTCTATTCTAGAAGTACTCACTCATTCCTTTCACCAAAATGCATTAGACAACTAGGTTTTAATCAAAAACCATTCAGGAAAATGGTCATTGAGCGCTAGCTAGTGGCAAGGAAGTAATTTTTGGGCACACCATAATGGATCTAAAGTCTGATCTTAATGGTAAACCAACCAACCGTTGCTTCATGTGATGGCCCTGGGAACTTATGATGGTATTCTTGGAATGGATTGGCTAAAAGAAAAAAAGGCTTCATGTGATGGCCCTGGGAACTTATGATGGTATTCTTGGAATGGATTGGCTAAAAGAAAAAAAGGCCACTATCCATTGTGAGACTGGATAAATCTCATTCAAGGATGCCAAAAATGAAGGTCATAGCTTCGGGGAGGACTAGTAGACCCAACTTACAACTAGTAAAGGATAGTAAGTTACTAAAGGGTCTCTGAAAAAATCAAAAGGTGTTTGTAGTAAAGCTCAACAAAGTAGAGAAGGATGCTATAAGGAATGAACCTTATTGGCTGCAAGAATACAAACATATTTTTCTGGAGGAGCTTACCCAGATATGCCTCCACAAAGGGAAATTGACCACGAGATTGAGCTTATTCATGGAGCTCAATCGGTGGCAAAAAGAGCATATAAAATGTCAGTACCAGAATCAATAGAACTCAAAGAACAACTCTGACTAATGCTAGAACAAGGATTCATCAGGCCGAGTGTATTGCCTTAGGGAGTACTAGTCCTATTTCAGAAGAAAAAGAATGAAACCTTACGGTTATGCATTGACTATAGGGGTCAACTCACCGTGAAGAATAAATATCCAATTCTTAGGATCGATGAACTTTTAGATCAACTTCACGGAGCCCAAGTCTTCACAAAGATTGATTTAAAATCTGGGTACTACCAGATTAGAGTCAAGGAGGAAGACATCCCAAAGACAACATTCAACTCCAGATATGGGCATTACGAATACACCGTGATGCCATTTGGGTTGACTAATGCCCCAGCAACATTTAACAAGCTCATGCAAGACATATTCAGGAAACAGCTTGACAATCATGTCTTGGTGTTCTTTGATGATATTCTGGTCTACTCTAGGATGAGAAAGAGCATGAAGCCCAAGTTAGAGAAGTTCTAGAAATTCTAAGAGAACACCAACTCTTTTCTAAAAAGAGTAAGTGTACCTTCCTTTTACGAAAAAAATTGAATATTTGGGATTTATTGTCTCTAAGGATGGAATTTTAGTAGATCTAGCAAAGGTACAAGATATAGTGGAATGGTCTCAACCATCCAACATCAAAGAGATTCAAGGATTTCTTGGGATCACAGGGTGGTACCGTATCTTTATTCAAGATTATGCAAAGATAGCCATACTTTAACTAAACTACTTAAAAAGAATACAAAATTAGTTTGGACCAAGGAGCATCAACAAAGTTTTGATAAACTCAAGGTGGCTCTCACAACTGCACCCATCCTTCAACTACCAAATTTTTATGTAGATTTTGAAGTGATCACAGATGCTAGTGGGTTGGCTATTGGTGAAGTACTCACCCAAGAAGAGAAACCAATAGCTTACACTTCAAGGAAACTCAAGGATTATGACACTTCAAGGAAACTCAAGGATTATGAGAGAAACTATGCTACTCATGATCTAGAACTTTTGGGTGTCATTCTCTTAAGTTATGGTGACACTACTTACTAGGCGCAGCAAAAGGTTCATGCTTGCCCCACAGATGCTAGTGGGTTGGCTATTGGTGAAGTACTCACCCAAGAAGAGAAACCAACAGCTTACACTTCAAGGAAACTCAAGGATTATGAGAGAAACTATGCTACTCATCATGATCTAGAACTTTTGGGTGTCATTCTCTTAAGTTATGGCGACACTACTTACTAGGCAGCAGAAGGTTCATGCTTGCCCCACAGATCATAAGAGCTTAAAGTGGATTTTTACTCAGTTAGTCAGATCTCAACATGAGACAAAGGCGTTTGATAGAGATTTTATCAGAATTTGACTTTAAAATCAAATACAAATAGGGAAAAGATAATGTAGTTGCAAATGCATTGAGTAGGAAGTCCTTTGTGGCCGCAATCTCTATGCCAGGAAACCCTTTACTTATGGAAGTAAAGGAAAAAATAGTTTTGGATGAGTACTTTGGACACATTTAACAACTCATCACCCAAACAAATCACTCTGAGAAAGAGAGTAGGATAATCAAGGATTACACTCTTAGTGATGGATGCTTATTCTATCAACTAAGGATGTGTATAACAAACAATAGAAATCCTACATGAAGCTCATGATGTACCATCTGTCGGACAGGATATGTAAAGATGCTGAATGTTCTACAAAGGAGTTTTTTCTAGCGCCAGGATTAAAGAAGGATGTACTCACGTATGTCACACAATGTCTAGCTTATTAGAGAAACAAGGCTGAAAGGGTAAAAATGCCAAGCAAATTGCACCCGCTGGATATTCCTCAGATGAAGTGAAAATGTATTAGTATGGATTTTGTCACAAGTCTTCCTTCTGTTCAAGGGGGTTATGATTCTATCATGGTGATGGATAGATTGACAAAAGTAGCCCATCTAATTCCTATAAAAAAAAAACCTTCAAGGCAATAGACATTGTAAGAATATTCATCAAGGAGATATTTAAATTGAATGGGTTGCCAAAAAGGATTGTTATTTAGTGATAGGGATACAAAGTTTACTTCTTGGTTTTGGACCGCTTTTTTTGAGGGAATTGGAACTCAATTAAACTTCAGCATAGTCTATCACCCAGAATCAGATGGTCAAACTGAAAGGGTAAATCAAGTCATTAAAGACATACTCAAGGCTTATTGCAATCGCGAGCCAAAACATGGTTGCATTACCTACCAATGGTAGAATTTGCATATAACTTAGCACATCATAGGAGTATTGTTATGTCCCCTTTCAAGGCTTTATACGGCCAAGATTGTATAACACCATTAAATTGGTCTAATCTAATGAATAGAGTAGAGGCCTCTAAACAAATGTTGGATGACATGGATCAACAAATGAAAGTTGTCCAGAAGGAGATTAAGGCTCCCAAGATAGACAAAAGCATTATGCTGATGCTGCCAGAAGAACTCAAACGACTATTCAAAGGAAGGAGATATGGTCTTCTTAAGAGATATGGTCTTCTTAAGGGTACGTCCAAAAAGAAGCTCTATATCTCTAGGAAAGTACAAAAAGTTGAGCGCTTGCTATTGTGGACCTTATGTTATTACCAAAAAATCAATAACCAAGCCTATAAACTATTGCTACAACCTCATCTAAAAGTCATAATGTATTCCTCCATGTAAGCCTTTTGAAAGCCTATGTATCTAGTCCTGACTATATCCTAGATGATGAGCAAATCATTATGCCATCCCAAAGCATTTTGGAAATTCAACCCGATAGAATATTTAGTTCTAGAGAAAGGACTCTGAGAAATAGATTCATAAGGGAACATCTAGTTCAGTGGTGGAAAGACTTCCCAACAGAAGATGCTACATGGGAAGATGAGTCTAACTTATATCAAGATTTTCCCTACCTACTTTTGAGATGAGGACATCTAGATTTCTTTAAGGGGGAAGGATGTAAAATTCTACTCAAAAACTACAACAAGGGATTTTTTTAAATAAATAAAATTTATTTTAAAGGAGGTGGTGGCCAAAGCCGACCACCTCCCCTCCATTTATATTTTTCCTCTGCCCTCCATTTTGTTTTCGCTTCTCCCACCCGCTAATCTTCTTCCATCGCTCGATATATTCTTCTAACTGCTGGATGATTCGATACGTAAACTGCTCGTCGCCTTCTTTTATCATCTTTCGCGCAGTTTTCTCCTCCTACGCGCTCAGCCCTCATACCCCATAAATTCTTCCTCTCCCTTCATTCGTTCATATCCCCATCCTCACTAGGTACACTCACCCCCTCTCTCTCTCTCGGTCTCTTCTCCAACTACCTCCACCTTTCTTTCTTTTTTTTCTACTACCATATCTCTCTCTCTCGGTCATTCAAGGTCTTTCTCCATTTCTTCAATTTTCTCTAGTATGATAAAGAAAATAACTACACCTTGATTTTATGCCTAAAGACTAGTGGTTAAACTGAGGGATTGGAAGTGTTACCTCCAAGGGGTTCTCAAATATATTCTGAATTAAGAGAGGATTTCCACTCGACTCCCAAGCTGTGTGAATTACTACCTAAAAACAAGCAAAGGCTTAACCTCGATGCAATGGCTCATGGTGGACATGTAGAGCGCGGAATACGTGGGCATCCAAGCCTAGTTAATCGTGACGAGGATATCATTGAACCTCAAATAACGATAGCTGCAAATATTTCCCAAGAAAGTGGAGTACCAGCCCACCTCCCCGTAATCGCAACCTCACCGTGTAAGTGGGACCAACCCTAGAGGTTTTGATTAAGAAAAGAGAATTGTTCAATGCATTTAATTAGGGAAAAAATTCTTTAAGAAAATAGAGAAAGGATATTTTTCTCATATGAATATGTTTGTTGCATGATTGCTACATGAAATGTGGATGCAAGCTTTTGAGTGACAAGACTGGTAACATACTTTAAAGTTGTTGTAAAATTAAATTAAGGGACTTGTTCTCTTGTGAACAACCATTCTGAAGTTTGGGGCAGCTGGGTATTCCCCCACCCAGGGCAACCAACTCTTGAGTATTATGGAGTTGGGACAACTGCTTATGATGGTCAACCCACCACAAAGCAGGGCGAGGGTTCCTTCCAGGGTTGTAGACCTCAGTTTAATAGGTTTCATGTTTAGTATAGGTGAGCGAGGGGACATTTCACCTTACTAATATGCGATAACTTATCACCACGACAGTTGCAATGCCTAGATTGTATGTAACTCGGTGTGCTGAGAGATGTTTTTTTTCGATTGTGTTGTAATCCAATTTTATGATTATATATATTTTGATTTTAAAATGATTTGTTGGAATTAAGGGATAAAGGAACCCGTGAAAGAAATTAAATCAAAGAATTCTGTTATGTGATGCATATGTACCAACAAATATGCTTAGCAATTAAAAACCTCATAGTTGACAGTATCCTAAATTTGGAAAGTGGGTGGTAGGGTGGACCCAATTAGTTAGGTACTTTCCAAAGAAGAAAAATATAGATAAATATTAGGCAAGACTCCCAAGACCATGAATGTATTCGTATATTGGATAGTCAAGAATTGTCTCCCGATTAGGTGATCTTCATAAGAAATCTTGGGGTGTTACTTACTAGTGAGATCTCTCCCTACCATGAAGGAAGGAAGGGTACGGGAGTCATCTTACATATCATCATAAGCCTCATCCTCAAAGCAAGCCCTATCTTTGGCTCAAGTAGTCCCTATGCCTAAATAAGCTTCTTGATTTGTTGCATTGGCCACCCCCTTAAACTCCTCAAAACAAGCCTTATCTTTGGCTCAAGTAACCCCTATTTCTAAGCAAACTCCTTGTCTTATCGCATTGGCCACCCCCTAAAACTCCTCAAAATGAGCCTTATCTTTGGCTCAAGTAAACCCTGTACCTAAATAAACTCCTTGCCTTGTCGCATTGGCCCACCCCCTCAAACTCTCAAACTTGGTTCGACAAAGGTTGGTGCCTAAACCCTAGCAAGAACAACCTCACAACCCTCGATGAAGTGGGCTCCCATTCAATAATGAGTGCTAACAAGTGTCCTAGATTGCTAAGGAACTTATGATGCAAAAGCCAAAGTCAGCCAGCCCCAAGACTCACCAACAAGAAACCCCAACAACAACCGAAGTCAAAGCATTCTAAGTGAGGTCCACATTATGCTAGCGTGATCCCCAATAAAAGCCCCACTCAAACTCTAAAAAAGAAGCTCTTAGTAGCTCAAGCTACTAAAAAGGCAACCCTCTCATATGGATCCCCAAATCCAAGGCACCCTTATTATAAGCCCCTACTTCTAAGTCGAAAACTCCATTAATCGATAAACCTAAGATGGAGAAAATCGCTAATAGAGCCTAAGTAGGTGTGGAGAGTGAAAGTTATTACTTCTCTGCAAGGAGTTGGGTTTGCTATAGTGACTTGAACATTTGGTGTGCTGGTTTTTGTGATGTTGGTCTACCATTTTGGCTAATCTATTTCGTGGGTGATGCCAAATAGCCTACCAACCTCAATCCACAAGGTAGCAAAACTTATTTTGCAAGAAATGGCCCCATCAATATCCCAACCAATTATAATCATGCCACCAAGAACCCCACAAGGAATGCCTACTCCTACTGCGCCAAATCTTGCAAAGACACTCAAGGACTAGAAGAAGAACCCCTTATGCTATGCCACAACACCAACTTGCAAGCTAGAAACCCAAGGCAAATGCAATTTCACTAGCAGAGATGGTGGCAGTAGCATTAAACTATCTTATGGTGGTTGAGCAAGCGATACTCTACTATAACTCGCTATCCAAAGTACCCTCTTGAAGCCAAGTGGCATCGTAAGCCATTGAGCTTGCTTGTACATACATAATGTAACATTAAAATGTCAAGACACGGGTAGGACTAGGGGGACCTCGGGTAGCGGTTCATGGGTGTCCGGACATGTGTGGATGGCTAGGGCTATTTTAGCCGACTAGGGTTCCTATATTCGGCGGTTGAGAGTTGCCCTATTCTCTTCTAACAGAAACAACACCTCTCTTTTTCTCTCTCTTGTATCGGCGTGGAAGGAGAGAAGCATCTCTCTCTCTCTCTCTCTCTCTCTCTCTCTCTCTCTCTCTCATATCGATAGAAGGAGAGAAGTAACACAACTACTACTCTAGCACCAAGGGGTGTCCCACGAGAGCGAAGAACAATCAATAGCAAGATGAGCCGATTTTGGTCAAGTATTCATTTTCATCTTGCAATCAAATTTGATTTGTTACCATGACCTCATAAGATTCTAAGCACCTCGAGAGTCAGTAGCATGATGGCGGTCATCCATCTTTGGATACTAATATGGCTGATCTAGATGCAGGTGATCATGGGTTTGTGGATTTCCATGCACATACCTTGTTAGAATCATGCATACAACGTATTGAACAAATTTTACTTGTTCTTTCTCAAAGTTTACAGACCATGCAAGAGACTCTTAAGCAGTTGGGTCGCTAGTTCAGGGTTTCGGAGTGTCCTGGTTGATACTCTAGGGGCATCTACTCCTGGGGGGTCAACTCAAGACACCAAAACGCCTAGGAATTAGGAAGTGAGAGCTATGCTCAAGAGCATGAAGCCTCCTGTGTTTTGCGGGGAAGAGAAGGAGCGTAATAAAGATGCAGTGAACACTTTTTTACAAAAGTGGATGGACTTGCACCTTTTGAAGCGTTCTCCTGATGTTGTTCACGTGCTCGAGGCAAGTCTCACACTTGAGGGTAAGGCCTATAAGTGGTGGATGAGTCTCGGTGAGAGCGATCGACCTACAACATGGATTGCTTTTGAGGTACTTTTTTTGAAAAGAGTTCTTACCTGAGAACGAGAAGGATCGCAACTGGGATGCTTGGGAATGCTTGGAAGTTTAGAATGACCAACTTCCTAATGGGTAAAGGATTTTAGGACTATGTCAAAGGAGACAATGAGGATCCTCCAAAGTTGACTAAAGAGAATGCCACTCCAGCAGATGTAAAGGCATTCAAGGACGGGAACCAAGGTGCAAGAAAATTCATGTATTGGGTGTCAATCAATGTTACAAACATAATGATCGACACTCCAGCAATTGCATGGAAAAACCTGGTGTAGATGTTCCAGACCAACACAAAGACAAGGAAACTATAGCTAAAATAAGAGCTACATATTGTGGAGAAGAAAAGCATGTCTATCAATGAGTATGCTTTAAAGATCAATGGTATTATTGAATCCCTTGGGTCTATCAATGTATTGGTGGAAAGATAATAATTTGGTGAGCGTTCGTCTAAATAGGCTTGGCAAAGAGTACAAGACGTTCAAGACCTCCATCGTAGTTAGGGAGAATGTTCCCAACTTTTGAGACCTAGTGTCTATGCTAAATCATAGAAGAAAATTCTCTGGGTGAGGACTCTTCTTAACAAAACAAAAACACATCATAACATGCCTTATACTCCAATTTAGGTAGAGGGAGAGGTAGAGGTCGTGGTCGAGGCCAAGGTGCTGGCCGACATGGAAACTAGAATCATGGACAACAATAGTCAAATGATTCGCAGAGCAGCAACATCAATCATACACAGGTAGAAGATGCTAGTCTCAAGGAAGGGGAGCCAAAGAGGCTATGGCAATTAGAACAGACAACAATCAAGAATAGGTTCTAGAGAGTGCTATTATTGTAGCAAAGTAGGTCACTTTTCTACAAAATTAGAACAGGTTCTAGAGAGTGCTATTATCGTAGCAAAGTAGGTCACTTTTCTACAAAATTAGAATAGGTTCTAGAGAGTGCTATTATTGTAGCAAAGTAGGTCACTTTTCTACAAAATTAGAACAAAATTAGAATCGGTTCTAGAGAGTGCTATTATTGTAGCAAAGTAGGTCACTTTTCTACAAAATGTCACAACAAGAAGCAGAGTGACATGAAGAATGGAAAATTTCAACAAAACTATTATGCATCTTTAAGCAAGCAAGTTGAACATAGATATGTGCATTTATTTATTATGCAGCACATGGTAAATACAGTGATTGTGCAGATGTATCCACAAATGCCAATGATGTATGGTATGTGGACTTGAGAGCCTCTAACCACATGACCTGTCATGGGTGAGGGGTTTAGAGATGTGAAGAACTTGGAAAAACCAGGTTATGTAGAGATAGGGGATGACACAACATATTGTGAATGTGCCACTAGCTCTATAAGATGGCAACATGAAGTACTTATCTGATGTACTTCATGTGCCCAATATCACAAAGAACCTAGTTTTTATTGGGCAGATGATTGAGCGGGGTTTGCAGGTATGCTTCTTTAACCCTGATGGTGGCAGCCATGGAGGACTTCAAGAAAAAATGACGTTTGGTTGTAAAGAGAAAGAGAGTGGGCAGAATGTTTACTTTGGATGTAAGCGTGCATGAGGTCAAAGCTGCTATGTTTGCACAAGGTGCAGGTGTTGTGCCAATATAGATATTTAGCACAAACATATTGGTCATGTAAATGAGCAGCGATTAAAGTCCATGCAAAATTCTAAAATTGTTATAGATTTGCCAAAGTTTAAGGTAAATGGAATGCATAAGGTTTGCGAAGCATGTCAATTTGGGAAGCAAACAAAGAATGTATTTCCACATGACAAAAATGTAAGCAAGAGGGCACTTGATGTGGTGCACTCACATGTATGGGGGCCAATAAAGACGACATCAATGGGAGGATGTCGCTATTATGTATCACCACACAAGGAAGCTATGGGTTTAATTCATGAAAGAGAAAAGTGAATTGTCTACTCACTTTTAGAATTTCAGAATGTTGGCTGAATAACTAATAGGTTTGCCGATTAAGTGCCTGAGATCAAATGGAGGGGGATAATATTTCTCTATAATGAGCTTAATTTGTATCTAACAAAACATGGAATTTAGAGGCAATTTACATGCAGGTACATTCCGCAGCAAAATGGTGTTACTGAGAGGAAGAACATGAACATTGCAGAAGTTGCTCATGAATAAATGGCTGAGAAGAGCATGCCTTATCATTATTGGGCTGAAGTAGATGTGACTACAGTTTATATTATTAATAGAACCCCCACAACAAGCAATGCATGGTATGATTCTAAAGGAGAAGTACAATGAGCTCAACTTCATCTCTAAAACTCCAAGCATGTTGTGGAATTTGTGAAGCTTCTCAACTCCCAAGGCCTTGGTGAAAATGTCAATAACTTGCTCATCTGTGCTGACATACATGTGATCAATATCTCTTGCCCAAACCTTCTCTCCAATGAAGTGATAAAATGAACCTCTATGTGTTGTTTGGTTTGCACATGAAACACTGGGTTCCTAGCCAATTGTATGCTACTAAGGTTGTCACAATAAATGACAACCTGTCCGTCCACATGCAACCCCAAATCTCCAAGTAGCTTGTGTAACCAAGCTACCTTACATGCTGCCATCGTAACACCCGTGTACGATGCCTCTATACTTGATAAGGCAACTATTAGCTGCTTCTTGCTGCTCTAAGTAACAACACCACTCCCAAAAGAAAACATAAATATGCTAGTAGATCTTATGTCCAAGATGCTATCAGTCCAATCTGCATTAGTGTATCCATATACCTACAACTCTATACTAGCCTCATAGAAGAGACCATAATCCACTATGGACCTCACATAGCATAGTGTGTGTCTCATAGCATCCAAATGCGGTTTTTGAGGAACCTGCATAAACTGGCTCTCCAATCCAACTGTGTAGTTCAAGTCTTACTACCTGGTGATCGTCACGTAGATCAAGCTACCCACTATCTTCCTATACATAGTGGGATTCTCCAACATCTCACCTCCTGTATTTGCATTTAGCTTGCCATTTTGATCTAGTGGTACAGAAATGGGCTTACGGCCAATCATACCATATTTGGACAACATGTCCAATGCATACTATCAGTGTGAATGACAACCATGTTTTCTCAGGTGTCTTGATGCCAAGAAAGTATCTCAGCTTACCCAAATCCTTCATATCAAACTTCTTCTTGAGGAGATCGTTCACATGCTCAACTTCTTACTCATTGGTCACTGCCAACAGTCAAGTCATCCACATAAATGATAATGATGATAATTTCCTTATCACTCTTTTGCATATAGAGTGAATGATATGCATTTGTCATATAAAAACCAATGATGACAAGATACTCTGTGATTTTATCATACCATGCACTTGTGCCTGTTTCAAACCATACAATGCTTTATGCAGCCTACACACATAATCTGGGTGACTTAAGTCATAACCAAGTGGCTGGTCCAAATACACTTCTTCTTATAACTCACTATGCAAGAATGCAATATTTACAACCATCTGATTCAAAACCCAACCTTTTGATGTAGCCATTACAATTATAGCTCTCACAACTACCATCTTGGCAATGGGACTGAATGTCTCCTCATATTCAATGCCATAGGTATGAGCATAACCTTTAGCAACCAATCTCACCTTGTACATGCTAATGCTTCCATCTGAGTTGTGCTTCACTTTGTACACCCACTTAGATCCAATGTCTCCTCATATTCAATGCCATAGGTATGAGCATAACCTTTAGCAACCAATCTCACCTTGTACATGCTAATGCTTCCATCTGAGTTGTGCTTCACTTTGTACACCCACTTAGATCCAATGGCCTTTTTACCCTCATGTAAAGGCACCAATTCCCATGTTTTATTGGCATCCAATGCAACCATTTCTTCATCCATGGCTATATCCCAATTTGCATGCCCAACAACATCTTTAAAACATGTGGGTTCCACATCTCGCATAACCCACTGCCATGTATGCTTAATGGTGACCTATATAACCATCATATATCAATCTCTAAACATGGTTTTTTACCCTATTCAACCTGCATGGTCTTAGATCTGTCCTTGGTGTCCTTGGCTGCCTTAGCCTCCTTCCATACACCAGGTATCATGATAGTAGTTGGAATCCCAAACTCCTCATCGAGGCTCTGCTCTGAGCCACTAAACTCTCCATCAATGAATGAATGCCCAGTTGAAATGCCAGGCATACCACGGGGCTCATCGGCCTTCTCTTTGCCTTTACGTGATATCAAAAAGACGCACAAGCTTTGGATTTCCATATTTAAAGGGAACAAAAATTGACCAGAGTCCTAACAACCAATGAAGTTTCAAAACATGCGAGAGTTACTTGAAGACCAAAAGATGAAGGTCCAAGAAGATAGGACAAGGGGAAGACCGAGTGACAGTTCAAGAGGGATCAAGTGAGGATACAATTTCCAACATCTCTTCATCCTCTTTAGAGGAAGAATTGAATCCCCAACCTACCAGAGACTTGGAAGAACTAGTCATTGACCCTAGCAACCTACCTAAGAAGCTAATAGAATATCCTAATCCTATTGAGGGGAAAAGTAGGCTAGAAGTAGCCCAAGAATTGGTAACAGCATGCCAAGCACAAATGAACGATGCTGAAACTCCCGTAGTCCCCACTGTTGGAGAGAAAACCAATGTAGAGACCAGTTTTACCTTGCTCAAGAGAGAAGACCAGAACCAAATCCGCTTAATAAACTAAGAAAACTCAAAACAAGGATAAGGGGATGAGGACAAAAAACTTTGAGGCCATGACATCTAAACTCTTGGGTTGTGACAAAAGAATGCCACACTCAAAGGGGCCTATACACATTCCATACACCATTACCAGCTCCAAAAGCTATGTAAGTGATAAACACCTAGAGACATAGTAAGACTCATCGCCTTCCTTTCCTCCCAAGTGTAGATTTATGTTGGCTCCTTACTTCAAGGTTGTCCAAGCCTATGGAAGGACTTAAAGGATTAGATGGATGGAAAGTTAAAAGCAGGTATGGAAGAACAATTAATTCATGACTCCTCGGATGAGTCAGATAATGAAGAGCTCGCTAAGGAAGAGGCAATTCACCAAGCCTTTCCAAAGGTATCTACGCTACTTCCCATTAGAGAAACCATAATTTATGTGCATGGTGATAGAGAACAAGAGGAGACCATATACACCATTATTCATAGATATTACAGAGTTCTCCCAACAAGGAGATGTCCTCTTATTTGGAGAAATTAATGCATGGGTATAACAAGGGAATAGGTATGTGCATATAACTTCTAAAGAGGTGCTATTATCTTGTCAAAGATTGACTAGGTTAAGATGGGCCAATTAGGATATGGAGAATGCAACAATGCAGTAGTAATAAATGGTAGACACTTCTTGGAGATGGGTGTTAGCATGATTTAGTTATAAAAATAAGATGTCTAGATGGTCACAGTTAGATAGCCTTACATTTTTCATGCATAGCAGAGGTACTAGTACTATGGATTACCTCATGGGGTCTCTTGTTCTCATATCACCGTCCCTCCTCTAACCATACTAGCTAACCACACATACCTTTCTTACATGGTCTCATGCACGACCTTACCACCCACGGCCCGTTGACCACTTCTCCCCTGCCATATTTTAGGCCTAGATTTATCCTTCCTATCTCCACCACCATTACATCCCAATAGTCTTGCTTCATCATCCATAACTCCACCCATGCATTTTCCCCTATACCATGTGTTTCTTAGTGAGTGAGATCCCAACCCCAAAATGTATGGTTTGATGAAGAGTGCAAAGCCACCACACTTTGCCTTCATAGTCTCACTCATCAGAATGAAATGTGAGAGGGAAGATGGGCTAGTTTTAACATGTGATAGATGCAATGCATCCTTCACAGTCTCACTCGCCATAATGAAATGTGTGTTTTCTTTCTAGATGAGAACATAAGCTATACCAATTCTTTTTGAGTGAGGATAACTCAGAAGCTTTGTGCACTTTTGAGGAAAAAAGAACCCCTACACATACCACAAACCCTAGCCTCTATACAAGATAGCTTTAGGCTAAAATAGTCTATATCATAAATACCACTCATCCCTCACCCTACATCATCTTGGCTCTTTGATTCTCTCAATGCCACTAGGGTGCTTAAAAAGTTGAATGGGAGAGCAAAAGATCATGACGATCTATGCAAAAGACACTTTTCCCATGGGCAGCACCACATATTGGCTCCCATTCTTGCAAATCTTGTCAACAGAGGATTGCTGAAGGCTTTCCCCCCCTCTCTTCGACCACTAACACCATTGCCCCCATCGACAAAGTAGGAGACCTAGTGGACTTAGGTAATGTGGACTATCATGATTGGCCACACAATGGTTAAGATCTATATGGAGAAATACTAGAGGACACAATGGCTAAGATCTATATGGGGCAATACTAGAGGACACAGTGGCTAAGATCTATATGGAGAAATACTAGAGGACACAATGAGCTCTATGGTGATGAGCTCTATTGTAGAGAGGATGGGATAGAGCATCATGCTAGGTAGGCTCTAGGAGAAATTTCCCCCCTTTGGATCATATATTTACTTTATGGGGAGAGGCAAGGTCAAGTACGTGCACTTGATGGACTCTTGGGAAAGATATGTAGCACTATTAGGGTTAAGTATGATATGGGGGGGTGTGATGGAGTTGTTGTCATATTATATGGGGTGTGATTGGACCATATGAGGTATACTTGGCCAAGTACCTGCACCTGATGGATTTTTGGGAGTCATGTAGCACTATTGGGGTTAAGCATGATATGGGGTGTGATGGCATTATATGAGGTAATACTTGGCCAAGTACGTGCACTCAATGGACTCTTGGGAAACATATGTAGCACTATTGGGGTTAAGCATGATATGGGGTATGATGGCACTATATGAGGTAATACTTGGCCAAGTACATGTACTTGATGGAATCTCAAGAGACATATGTAGCACTATTGGGCTTAAGCAGGGTTGCCACACTCACATTTAGGAGCCTCATATACTCTAACACTTTAGTATGACCAACAACTTTGTATGGTGCAATCTTTTGGGGGCTAGTAGGCCTAGGGAAGCAGCATAGAGAGAATATAAGTGTGGTGATGCTGTCACACGATATAAGGAGAAGCTATAACAAGTGGTGGTGATGTTGTCATGCATGAGTGGAGGAGCATAGAGAGGCTATAGGTGATCATGTCATGCATAATCATGAGCAAAGAAAGGTTATAGGTGATGATGTTGTCATGTATGGTTAGGACTAAGCCATTTAAACCACATGATCAGGAGTAAGCCATTTGTACCTATTAAATTCAAGAGCTTGCCTTAACCTTACCGAAGCATGTGTCATTGGGTCTTGCCTTAGAGCTACCCTTTGTGACTTCCCTATATGGGTGCACTAGCTTTCATCTCCTTACTCCATTTTTATACCCAAATGCTCTTTGCTAGTGGGGTAAAGGGGGAGCTCTCCTTGTCTAGAAGGGAGAGCTCTCCTTGTCTAGAAGGGAGAGCTCTCCTTGTCTAGATGGAGGTAAATAGAGATGGTCCTTTACAATGGCTCTTTTTCACAAAAGGTGGGACATGAAGCTATTGTTGTAAGTAAAAAACCTACAACCAATCCTACCTATAGTAAGCATGCAAGATTTAATAGAGCACAAGCAAGCAAGAGTAGAGAAGAAGGGAACATCATTAGCATTCTATTGCATGGGAATGATTGTGAATTGCTTATTATAAAAAATATCTTATATACAAATCACTTATATTGCATGGGAATGATTATGCATTTCTTATTATAAGAAATGACTTCTATACAAGTGAGTAGTTCCCGTATACAAGGCTGACCAAACTTAAAAATGCTCCGACCTCTATTACTAGTCTTAAGAGGCAATATGTACATGAATTCTGTAGACTTTTCCTATTTGGCATTAAAAGGTAAGGTCACTTTATATAATCGGACAATGTCACCTTACAAAGGATAAGTTTCCATTTGAGGGCATAAGATGGCAAAACGGCGGTAGGAGGTTACGTGGGTGAAACCATGTAAACCTACAGACATAGCCCCTTCCTAATGGTGACCTTGCATCACCTAAATCATCGGGGTTATGAAGTTCTTTTGCCAAGATGAAAAGGTGTGTATGGCCTAGAATATGTCATGAAGTTGGCATGTAAAGTTAAGCGGTATGATTTGGAATGATCCACAACTAGACGTAGGGCAAAGTGGTGAGAGCTTTGGGTAGCCTGGTGGTTAGGCAGCTCGATGAGGACCACATGAAAGGTGATAGGGATGTAGAGGTTCTTTATGCAAGGCCTCTATGGGGGTTGTGGAATTGGCATGAACCCTTCAAATTTAAATAGTTAGTAGAAGCGGTCCACACCCTCTGATTGTGGAATAAGGGCCATGACGACCATGGAACGATTTGCATGGGGAGATGGTGTTCCGAATCTTGGTGTATGTTATGAGAGCATGTCCCGATCTCATGGTGTGATGCTTACTAGAGATTAGGCTTCTTTGTGGGTGGTGAATACATTGGCTAGGCCGAGTTTTTTTTGGGGTTGAAGTGGGGTCAAAGGTAGAGGTTACATGTATTGAAGCTCATTGTTGGAGGTACCTACAAGGTCAAGGGTTCTCTAGGCACGCGATAGGTCATATCATGGGCCAAACTTACACCTACCATGGTCCCCACATCCAAAGATGTACCTAGAGGGTTAACGTTGATAGGATTATGTTGAGACACACGTTGCATTTGGCAATGCTACATTGGTGTTATGGGTGATGGGTGAGTAAGATACACCTCGCTTATTAAGAGGGGGTGTTGAAATATGTAAGCTCGGTTTACGCATGTGTGGGAAAGCACCCTAGAGGTGCAAGATATTGTGGTAAGATAAGAATGCCACATGTAATATTGTATGGTGTATAAGTGTTGACCAAAAGAGTGGAAAAGGGAGTGCCACACATGGATGATGATGTGTAAAGTAGGATAAGGCTAGAAGGCCTATATCATTGTATGGTTCATTGAGATATGCAATAGAATAGAGTTCAAGTGTTGAGTGTGTAATCTCTCTCTCTCTCTCTAGTCATGGTGTTTTTAGTGTGGTATAACCCACCTTAATCTTATGCTTAATCTTGTGTCTATCACCATAATCAATCCCGTATTAGGACTGTTAACATGGTATTAGAGCTTGGGTGAGCTCTTGGTCATGGAATATCTATGTATGGTTTTCTTGTTTATGAGGTTGTTTGATTAAGCATTATTTTTAGTTTATTATGGAAAAAATAACACACTCATTGTCATTAGTATTGCATTTGGAGAGAGATTATGTTGGTGATTGGAGAGAGTCTTGAAGCTGCCATGGAAGCTGAAAATAGAGATTTTAGCAACAAGTATGAAGGCTATGGAGTCTTCGGTGTCAACAAGGAAGTTGCCAAGAAAAGATTTATAAATGTATTTTGTCATTTTTTGCCTCTAATTTGGTGTTTGAGCATGGAAGAATGCTCTTGTGAAGGGTTGCTCATAAGAAGGAATGTGGAATCATTCTTTGAATTCTTGCATTATGGCAAGGAGCATGTGTGGAGGTGCATGCTTTTCAAGATGATGGCAAGTGAGATGGTGAACTCAATGGAGTTCACATGTGTGTGCACATCAAGAAGAGGATGCCCTTGTGGATGTTGCTCAAGGAGATGAGCAAAGTTGTGAAAGCTATGAGAACTTTCACAATGGTTTAGCACCTTGGTTTCTTGTGGGAAACCTTAAGAGAAGCACCCTTGGAATCTATTGCATGTCAAGAGGAGGAAAATGCAAGTTGGAGATCTATGAGGAGCTATGAAGATGAGGCAAGTTGGAGAGTGCTTTAATGGGAAGCATTATGTTAATGCAAATTTTTGGTTGCTGTTTTTGATGCTCACAAATGCATGAGCAAATGGTGAGTGCTTTATGGAAGGAAGTACAAAGGAGTGCATAATTATGATGCATAAATGAAGAACCTTGGTTGCATGCAAAGAAGGGCATGCATATTGAAGTTCAATGGTGAGCTCATGTGGCTATGTTGATGGCTATGGAGAAACCTCATATTGGAGGTTTATGAAGGCAAAGAACCTACAACGACTAATGGAGTTCAATTTGGAACTCATGGAAGGCCATATCAATGGCTCATGAAACCTCATGATAGGGTTTTTGAAGAGGAAAATGTAGAGAGAGAGAGAGAGAGAGAGAGAGAGAGAGAGAGAGAGAGAGAGGGAGAGGGAGAGGGAGAGGGAGAGGGAGAGGGAGAGAGAGAGGGAGAGGGAGAGTAGCCACAATGATGATCAGTACCACAAGTATCTTGGGTTGGTTCCAGTTTCTTGAGGTGATGATCTCTCCACTACACAAGCACTGATGCGTAGGAGCACACAGTAATTCAGCAATGCAGTGATCAAAAAGGATTTCTATTATAATTTTGTTGTGTGGTGTGTGAAAATCGCCCACTTAAAAGATAAGATTCTAAAAAGTGTTAAAATGATTGGTGTAGCCCCATATAAATGGTCACTCACATGTAGTTTTTTGGGATGGTTTTGAAACGTTTTTTGAAGGAAATTCCTTCATTAGCCCTAAAAAAATGAGCAACTATCAGCTTCATGAAAGCGATGGATTTTGATCACATCTGACGGGTGCCTTGCCCTTGCCTTAATGCATAAAAAGGATTGTATTTTCTCTCACCCAGATTTATGAGGTTCCCCTGCTTGAGCTCACCAAGAAGCTCAAAATGATTGTCGTTCGTGATGTGTGCATGATCGATGCATGTGTGAGGTGCATGCACATGGGTTGGTTCCTACCCGAACTGCTATGTTCAAATCGGACTCAGTGGTTCCACTGGAGCAAGTGGGCTCAAAATGGACTTCGGTGTCTAAGATGGTAGACACTCGCACACATGTTTGTTGGCTAACACTCCAATTTCGCATTAAGAGGGAGTGTTGAGAGATGTGTTGCATTTGGCAATGCTACATTGGTGTTATGGGTGATGGGTGAGTAAGATACACCTCACTTAAGAGAGGGTGTTGAAATATGTAAGCTCAGTTCATGCGTGTATGGGAAAGCACCCTAGAGGTGCAAGATATTGTGGTAAGATAAGAATGCCACATGTAATATTGTATGGTGTGTGAGTGTTGACCAAAAGAGTGGAAAAGGGAGTGCCACATGGATGATGATGTGTAAAGTAGGATAAGGCTAAAAGGCCTATATCATTGTATGGTTCATTGAGATATGTAATAGAATAGAGATCAAGTGTTGAGTGTGCAATCTCTCTCTCTCTCTCTCTCTAGTCATGGAGTTTCTAGTGTGGTATAACCCACCTTAATCTTATGCTTAAGCTCGCGTCTATCACCATGATCAATCCCATATTAGGATTGTTAACAAATTAGTTATTGATGCATGTGTGCATACGTAGAGTGAGATGCAAGATATGAAAAAAATTTGTGATATGCATGTAGTAAAATATGTAGGTGACGTGTATGGGTAAAGGAAGTTGAGAAAAGAGGAATTTTTGGTATTTTTATTTTTATGCAAAAAGAGGAATTCCCATGATAATGGAGATCCATGTTCTAGCCTCTGGGCTCGCAACAACAAGAGGGGTTTGGTAGCACTATAGCAAGCACTAAGGATAGGGATAAGGTGGACCAAGAGCTAGTGTGGTCAAAGATGAGGTTATGGAAGGTTCTTTGCTAATTTTAGGAACATCCAAGTGATGGATTGTACCATGGACCATGCTTGCGCCCATGGTCCCCCTATCCAAAAACATATCTAGAGGGCCATCGATGATGAGGCTTGATGTAGTTCTAGAAAGAGTGGTGCCTATGTGTCTATTACATGTAGAGCCTATGTATATATTACAGGTGTCATTCATGAGCATTGGGAAAATGATGGGCCCATGTAGAAGCTTCTTCTGATGCAAACTCCAACACATTGCTTTCTTTGACCCTTTTAATTCTACTTTCTTTGGCTCTTTTTTCAGCTAGCTTGTGTGCAGTACCCCTGGGTAAGAACGTGGGCATGTAAAGGATTTTAAATGTGTATTAGATAGGGCTCAATAGGGGGGTTGAGACTTACAACTTGCATTGGTACCAAAGATATTACATGTCTCATAAAAAGACATGACAAAGGGCCTGGAGGAAAGCCATAGATCAGATTAGCGCATGATCTTAAAGGGATTGTAAAAGCCAGTATCTGGCATGTCTTCCAAAAGCTAGTATAGCACCGATTAAAAAGTGACCAGTCTATGGCCATGTTGGAAGTGTTTGACCATGCCTTAGAGATCTATCTACTGGCAAAAGCTAGGACCTTCATTGAGATTGAAGACCATCCACTCTTTGCTTGTCTATTGGTTCTCGCATTAGTTTTCGGTATCTCCTCAAGGATGAAGATAATGAGCTAGAAGAATCTGCATGTGGAAACAGTAGGGTTGGGGACCTTAGTGTAATAGAGGTCATTAAAGTTCTTCATTTGGAGCTGCATCTCCATGGTGGAGAGGTGTGGGGCCATTAATATATGGGAAGTTGTACTGGCTCTTTTCCTTCCATGTATAGGAACTTGTGCTATGACCACCTTCTTTTGATTAGCATGTACTTGGAGTTAATGAGGACTTCTTTGTGTGTAGTGGCCATATATTCCAACCACATTTGGTGATCTGATGCACCACATAGGTTTTAGTCCTATGTGACATGCGGCTTGGTAGTCCCTGGGATCAACAAAGTGCCAGCCTCCTATGGTATACTATTGGTGGTGTGGTTGGTGTTCCACTAGGTAAATAGGTGATCCATGTGTCGATTCACCAAATAGATTTTGGCCATGTTGAAGAGTGTACCCAGATGGTTATGGAAGTTGCCATGGAATGTGAGATCCCACACTATTGGTATGTGAGTTGTTGTTCATGGGCATGCAAGGACACCCCTGGGTGGTCCTTCCCATCATCTCTTCACTGGCTTCTTTTTAAGTAGTTGATGGTAGTTGGTAGTGGTTCCTTACTGAGATCTGTCCCTACGTGGATTGGGGGACAAGGTCTAGGCTTTGGGGTGCGGGTAGATTAACGAGAGGGTTATGGGTGGGGGATAGAGTTGGGTGGGTTTGGCTCTTGATGAGGATTTGCCTTTTTTCCCAAACTGTCTGAAGAGGGGGCTCGATTAGAGAGAGTTGGGTGGGTTTGGCTCCTAGGGATTTGCTTTGATTAGAGAGGGGGCTTGATTAGAGAGAGTTGGGTGGGTTTGGCTCCTAGGGATTTGCTTTGTTACCTAAACTATTCGAAGAGGGGGCTTGATTGGCTTGCATGGCTTCTTCTCTAGAAAATTTGTGCTTGCCTTAGTTTCCTTTTGAGAATTTGTCAAGGTCATTCTCCTCATCAGCAAGCTTATAGCTTTGGAAAAAGGTAAAGGCCTCTTGTGCCTTGCAATAGAGATATCCTATGGGCTAAGACACATGGATGGTATGAATGGTGGATTCACCATTGTTGAGGGCTTGTCCAAGGTAAGTGTAGACTAGGTTATATGGCTAGAGGATGCCCAATGGGTTGTATTGGTTGCTGGGCATGTTACAAAGTAGACTTCACTCTTCTTGCCAAATAAGGGTCTTCATGGCTATCATGGCCGAGTGAAGTGAGTCTACATGGATAGGAGCTGAGGCTAGGTGGTGCCATGAGTTCAAGGAAATGATCTTCCTTAGTAAAGAGTGTAGAATTCATGATAAACATGTGGATCAAGTGGTGATATTGGACGCAAGTGGATGGGATTCAATGGTGCAGTATAAGAGTGCAGTGTCAAAGAATGAGATGGCTTGGTTGAAGATGAAAAGTGTGGCAAGGATGCTAGATGTATGTATCTTGGCTCTTGAGCTCTAGTTATTGCTAGAGGATGTGATGCTTGGAAGTTTTAGCTAAATGGCCAATAAGCTTGACCCACTAGTGAGAGTGTTAATTTCTAAAATACTGGGTTTGGTGATGGATTTGGGAAGGGTGTGTGGTATTGATCGATATCGTTTGGGAATCCAAACTAGCTCGGTTGGTTTACTTTGACTGGATGTAGGGGCATCTGATCTTTCCGTTGGGGTTTCTTGTATCGTTGGCATTCATCGCAACCCTTCACAAAGAGTGATGCATCTTGGAACATAGTGGGCCACCAATACCCTGATTGTAAGATCTTTCACGCAGTTAAGTCTCTTGAGAAGTGACCACCGACTACGCCCATATGTGCCTCTTGCAAAATGTATAGATACTCATCCTCTCGGGCACAACGCCTAAGAACGTCATCCTTTCCTGTTTTATAAAGAGTCCTGGCTATCAGGCAATAGGGTTCGCATTCTTTGATCAGCTTTCGAGCTAGATCTTTACGAAGCTCCTTGGGTGGAAAGCCATTAACCAAAAAGTTAACAATCTTCTCACTCCATTCCGGCATTGTCTCCACCATGAACAAGGAAGTGTCAGGTAAGTCATCATCCACCCCCGTAGGAGCCTCACCATTAGGTATGCGAGACAAATGATTAGCCATAACATGTTTTTTGCCAGGTCTCACAATAACAGTGAAATCAAACTCAAGAAGAATCAATAGCCATCGTGTGATTCTTCCTGTGGAGCATGGTTTGTTTACCAGATACAACAATGCTTGATGATCCACATAGAAAACAAACTTGGTGGCAAGAAGGTAATAACGAAATTTCCTTACTGCATATATCATTGCCAACCCTTCTCGCTCCGTAGTGGTTTAGTTCATCTCAGCATTGTTCAACTGGCGACTGGCAAAGCTAATGGGGTAGTCTAGTTTGTGTTCTCCAGGTCAATAGCAAAGTTTGATGCATCAATATGCACATGGAAGATTAGATCCCAGTTAGGCATCCTCAAGATTGGAGCACTCACCAAGGCCTTCTTTAATAGCTCATAGGCACGGTCACATTCTTCGGTCCAAATAAACTCGATGAGAAGCTTATACAATGGTCGAGCTATCTCGGCGAAGAATAGAATAAACCTTCGATAATAACCAACATGGCCCATAAAGCGTTGGACTCCCTTATAGTTGGTGGGTGGGGGCAATTCCAGAATGACCTTGATTTTACTCTCGTCGGTGGAAATCCCATTTTTGGACACTATATGCCCTAAGAAACTCCGTGTTTAACCCAGAATTGGCATTTGAAAGGATTCAAGGAGATGCGATATAATCTACACCTTTCAAATATTTTTCGTAAACACATGAAGTGCTCGTCCCAAGAGGAATGAACACAAAGATCATCTAGAAAACTTCACAAAAGTCCCTTAGATATTCCTTAAAGGCTGTGTTTATCAATCGTTGGAATGTTGCAGGTGCATTGGTCAAGCCAAAGGCCATGACGCGAAAGGTAAACACTCCAAACTCCGTGATAAATGCTGTTTTAGCTTGGTCCTCGACTGGAATTGTGATCTGATTGTAACCCGAGTACCCATCTAAAAAGCTATATGCCTCCTTGCCTGCTACTCTTTCAAGCACATGTTCAGAATACGGCAAGGGGTAATGATCCCTTCTGCTGGCTGCATTAACCTTTTTGAGATCAACGCACACTCTGAGTTTCCCATTCTTCTTTGGTACGATGACTATCGGAGAAACCCATTCTGAGTCCTCAATAGGGTATATGAATCCACATTTTACAAGCTTTTCAATATCCTCTTGTACAATCTTTACGTATTTAGGATTCATTGGGTAGGGACGTTACTGGACTCGTTTAGCAGTGCTAATCATTGGAATCGTGTGTTGCACCACCAAGGGTGGAACACCCTTCATATCATGATATGTCCAGGTAAAATATGTCCTTGAATTCCTTAAGAAGCTTTGTAAGTGCAGCTTCTTCCGCCTTGGTGAGGTCTTGAGCAATAAAACTGGTTTAGACTCCTCACCCGGATCTGCTAAGTCTATCTCCTTAACTATCGCCGCAGGGCCATCTAGACACCGCTACTCCCATTGGTAGGCGTTCGTTGGGCTTTTGTGTAGACCACTTTACGTTCCCCTATGGTAAATGATTTGAAATGCTCGAGTGCGGGGTGTAAGTCTACTGGTTCTTGTTGTGCCAGGCTTTTTTTTTTCAATTCCGCCTCCTTTTGTTGCTGAGCCAACTCTTGGTTTTGCCGCCTTCTTACAGTACGACTTAGTTTCGGCTTCTCTTCGAGTTCTAATTGGGCGACGTCATGAGGTTGCGGAATACACCACATGACACTTTGGAGGTATTGTCCCTAATTATCCGCTAACTTCCGTTGAGCGTCAATAGCTCCTACGTAACTAAGCCATTCTGCAGTGGATCTCTCCTTGTGTATTGCAGTTCGTACATTAGCTCGATAGCGTTGTCGCTTATGTCTTGTTTTCTCCTTACCAAGTTTTTGATTTTTGTTTCTGTCAGATTCGAACTCACTTGGTCGATCTTCACTGAGCGCGTTGCTTCCACACTTGGGTGAATATTTGATTCATCCCCCCATCAGAGTCAGTTTCTTTTTTAGATTCATACTCTGAGTTGCATTGGTCAAAGTCTTCGCTACTTTCAGTGTCAGTGGAGTTTGCCGCTTTCTCGCCATTAGGAGTCAAGTGCATAACACCTATCATGTTTATTGGCACTAACGGTGGCATATCTTGCCCCTTAGGTGTTACCCAACTTGTGCCTCTATTTCCCCATGTGTCTATGGTTGCCGCTAGGTGTACCCAATCCACGTTATCCGACTCAGTCATACCCGGTAGGACATCCATATAAGGAGAATCTTTCCCATCATCTCATCATCTCAGTCTCTTTTTTGCATGTATAGCAATACCTTAATGGGGCGGAGTGAATAGTGGTATCCGATCCCGATATGCTCCCTTGATTTGGTTGCATTTGAGTAGCGATATTCTGTAGCCTATTAGGGCACTCGGCTATATGATGCGGTCCACCACAATCGTAGCATTGAAGAGGTGGTCTCCTTGCCAAGGTATTAAGGTTTTGCCATGTAAGTACCGGCATTCCTGATATGCTCCCTTGATTTGGTTGCATTTGAGTAGTGATCTTCTGTAGCCTATTAGGGCACTCGGCTACATGATGCGGTCCACCACAATCGTAGCATTGAAGAGGTGGTCTCCTTGCCAAGGTATTAAGGTTTTGCCCTCTTGTGGGGCGAGAGCAGCCGCTTGATATACAGGCTTGACTTGCCCGAAATGATCCTCCATGTAGTACTGGGGAATCATTTCAAACGTATCAATCCCATATGGAACAGTGGGTCTATCTCCTCTTCATAATCCCCACATGCACTATGTGACTCACAACCCATTTGGTTTATAGGGCTAATCCTTGGATGTGGAGGTTGTGGTCCTAGTACTGGCAGTGGTAACGGCACAGACTAGACTACATTCGGGTTCCTTGGAACTATGTGCTGTGACGGTTGCTCAACAGGTGCAGGTGGTGCAGGCATCAGCGCGGGTACTTGAGGTGTGTTTGACCAGGCTAGGGGTGCCTGATTTGCTAACATACGCTTAAGTACTAGGCAATCCTTAGATTGATGGCCATACTTACCACATGCATTGCAATTCCCATTGAATTTGACTCTGAATGTGGGACATTCACTCGTGCTATGTGGTCCTAAGCAAATTGAACACCATTGTTGCTCTCTCCTTGGGTACATATGGCTATTCTGAGGAGCTCGATTACCCCTAAAGTATTCTTGGAGAGCCTTAGTAAGGCGGTCACAGACATTTCAGATATCTTGGGCTCCTTGGTAATAGGTTTCACCGTCATTGGCTCGTGCCCAGATACTTGCGAACTAGCGGATTTTGTCTCCGAAGACACCTTTTTACTTGCAATCATCAAGTTGTCTTCTAACTGGATTGCATTGGCAGTGACTGCTTCCCACGTTGTAAGACCTCTAATGACTAGGCCATTGTATATGTCCTCGTGGCGCAATCCTCAGATGAATCTATCGAGCAGTTGGTTGTTATTGAAGCGCTCATTGGGAGTGCAGTGACCATTTAGATGCTTCAATCGACTAATAAAATCTCTCACTGACTCCCCTTCCTCACGTTCAGCTTTTTGGAGTTGAGATGCTACTCCCCAAAGCACACCCTCACGTATATATTCTTTTAAGAACAATCTCTTGAGAGTGGGGTAGTGAGTACGCTCTTCAACCCTTAAGGTTCGATACCAATCTCCGGCCTTTCCACTCAAGGTTAAGCCTAAGGCTTTACATTTATGTAGCTCATTGTGCTCTTCCAAGGAATCACACACGTGTTCAAAAACTTCAATGTGCTTCCTGACATCTTCGTTATACCACTGAAGTTTTAAGTGAGCTTAGCCACTTGGACCGCCTTGCTTCTGGGTTCTCTCTCAGGCATGCCCCGCATGTTTTCCGCAATAGATCGTCTGATCGTTTTGCTCAGACGATCGTCCGATCGTCTGAGCAAACGCTGCGAGATCACCTAGGTGAGCAGGCATAGCTGGTGGAGGTACTTCTGGGATAGCCTGGTTGATAGAAGTTGGCGTTGGTCTTGGTATGTAGACAGCTGACGTAGGATATGATATGTGACTAGGCCTAGCTCCTCTTGGATAAGGGCTATGATAAGGCGGTCGTGGAGCATACGCCATTGGCATACCAAGAGGCATAGGAGCTACATGAGCATGAGTAGCGACGATAAGTACATATGGTCGATAGGCACTGGCACGCACTGTTGTAGGTACTGTTCCACTAGGTAGCGGTGTCGTACTACCTACAGTGGTAACAAGTGTGCCTTCCGTCTCATGCTCATCATTGGGGTAGGCATTGTGGATTCCCTAATGGAAAGTTGAGCCAAGGTTGGAAAGCTAAAGTTACTGCTCGTGGGCTCAACCTGCATTGAGACTCCAGGCGAAACAACATATGAAGGGTCTATGGGACTCACCGAGGGAGTCTCTAATTGTGATAGGGTTGGTTGTTTGGCCTTGCCCGTATCCAAAAACCTCATAGGGCCAGTGGAAACTAGGTTCACTCCCCTATTTTGCCTCTCAAATTGGATAATTCTATGAATAATCTCACATATCATTTGTTGTTGCTCCTCTAGATTAGTGGCGCTAGATGTAGATCGTATGACTTCTAACCAACCTACATGGTATGTGTAACCCGTGTATAGGTCAGTTAGAGTCTCTGTGTGAAGATCATATTCCCAATTTTCATTGAGAAATATCCCATCCAGACTTGGTGTGCCAAACGGTTCTCTTGAAGTGGACGCAATGTCACTTCTTATGGATTGGCTTCTAGGGACCTCTACTTTAGGAAGAGCATCGGAAGGTGGTAGCTCAGTAGGGCCCTCATTAAACGAAGTGGGTAGAATATCCACATGGACACTCTTTGGGAGGGTAGGGTCTACATGAGATGTGAATGGCGAATCCACTACCCCTCCTTCTTCATTTACTTCTCTTGTCGCATGTTCCGAGCGTGTAGCTCTACTAAAGGTCTTTATTAGACAACTAAACATGCTAGATCCGGGTTGTGGGGCCCAAACTGGCATGTTTTGGCTTGTCTTCTCAGGGTTCTTGGTAGGGTGCACTTCCTTGGGTTCCAGCGGAAGGCCAAGATGCTAAAACGTGGAGGGATGGTGTGAGCCTGCGTAAACTGAAACGCTTTCTAGTGGCTCAGAGACTAGCACCCGACCAGAGCGTAGATGCATGTGACGTGGGTACCCTACGGGCATTGGTTACTACCCTTGAAGCCCACACAAGTGGTTTCTTAGGTGTTTCGCACCCCGTTTTTACTTATTTTTATATTGTTTTTAACCCATTTTTCACCCCCTTACTTATGGTCGAACCTGAACTAGGGCATGTGATAGCTCAAAACGAGCGTATCGTTTAAAGAGTCCTAGTGTGCTTTACAGCACCGTGTTCGCCTCTCCAGAGCTCTTGTGGTCCTCAAAACAATCTGTTTCCTTGTGGGGGAAGGGGCGAAGGCCTATTTGATTGTGGAGGAAAGGGTGAAGGCTTTATCCCACATGCTCACTTCACTCCTTGGGGGGTGGGCTACATATAGAGCTCCACTTCCTCTCACACGAAAGAAAGCTATGGAGGCTCACTCTCCTATATATATATATATCAAAAGATCGAGACCGAGGCCGGGGTCAATTGGGGGTTTTTCTTTTCAAATTTTTTTTCTCCAAATTAAAAATCTTTCCACTCCACTCCACACGTTTGGTTTTTTTCAAAAAAAAATTATTTTTTTGAATTTTATTTTTTAAAAGTTTTTTGGGATAAGTTTTCTAGGGTTTCTTTCTAGGGTTCAGACTTGGCCACGGCGCAGTTCGCACACAACGCAGCCCTGGGGATTCAGAAATCCCCCTCACACACAGAAAACCAGAGAACAGAACGCACGTCCACACGCGGAGTGAAAAAATAACAAAAGAAATAGAATTGCAGAAACAGATTGCAGAACACGAAAACACCTCAACAACAAACACACAGTCGCCTTTCCTACGGTGTAAATTTCACTTCACGCAGCAGCCCGGGCTGCAAATTGGAGCTTGGTGCAGGGCATCTCCCCGACAGCGGGGCCAAAAATGTGCGCTTTTGTCGCACGAGTCGTAGCTGGGGACTTGCCGAACACCGTATGCGAGCCACGAATGGCTACAAGCATACAACCAGGAAAGCAAGCTCAAACAGAATGCAAAGGTGTATCACTCACCGCTCTAACCACCGCCGTGAAGGATTCCCGCATCGCAGCAGTGAAGGAGGAGCCGCCGTCGCCGCTCTATCGCCGTGCCGCTACACAGTGCTCGATCGCTCTCTCACTCTTTCTCTCTCTCTCTCTCATACACGCAGGAGAAGGAAACCAAGGAGATAAGGCAAGAGCACTCTTGTATTCAACACATGAGAATGAGAGTTTTAGGGTTACATTTGACTCTTATAGGTGACTTAGCCGTTCACACATGGGCGTCCATACATGGCCGGCCGATCCTAACCCTTACCCTGCTGATATTCAAGGTGCGCCTCTCATCGGTGGCGATCACCCAATCCCTTTATCCTTAACATATGGTACCGACAAGCCCGGCCCATGACTCAGAATATTTAAATTAATGACGTAAAATATAGTAAGTCTCAATGTCCGTCATAGGTTAACACACCCCTCTATCCTAAGCGAAATGTAAACATAACTAGAATCCTAGCATCTGTCTCATCAACTTCTGGCATTGTAAACCACCATGAGTAAGACCTACGGGCACTTGGATGGTCATCATAACCTGAGTTGTAAACATAACTAGAGTTAGCATTGTCACCTTTAGTAGTAGTTGCCATTTAGGTAATGATGTGATTATCATTAATCTTCATCTTATATAGTTTTTCTTATGCAATTTTCATGAGTATGATCATGGTGTCTCTCCATCCACCCTAATTCCAATAGTGCTTGAAAATGAATAGGGGTCTAGAAGAATAGCATATATTGTATTATTATCATTGTATTAGGTCCTTACCTAGGTATATGCACATTACATTTGAAGACATGATAGACACTTCCTTCTAGACACCCCATCTGTACTTCAGGAGAACACTATGCCAGCTACTACAATCACGAAGAAATCATTATAGGTTCAAGCTTAGAGATAGGGAATTCATGCCATGAAGAAATTCAGAGGACTGAACTTATATTAGGTAGGGGGGATGTTAACCCCATTTTGGGGCACTCCCTACTAGGCATGAAAAAAAGCAGTCAACCCATGAGGCTAATGGAAAAAGATCTTCATCGTCCGTGAAAGAGAATTGGGATGTGAAAGGTTATTGAGGGGCCCCATTTGCTAGTGAGATTTGGGTTGAGGATAAAAAACTTGAGCCACCAAAAACTTCCAGTTTAGGGGGTTAGCTTTTGATATAGATTGCGTGTTTTAAATAGCCCAAACATGGCATGGTATGGTCCTTATATTCCATGTATCCACTTTGAATGAGCTTGTAGTGTAGGTTGGCATATCAAATCTCATACCTCAAATGTCATAACAATGTTTTCATGGCATGATATGGTCCTTATATTCCATGTTATCCATTTCGGATGAGCTTGTAGTGTAGGTTGGCTTATTAAATCTTATAACTCAAATGCCATAACCATGTTTTTTAGGCCATGCATAGATTTGTGTTTGTAGTGTTTTGATTTCTTTGGCTAACTAGGAAGCTTTAGGTCAAGTTTAGGCACTCGTCAATTCCTTCAAGGGATTTTGTCTTCACGCAAGTGCATTATGAAAGCCTCCTTAGGAGTTTCTAAGGTGATAGTTTTGTCTTCATGCAAGAGCATTATGAAAGTCTTTGGTGTTTCCAGGGTGATACTTTTGTCTTCATTGTAAGATCATTATGAAAGTCTTTGGTGTTTCCAGGGTGATACTTTTGTCTTTATTGTAAGATCATTATGAAAGTATCCTCCCTACTAGGAGTTTCTCATGTGATACTTTGCATGGATAATCAATCAAATACCATGTGTTACCCTTCTAGATGCCTCAAGGATGACTTCATCCTCAAGTGCATCAAGGGTTACACAATTTCACCTATTGGCAAGAATAGTTTGCTTAGCCCAAGACTACAATATACTCCCCACTAGCATCTATCACAATAATGTGCCTATGGATGATTATTGGTAGGCCCAAAGATACCCAAGTTTCCACGCACATGATATTGTGACTAGCACTGGGGCTAACTGACACTTTTTTTTCACTACATTCTTTCCCATAAGAAGATCTAGCCATACCTTGAGAGGGGTCTCAAGAGGAAACCATTTGTACTATCTACTGACTCATTTTTAGGGAATTGATCCATTGAGTAAAGTTCATCATCTTGAGTCTCTCAACATCGTCCAAGAGCATCTGTGTACAATGGAATAGATGCTTTTGAGCATCATGACTCTCAACTTTACCAAGAGCGTATGTGTACACAATGGCATCATAGGCCATCCTTACACAGACTTCTTTGGAGGCTTGTGAATTCTTTGGATGTTTACAATTAGCATGTGAGTGCTTTTCATATAGTCTCTTAGATTTCTATACATAGGACATGATTAGAACTTACGAGTGTTTTAATGGAACGCCACTTGCACTTTTGTAAGAAACATATGTTAATGTGGATAGGACCATCTTTAGTCACCGAATTTTTGGTATATGTGGCAAAGACACTGTGTTAGTCCCATATAAATCCTTAAGTTGTTGATGATTGGCGTGTTGCATAAACTCGTTCATTTGACTGTTTCCCATTGTTGACTCTTAGTTGATGTGTGGCTTGCTACATATCATCTATAGATCCTTCATTTGATTCTTTACCATGGGTTCAAGGAATGTGCTCATGTAGTTTCTCTTCCCCTTCGAAGGCAATTGGTTCTCCTCTTCTTTTTATTTTTATTTAGCTACAATTTGAATTTGGCATGTCTTGGCTTAATGATAACTAGTGACTCGATCACAACAACTCAATAATTGTAAGCACGCTCTCTAGAGCTTGCCTTTCACATTCCTCATAGGTCCACAAGTATCTTGTTCTTAGCCTTGGGTGGTGCATTGGGTTTTAATGCCTAGATTTGATTTTTAAATGCACACTAGATGAGGTACTGGACATTGTTCCATCATCTGATTCCCCTTGGATCAATAGGTTCTCATTATTCTTACCCATGCAAGGAATAAACTTTCTTTCGACCAATGTCTCATATATAGGTTTTGTTTGGTTTCCATACGAATTTTAGAGGTTGACGCTTCTACATGATGGTGTGTAGCTTTTACCTCTTTTGGTGAACCTTCTTTAGGCTTCTTTCCCTTGTCCTTACCTTTAGCCCTAGTCATCCGTAGAGACTATAGTTTATGACAATATAAAAGCAATGCAATAGTTGTCTAATTCCTTCTTTAATAGCTTTCAGCCCTTGTTTTGTTTCTTTTGGAAATCCACCTTACTTATCAATAATCACAAAAGGTTATGTGAAAGTGACTAGACCACAATTCTATGATTTTATAAGAAATCTCATGGATCCATGTTAATGGAAAATTTCACCCAATGTTATTTAGTAAGTTCACAATTTTGATATTTTTCAACTTTTTTCATGATTTCTCCCTATTCCAAGTTTAAATAGAAGTAAATGTATATGATTTCATGTGGCTATCAACTTGATTACTCTCAATTGCTTTAATTTCTACTACTTTTTAATTTTCTTAATAGTTAAAAAAACAACAAGAAAAATATAGTTTTTTTTCTCTATTCTTCTTTAACACATCTAATTATACGCGTTTTATGGATAAATCACTCTTATATTCCACATTGGGCTACTCTAAATATTGGAAAACTTTCTATGGATCGAGGTCAATCTCCACTTCTCTTTGGAAAATTGATCTTGTTACTCTCTCTCTTGTGAGCATTGTTATACCACCATGTTGGACTAAAGGCCCTTGTCCCACCTCTCACCTCACATATGTTAGCTTGCAATGGAGGTAAGCTCACAAACACACACACAATCCTCGATGATGAGATACATGAGTTGCGTAGTAAGAAGCAAATTCCAAATATCAATTGTTGTGTATCAAATCATCCACCCAATTGAAATAACTAAAGACCCGTAGTTATGAATCACCCCTAACATGGAATAGTTCAAGGTCTTCAGTTCTTTGTAAGTATTTAAAAATATGTTTAATTACCTATCAATGCTTAGTATCTAAGCAACACAGTATAGTGACATCAAATTAAATGCCCAACCAAGAGTTGCACATATGTATGAAGAATCCAATAGCTTTATTATCAATGGTTATTTCTAAAGATTTTTCAAGACCATGTAGATTAAGCTTTCCACCAAGTTTCATTGGTATAAAGGCCGGTTTGAACCTTTTACGGTGACTTGTTGCACTTGATTTGTTTAATGACTACCATCATCTTGCTATATAAATTGCTTATCAACGTACCAAAAAAAGAGACCAAGATTTGATACTTAAAAATTGGAAACATAGTCAATCTTTAAGATTATGATCAAACTCTTTAATAATGCGAGTCAACAGCTTGTTATCTACATAAAGAATAACAAACAGATTCTACATGTCCTTTTTGACAGAAAATGTACTCTCTAGTGACATAATATGCTTTCTGGAAGATTATTTTCTCATTTTTATCCAAGCAAATTAGTATGCATCTTTTCGCACAAAACCCTAATGACATACAATGTACTTTCTATAAGTTTAATTCTTAAGTTCTTATTCATGTAAATTAGTATGAATCTTTTCATACAAAGCCCTAGGTGCTTGTTTCAAACCATGTAAAGCTTTCTTACCTTGTTGATTCCGCATAAAACAAAGCTTGGAAATATATTTTGATGAGAGTTTAGGTGCAACTTTCAAGAGGTCATGTAATATGACTTTGTTTTCTATTTCACCTTCCAATTGATTGGTTTTTAATTACTACTCTCATCTAGTTGCCAAAGAGCTGTCAAAAAATAGCTTCTCAATTGCTATGTTGGGGTTCTAACTTCAACAACAAGCTTGGGAAAGAGCCATTACCAGCCACAAGAGGAACCAATTAGAGCTTCAATTATGACAGTACTTGAGTGCCCCAAAGAAATCTTGGTAGTGCATCATTACATTTTGCACAACAGTATGGCAGGGTTGAAATTTGAAGCCTGCAAAGGACATCAAAACCCTTTAAAGCTTCTAGAGAAGCCCTCATAGAAAGTACATGTATTAGGCATCCCTAAATATGGGTAAACATGGATACAGATTAATAGAAATGAATCCTTAAGCAAATCAATTAAGCCAACAACTGTAGAACAGAACCTATGGAAATTAGATTGAAACAAGAACAGAGAAACCCTCTTCGATCTGCAAATCTTGGACACAAACAGATCCCTGAAAAATTCAACTAGAGCACAGTTCTAGATCACTACCAGAAAGAGCACAGTTCTAGATCACTACCAGAAACACTTAACATAATCCAAACCCTCAGGGATCTGTAACTCTCAGACAAGGCCAAGGTGTCCACACGTAGAAACGGCCACCCGCGCGCCTATCCTCGTCTCCCTTAAGAAGCCCTCCACGAATCATGCCGCCCACCAGAGAAGCATGATGCGCAGAGTGCACACAGGGGGGCAGGCAGGAGAAGGGGGGCGAGAAAGGGCGCGCTAATGGGCAGCCGCCTCTTCTTCGTTTCAGTGTGGTTAAGACAATCGTCATCATCGAGTCCACAGGAGAATCAGTGATCTGCAGGCAGCGCCTCCGCTTGCAAGCTGCCTGCCAATCGAAGAGAGCTCTTGAGCCTTATATCATCGAATCTAAAAACCCTAACCCTATTCTCTTTGGTGCATCTTGAGCCCTTCACACACAAACAAATCATGGGCGGACAAACTTTTAGGCCCTTTCACACTCGCAAGTGATGGGCAAGGGACGTTAGTCAATCCAAGGCTCTTGGTGGCTTGGGGATACGGTAGCCTGCGCCAAAGAATATGCATCTTTATGGGGATGAGATGCAAGGAAGCGGCGTAGCACGGACCCATATTTAGGCACACGTAGAGAGGCCTAACATGTCTACCCGGTGCGTGAGTGCTCCGCGTTGCGAGTGAGGTTTCGCGGTGCCGAGTGCCTCCGGGGGATGCCCTCTCCACCTTGAAGGTGAGATTGCCGGAACATGGAAACGGGACCGAAACGGTGGGGAGGACATCCCCCGGAGGCACTCGGCACCGCGAAACCTCACTCGCAACGTGGGAGGCCTAACATGCCTACCCAGTGCATGAGTGCTTCTACATGTGCCTAACATGGGTCCGTGCTACGTCGCTCCCTTGCACTTCATCCCCATAAAGATGCATATTCCTTGGCGCGGGCACCAAGGGCCTTGGATAGTATTCCCACCTCACAGCATTTGTGCAAGGTTTTCTCACTAGCTCTTGGAGCCATCATGCACCACAATTTATGAAAAGAACATATATATATATATATACCTAGATGAATACAGGAACATGCCCAAATTCACCTTTTAGGAACGTGCATGTTATATACTCATGGTAGTCAAACCACAAGACTATATAACTATCAACTCCATTATGCATAGTATGGACTAAATACTACAACATCCCCACTAACGTCATTAGTGCTGCCCAATAGTGGGTGTAGAACTCTATATCAAGATATGCTCTCATACACGCACTCCACACACACACACACACACACACACACACAAGAGCATATATTCACACAAAGCCCTTGGTACTGAGTTTCTGTCAAACCTCTAGAGATGTAGGGTAGACTCAGCCATAATGAAGCCTAGCACTAAAGGGAAGTAGCAAATAGAAAGAATTAGTACATAACTGCATGTCGTTACATTTTCATGTGCTTTGCTTATTCAGCATTTGGATAGCACATCTAGAGGATAGCCAAGTAAGCTCTTTTGCAAACATTAAGGTACATTGAGTGTACTTTTTTCTAGCTAGAATCAAGAAATCATGTCCGATCATATGGTATCAATTTAGCAATAGAAACCAATTAGCTTTGAGGATTCAACATTTGGATAGCACATCTAGAGGATGGCCAAGTAAGCTCTTTTGCAAACATTATGGTACATTGAGTGTACTTTTTTCTAGCAAGGATTAAGAAATCATGTCCGGTCATGTGGTATCAATTTAACAATAGAAACCAATTAGCTTTGAGAGGACCGCCCTTTGTTCTCCATGGTAACATCTTTTTCTAGCTGGGTGGAAGACTTACATTCATTACATGCATTCAAACAAAGCCTTAATCCACCAAACTTTGTGTAAAAATAAATAGACAAGCAAATTAATGGGCAACCCCCATTAATGCTATATGCTACTGACCCCCATTAAGAACATTGAAGGTTTAACTTCTTTACTTCGTATGTCCATTTAATTAGCCAAAAAGGTACCCTTTGGTGGCTTTTTTTAATTGGATGAAGTTCTTAAGGTGGTTATTTGGTGTGCCTAGTTTTAAGGTAGGAGTATTAATAAATTGGCCCTTTGTTGTTTAACCTTTTAGACCTTACCAAAAAATTATCAAAGAAGAGGCCAAAATGCTCCTATATTTAAACTTATGAGACAGATGATTTGAGTTGCATGCATTAGATTTTTTTCGTGGTATCCATACATTTGCTCCTCTAGTTTGAGTACTTTTCTTTGGAACCTCAAGGTGTTTATACTTTTGCTAAGCATTGTAATAACATATTAAAGAGATTAACACCAATTATGCCTTTTATCTTTTATCTATTGACTACAGCATTATAAACCCTCCCCATGGTGACACATACATACCAGACACAACCACACTTACTAGAGAAAGGGAAAACCCTGATTTCATTAGACTTTTGCATGATTTTCAAGCCCACAAAGCTTTCATTTTGTTATATTAAGCCAAGGAATAGCTTAGCATTTGTGATTAGGAGTGGAATCCACTTCAAAAACACAAGTCTTGAGCTCCATTAGGTGTGAATTAGAGTGAGGAAGTTGTGAATTAGAGCTTCATTAGGGGTGAATTAGAGTGAGGAGATTGTGAATTTTAGTTCATGCATTTTATAGTTTTTGTTCATGCATGGTGAAACTGGTAGCTTAGAGAGCATGTAAAATCAATTAAAGACAATCAAAACACATACAATCACTTGCATAAACACTTGCATAAAACACATAGAATCAATTAAAGATAATCAAAACACATGCAATCACTTTCATAAACACCACTAATTAGGATTAAGGTCCTTAATTACTCCTCACCAAGTCCAAAAACTCAAAAAATGAAGCTAAACCATCTCTCGGGTTGGGAGACATGAGTTTATAGTCCCACAAAAAAAAGACATGAGTCAAAGATGTGAGTCAGCACACGTGTGCTTTGTAGAAGTGAGCCGTGAGTCTGGACACATGAGCCATGAGTCTAGACACGTGAGTTGTAAGTCTAGAGGTGTGAGTTAATAGACATGAGAGCCATGAGTCTAGAGGCATGATTCAACATGCAAGAGTCAAAAGACATGAGTCTAGAGGTAGGTAAACCTAATATTGTATCATGTAATTAAAACAGCCTTGAAGGCGTGTAAGGACACACCTACCCATGTCCTACTAAGATTTTCATGTCTTGCCCTATGGGATTAGGCGGTGTGGTTTCTAATGGCACCTCTCTTGCCCTATGGGGTTAGGCGGTGTGGTTTCTAATGGCACCTGTCCTATGTAAGGCTCCAACCTGGCTTTAAGGTTATAAGCTTGCTATTGTAGCTGAGGACACGTTATGTGATTATTCTTGTGGATCCCTTACATTCGAGGTAGTCTATGTCATTGGCTCTTTACCCTTCCCCATGCTCTCTGCTCCTCATCCAAACAGAGAGGAATTGGAACTTGGTACCATGGTGAAGAAGTCTACGTAATGGACTCCTATAGATAGTGAGACTCATGCTTGCACTGTTTAAGCTTAATGTTGGGTGTCTTGATTATTGTAACTATGGTTATTGGGTTACTTAGTCGTGGCTAGCTTGGGACAAATGCAACTCAGGATCTACACGAAATGTTTGAAACATCATGGCATCTAACCACTTCTTTAGGGAGCAAACCTTGAGTTTCCTAATCTTACTTTTGCTCCTTCACCAAGAGCTTCACCTAAAAAAAGAGCAGTTTAATGTCCTTTTCATGAAGTTTATGACACACTTTATTGAGCCAATGTTGGTGAATCAAGGGCTTGGAAAACGGCTCCCATTTCTAGGGGTTTCCATTGTTCCTTCGCTCACGTTTGCATTTAATAGATTCCTTTCATCCCAAAACTCCTCGCCTAAGGTAGATCCAAAGGAGGAGCACTCTATTGAGTGTGCTGGTCATTTGCTGGATAAAAAGATGGGTGGGTATGACGAGGTGTGGTTTCATGCACTATGGTCGATTGTATTATTGTTTTTAACAGCACTATGGTCGATTGTATTGTTGTTTTTAACAATAAATAGTTCAAATCGAGTCTGCATCAAAGGGTTTCACCTTGGTGAAATGATCTTGAGCTCACTGAAGCAAGTATGAAAGTGATTTTAGACACCTCTTATCTACTCAAGCTATAAAAAATTATTATTATTATTATTGCTAGGATCATGCCTATAGAGTCATGTCTCTAGCCTCACATATGTAAGCTCACGTCTGTAGGCTCACGTATTACACGTAGACTCATGTATGTGGGGTTCCACCTCGACTCGTGTCTATAAGCTCATGCCACAAACATACCACCTGAAAGAGGATGACCAAATTTGATAGAACTACAAATCCCATTCAGTACTACCTAGAAAAGTTTGATCAAGTTTGTGAAGCCTTGGAAGGATTCAGAATCCCTACAAGATCTGTTCACTTAGACTTTGAAGGCAAAGCATGCCAATGGTTTAGGTCTCTAGACCCACTTGAAAAGGGTAGCTATAAGATCTTGAGATGCCAATGGTTTAGGTCTCTAGACCCACTTGAAAAGGGTAGCTATAAGATCTTGAGATACACCTTCATTGTTGGAATCTCACCCAGTGGAGCCGAAGATCTTGCCGGTGTTACCTGCAGATGGTTGGGACCATAATAAGATAAGAGTTGAAAGGTCCCACGTTTTCTGCCGGGATGTCGTTCAGTCTTCCGTCCCCACCAATAGATAGGCAATCCACTCTCTGTAAACGAAAGGAGGCAGAAGTGTCACTCAGGCCTGACCATGATATGCCTATATAGCAGGCATGGAGCATATCCGTGTCTATCTGGCAACACGTTGAATAGAGCATGGTCACCCGAAAAAGACTCCGATTTGCCAGCTTTCAGCCTCACCTTTCACCAAACTACCGGGCTTGCACAATGATCTTCATTCGTATGAGACTCTTTGCCTTCAATCGTGCTTTTGCGACATGCTATGGTCTCGGCCTCCCTCACGGGTGTTCTAGTGAGTCCCATGCCTGTATGCAATTATGGCCTTGCCTCTTTCGACCGCAGATGATCTAACGAGACTACCCCACCTTTTTCACCATCAATAGGTACTCCTAATGCATCAACTACACAACCTGGCATGGCCTTTCCTATAAGAACATCCACAATAGATCCTTTAAATAATCTCGTTCCCTTTCTCTTCCAAAGATGTATAAGATATATAAACCCCGCTACAATTACAATCGGAACGAGGAACTCTTGAAACCTAAGAATCGGTTCCATGACCAAAGAGACGTTTGGATCTCCCACGATTTCTAGCGCGGAGCTAGATGGAGACTTCATTACATAGATCTATAAACCTCAAAAGAGGAAGGAGAGATAATGTTGGACTACATAGCAAGAACCAAGTATCTCCATATGAGATGCAGCCCCCACAAAAGACTAGATGATTTATCACTTATGATCAGTCTTGAGAGAAAGAGGCTTTATAACCATCTCGATAGGCATTACATCTTGCATGAGTGCCTCCACGAGGCAATGAACCTAATAGATAATCTGCAGAAAGGGATGTGGAAGTCATCCACCCAAATAAAGAGATAGGGGGATGCATCATCGAGAGCTACAGTTAAGGAACACAAGCAAGAGTCCCATCAAGGACATGAGCATGGACAAGTTGGCAAAAATCTAATCTCAATAGAACAGGCCAATAGTGTGGCAGGGCTAACCCCAAGGGTAGCCTAGCTAGTTCCTCAAGCTGGGCACCCACACTTCTTTCCATGGAGAGATATGGTTGGTGTGAGCTTGGAGACCTCAAGGGTTACAAGCAAGGCCATCGAAAAGATCACCACCATGACACATTGAGGTGAGTGGTTCCCTCGAAGTGATCTCTTAGGCTTAACATTTTTTATGCCATTCCTAGGGCGCAATCCCTTAGCTTTATTATTTGTTTTTCTCTAATCTACGGTTTACCCATTGCTCACACTCTTGAATAATGGACTGCCATGAATGAGAGTAAGATTTGATATAGACGTGTGGAAATGGTGTGGTTTTTGCTCTCTTTTATGTGTGAACTCAACAAAAAAATTCATAAAAAACAAAATAAAACTCTTGATTTTGCTAATTTTCACTAATACATCAGTTTTTTTATTAGTGAAGTCAAGAGACAAAAATCACAAAAAATGGAGTTTAATGGGTATATTGGGCTCCATTGAACACATATTCACGATATCTTCATGCTGGAGACCCATACTAGACAATTTAGTCAATTAAAAACATCAAAAACTTCCCAAAAAAAAATTTGCAACAAAATCATGTTTTTGGGTAAAACCTATAAAATCATGGCCATTATCATGCCCATGATTATCTTCCTGAGATTCCCACCATGATTTTTGAGATTGTACAGCAAAAAATAGTAAACATTATCTTGTCTTGATCAGTATAATTTTGCGATTATAGTAATAATCACGGCATTACGGACGAATCACAGTTGTAGAGTGATGTGATTTTCTAGTCACGAAAAAAATCAACGTGATTTTGCAATCATGGGCAACAATCATGGTGTACAAACGAATCACGATTCACACATGGGCAACATCACAATGTACAAATGCAAAAACAATCACGATCCACACAAGCAGCGACGTAATTATACAATTCACGAGACAATGAAATCAGCATGATTCTATAGTCGTCGCGGCGGTAGTAATCATGATGTACGGACAAAGATGTACGGACAAATCATGATGTACGAGTGATGTGATTATACAATCTTCACGGTAAAAATTGGTGTGGTTCTACAGTCATGGGGAAAATTTCGCCACATTCATGATGTGTATGAGTAAACCTGCATAATCATGACCGTGAAAACTCAAACCTATAAAATCACGATACAAGAATAAGGTCAAAAGAAGAGAGATGGAGCCTAAAATAGAAAAAGGGAATGGGGACAAGATTTTTGAGAAGCTAGGAGCTTGCACTTTCGCTCAAGAATCCCAACCTATTTGAAAGCTTCCCTGTTTTGCACCAAAAGTCCATTTTTTATCGTCTAGGGGTCCAAACTGACCACCTCAACGAGTGCTATACTTCTTGTAATTGCATTTTCTATGAAATATTAATGCAAGTTAAGTTTGAACTCTGTTACCTGAAGGTATCTCAAAGTCATGCTTGACTTTGAGATTAAGGGGTCCCATATGCTAGAAACTTGAGAGAAAAGGGGGCTCCTTAGCCAAGAGGTTTATAAGAACAAGATAAAAAAAGCTCCCCTTAATCTGAAAGTCATGCATGACTTTCGGATTAAGGGGTCCCATATGCTAGAAACTTGAGAGAAAAGGGGGCTCCTTAGCCAAGAGGTTTATAAGAACAAGATAAAAAAAGGAAAGAATGGCTAATCTAGGAGGTCAAAGCTTACCCCTACACATGCAGATAGTTGATTTGGACCTTGAAGCCAGCAGCCTTAGGCAAGCCATTGAGACCTATGCTACACATTGAGGCATAACTCTCCTTAGGGACTTCATACCTACATTGGGCTAACATTGTACATGTGAATGCTCTACTAGGTTTCACCAAACCTATAGTAACCCTAATTTTGCCAATCTCAAGTTCCTTGTATAATGCTAATTTTAACCCAATCCCTTTTATCCATTAGTGAACAAACTCTTTCCATGCTGAGATATTGAACCTTTAGAAGCTACCTATATATTTTTCAGTGGAAATTTCTAAGATTATGGATAAGTTTGATGGGAGTGTAGATCCTTTTCAGCATCTCCAAATGTTTGACACAATTTGTGAAGCTTTTAGAAACCTTGATTGTCCCACTAAGGTGCAAGCCTTAAATTTATGCTTAGAAGGCAAAGCAAGACAATGGTTTCAAACTCTAAAGCTAGAGATAAAGGTCAATTTTAGAACCCTAAAAGAGGCCTTTATTCACATAGGTTCTTAAGGCAAGCCGTTGGTGGTGTGTATCATGTGAATTTTACTTAATTGAGTAAAAAACTAATGAAACTATATGAGATTTTATCATCCGGATAAAAACTATGTATTCACGATGTGAACCATGGGAAAATTTGAATGGTGTTCAATTGAAACATTGTTTTATGATGGGACAAAAAAAATGACGCATAATTTGATCTGTATATCAAATCGTAAGACCTTTGACCAATGTTGCAAAGAGGCTATCCAATTAGATAATAACATGTTTGATGATGACCTAGAAGTGGTAAATCCCTCAACCAAACAAAGGGTTGTAAACAAATTGATTTTAGAGCTCACCACTCAACAACTTTACATCGCTTCAATGGGGAGAGAAATTCATGATGAAAAACAAGCTAAACATCACAAAATCTCAACCCTCTTCCACTTAGGAGCATAAAGCCAATGCTTTATATCGCAATCATTGTAAACAAGGCCATGAAACCACACTTTGTCCTAAAGCTTGTGTAATTGAACCAAATCAATCATAAACACAAGTTGTGCACCAACCTTGTTTGATTGATACTTCATCTCAAAATACTATACAAATGAATCAATAGGAGACAATAAATCCTCAAAGCCTGCCAATCTAAGAACTTGCATTAGAAAGTTTGGTGCCCTTGACCTAGAATGAGACCAAATAAGGGGTAGAAATTATTAAGGATGCGGCAAGATCGTCACTTGAGTGTTTTTATTGTCTTGGATCACACAAGATAGTTGATTGCCCTATATGAATGCCTTGTCTCTCTAGCAACTACTACCAACACTTTGAAACCTCTATGTGAGCAATGTGCATTACACCACTTATTCAAATAATACTTGAAACTAAACATAGTAAAACCAAAGCTACACCCCTCAACATTGTTATTAGTGTACATAATGGACGGTTAACAATCGTACCATAAAATATGTTAACACGGTGGCTGTAAGCCAAGGTGCAAACCAAAACAAACTCTACCAACGCTGAAACTTCAAACTGGGACGAGGAAAATGTTGTAACACATTAGACTAGTGAGGATCCAAAGCTAAAGGATGAATCCCAAATATCCAAACAGAAATAAAATAGAGACAAACAAGCCTCGAACCAACCAAAAGCTCAACCAAAGAAAAGGGATGTGGAACCTAAAAAACTAAACAAAACCAAGGATAAGCAAAAAGTGGATGTTAAAACAAGCTCAATGAGAAGAGGAAACTCAAAATAGTCTCACCAAAGGGACTCAAGTCAACTCAGAATGTAGAACATTGGTTGCACAAGAAACATCAAAACTTGCATGTGCAACTATTGTTGATAATAAAAAAACAAGTTTTGGTAGCAAAAAAAGAGTTTGGAATGCAAGTGCTACGGAGGAACACAAACGGAGACCCAAAACAAAACTCTATCCTATGCCACCACATGGGAAAACAAGGGATTAGAAGTACGTGCAGCCTTCCAACCAAATGAAGAATTGACAATTGATAATTCCAACCAAATGAAGAAGAATTGACAATTGATAATTCCAATGGTGAAACATGGTAAAGTGTGGTGAGACTGGTGGACCGAGTCACGCGTTGACTCCTCCCCATTGACTTCCTAAGTGCTCACGCAAGAGAAATAGGCCAAACATAGGATTATAAAATTTCGTTTCAAAATGAGGTAGATTTGCTAAATGAAACTCAACCTCTGAGAGACAAGGTAGATTTGCTTAATGTGTTGTACGTAGTTGTGGAATGATGTCATTGGCTTATTGCACAACCATAAGCTATAAGCAAATGAAACCAAAAGTGTCCATACAAATGAGATGTAAATGTCAACACAACGAATGGGAAGGGGTAAAAAATATGCATCTTTGTACATAATTAATGTTGTGGACCTTGGTAGTGACCTTCAAACCCTTGATCAAACCTCGATGTAGAATTGTAGACTTGAAAGGGCCATAGGAGAATATGAGCTTAGGGTTGAAGATCAAATTAATGAATCTAAAAGTCAATGGGAATCATACACTGAAACATCGATGCTACCTCTTGAAGATACAATCGAGACATATGGCTAGATGTTCTAGTGGGCAAAAACATTCAATGAAAACAAGGAGTGATTAGCCTTAATGCTCAAAATACTATTTCAAGAAGAATTTGGGCATCTTTAGGCTAGCCCATGCTCACTCCTAAGCAAATGAATATGCTAGATCTTGAAGGCCAAGACCTCGAAGTGGGGGATTATTTCTCACACAAAATTATTACTCAGGATAATAACATCGAATGTGAATTTCAAGTTACACCTGAGGAACTAGAAGATGTTTTTATAGGTGGTGATTGGTTGGTCAACACTCCCATTGATGAAAGCAAGCAAACCATCTTCTTGGAAACCCCTAAAACATCCTTCACATTACTCTTATGACCAAAGGAACCCTTGCTTGAAAGTGAGACTGTAGAGTTTGAACTCATCTTACCAAAGTCAAAATAGTTGGAAGCTTCAAAACCTGAGACTCTAGAACCAAACCATTCCAATGGATTCCTAGAATAGAAGTTGGGTTTGAAAAAGGCTTGGGAGGCAAAACCATCCAATCACAAATCTATCCTTATAGACAACACAATCTTATAACATATGAGCTATGGCATTGTATAGGTGAGCCAAGCTTGCAGGCTCATGAATAGATTCTGTGGACTGACACTCATGGCATACCATGTCTATGGTCTTTTAAATGCACAATTTATGTGGAGTCTAACCGCTTAAAATGTAAGATTTGTGTGTTAGACTATGTGTTAGAAGTAGATTTTATCGTAGGAAGGGATTGGGCTACCTAGGTGCAAGCCATGCCAAACTACATCAATCGAACATGTGCCATGGAGATTTCTAACAAAGAAGTGGTGGTGCTATGAAATAACTCTCAACACTCTTTATGATTTTGCCTAAAAGAGATAACTGGCTTCTACATCAGGAGCCATTCATGCTGAAGACCCACCCTCTACATCTATGATCATTTGTGATAGACTCTCTAAAACAGCCATATCCCCAAAGAAGGTACCAAAGTCCCAAATATACATATTAAGAGTCCTAAACCTGTAGATCTCCATGAAGTGACCATTCCATTTCACCAAGGCTTAGAATAAGGACCACATCTTTTGAAGGAAGAGCCACCCAAGATATGGCCACTATGTCTCTAGAACCTCTTCTATAAGTGTCACCAAGGAAGCAGCAAGATCTCAACCATAACCCCTCATCTACAATAGCCACTCCTAGAAACAATTCCCAACCACCAATGGTGGTACCCATGTCTAATAAAGAACTCAAGGATGAAAATTATACTACAAGGAAAAATCATCGATCGACATCACCAACAAAAGAAATGCTCACATCAAGGGATCCTCATCATCAATAGCCCCTTTATTGGCAACTTCATAGCCCTTGACCATAACAACCAAGGTTGACAAAGGAAAAGCTATCATTGTGACCTCGTTAATGATGATAATCCCTCTTGCTAAAGTTCCCAAGTCTGCAATTGCAAATGATATCAAATCCACAATTGGATTTGGTAAGATTCATCCCATAACATCTACCTCGGTAGCTGCTCCTTTATTGAATATCCCATCCTGCCGCATAACCCATAACTAAAGCCTCACCAACTCATTTCAAAACAAGTACAAAAGCCTCATCACATTAATTCTACCACAAGCCTCACCAACTCATATCAAAATAAGTACAAAAGCTTTACTTTCAGTCTCTCCGCTCTACCAAGAAGACCATTAAGATATTTCCAAAGCATCAAAAGGTGGGTGGAAAAGTGATTGTTTCAAGCACAATGATTCTATAAGAGTAGTAATCTTGTTTGGCTACCTAGTCTACATTCACAAAGACAAATTTATAGGCCTGACAAGAAGAAGAAGTTAGAACAACCTCAAACATGGCATTCAAAGCAATTACACAATAAAATTCTAGTAAAGAGGAAGTGTGGTTTCCAGAGGTAAATTTGCAAGCCCAAGGCTATCATGAAGGTGCAACCCAAGTTTGGATCTCAAAAAAGCAGACCATGCTCCCAAAGAAGAAAAGGCCTACACCTAGGAAGAAGTCTATACCAAAAAGAAAAACCCATTAATCAAGGTACAATGCTCCAAATCAAAGAATTCATCAAAGCCCAAGGATATTATGATGGTAATAACCTCATATGGGTACCTTAATCTATTCTACATAATTAATCATCATCAAGGATGTTACACATTCTACGTACATCATCAGTATGAAGAAAAACATAAGGCTAAGCTGCCGTGATTTTCAAATCATGCCTATGGCACTTGTAGACACACAGCTATGATTCCCCAAATCACGTCCACCAAAAATGCCTCAAATGTCCAAATCAAAGGTCACATATTTCTTATGAAAACCTACTACATCAACAAAAAAGCAACACATCTGGTGAAATGTATTCACAACATGCATGTTACTTTCACGGTTGCCAACATGTGTCCAAATGTATTCACACCATGCCTGTTACTTTCAAATTATACTCCACATAAATATTCTACAATCATGTGTTGTGTTGCATTAATTCTTATGGCCATGATTTTTCTAAGAATCACACTTGTGATTTTAAGAATAACACATGTGATTCTATCGCTAACAAATCTTTATCCAAATGTTCAAGTGTATGGTATTTTGGCATTCTCTCATCATGTTGAACTACTAAAGTCATCTAACCTTAGTTTACATGTAATATTATCACCATTATTATTACAAGCATCACACTCGTGATTCTTATCTTTGCATAATCACACTGCCTTGCTATCTGAAATTCCATCAAAACCATCTCTAAAATGTGTTTCTCCTTGTTCTCAATGTATATCAATCATCATGTAGTGTGAATACAAGTTTCTTGTCACAGTGATTCTTCAACGATCACGGTCGCGACACCTGCAAAATCACGAAGGCTAAAACTCACTCAAATGTCAACCACATGGCCATTGTGTTTTCTCATCATGTTTCCACTCCTACAAACCATTCTTCTGCAATTTCATAGAAGTTTCACCACTGTGATTCTCAAAATCACACCTATTTTCCATTCATAAAGAAGAATAGTCTTCAACTGGCCAATCATCCTTATCTACTATAATCAAAGGAAGCAACCGCTTAGTAAGTATACTTTTACTCACCCATTGGTGGAAACCTCATCATCGATACCTTCTAGGTATATCTCTGGATGGGGGACCAAGGTGGGTGTATGCCTGACCCATCACCTGGAATTCCTTAGAGTTTAGCCTCACCAACAATAGCCAATGATCTATTCCAAATAACCTTTGACCTTTTACAACAACAAATGGCTCCATAACCTCACAAGTCAACTAAATCCTTTCAATTCTCTCCAAATGTTTGGACTGTAATAGCTTTAAAGTGTAAGGAATCACCCTTTTGTATTTCATGGTATATCAGCTTGCCAATGGTCAAAGCACCTAATTGTTCTTTTAATAGATAAAAAAGCACATGGGAAGTAAAGCAAGTCACGTCACTATACAAGATCCTCTGTGAGGGGACAACCTACATCCACACCTCTGCCTCTTCTCCCATTACTAATAGCCTCATAGAATCCTTGCTAACCTCAATAAATATTGTAACCTTGCATGTGATTACCAAAAAAAAAGGAAGAGAGAGAGAGCAATCACATGCAACAGCCCCCACCTCGATTAGGATCTCAACAATGATATTGGAACCTACCTTTTTACAAACGCATACCTACTAGGTTATTGTGAATCCTTTGTGTAAGGTTGTTATAACTAGAAGCTATAAGGTTTGTAATTCTTGCTAATATTTACATTTAAATTCAATGGAATAACCTACTAAGATTTAATTCATCGCTCAACACATAAATAATGTTTCCAAAAACTAAATCTATTAATAATGTAACCAATTATTAATAAATAATTCAATAATATCACCTTGACTTCACCTACATAAAAGGAAGATTAATCTAACCTTCATGGCAGCTACTACTACATGTGGATGCTTATCAATGATTTCTATCTTTAAATATTGTAAGACATACACACACACACACACACACACACACTCACACACACACTCTCTCTCTCAAACACGGACTTTACCAACAGGCACTATAGGGAAGGCAAGGCTTCTCTACTACACAGCTCAATCCCCTCCGTCTTCTCTCTCTCTCTCTCTCTCTCTCTCAAAGTGATAGCAGTGCTTCCCTTTCTCTCCAATTATTGAAGGTTTTCTCCAGTCCCTTTAGATAACCTTTAGAGCTACACAAGACGAGAAGGAGAAAAAGCCGTCTACTAGAGATGTTGAGCTTGCATGGATCCTAAAAGATGATAAAACATTGGCTGTGATTGCATTGGCACATAGTGACAACTATATTTATCACATCTCTAACATTGAGTCTTCTTTGGAAGCATGGGAAGCACTTGACAAGTTGTTTGGGGCAAAAGGGAAGAACTCAAAGATTGCATTAAAGATTGAGTTCTTTGAGTTAAAACCTAAATTCACATGAATCTTTTGCTCCTTATATCAATAATATGATGAGTCTTATGACTCAACTCTCGTCCCACTCTCCAGGCCAACAATGACAACCAACCTTAAACCTTCTCTTTCTCTTAATTTACAACCTTAGTATTTTGTCTCCTCTCTTTAGTTCCACCCTCTTTTTGGAAAAAGACAACCCTTTTTCCTATTTTGTATGCCACCCTCAACTTCTCTAATGTCGCCATCGTGAGGTAATACTTCTCTCTCTCTCTCTCTCTCTCTCTCTCTCTCTCTCTCTCTCTCGGGGTCGTATATGCCCTCGTGTTGCATTCTACCGACGTTAATACCTCTCTCTCTCTCTCTCTCTCTCTCTCTCTCTCATTGTCTGCAAGCTACTTCAATATCCAAAAAATATATTTCCTATTAAAAAGGAAGATTTGATAAAACGAGAAATCATTAGGAAAAACTTTTGAAAGAGAATAAGTTTTGTGATTTTTTTTTCATTTTAGAGAAAAAAAACTCATACAGTTGTTAATTATTCTGGTTACTGGGAAGATGGATTAGTCCATCGGCTCACAACCAACCCCCATTGCGTAGCTCACCGGCATTGAACCCGGCCCCCATAATAGGTCCCAACCGTTCTACCACTAGACTATGGGCCTAGAAGTTTATTATTCTCTTCATATCCTTGGTCTCTAATTCTAGGAAGGTATTTCATGGGACGTGAGGGCAACCTTTAATTAGCTAAGGTATTTCATGGGACGCTTATGCGACCTCTGTCTCAAACGGCGACCAGCTCTGCGCAGGCCCAAGACTCTTCAGCAGGTATCCCTTTTTGTGTATGTACGGCAACAACACAGCTGCTTAACTCGTGCTTAAAAACGCACAGCTCTACCATGATAAAGGAGATTGTGACTGATCAAATACTTAGGGTTTTAGGGGATCTTAACGGGCTTGAATCAAGTGATTCTCAAGCTCTTTTGCAGAAGAAGGCAGGATGTAAGGTAGAAGGGAGAGCATGAATCTACAAGCTTGTATGTATGTAGTATTCATACACGTATGCATATGGCTAAACTACTTAGTGCTTCCTGCAACGGATCACTTCTCTGATGAAGGTGTTGATGGCATTGGACATCATCATGATGTGAGGGAAGCCGTATTTACAAATTGTAACAGTGTGTTGCATGGACTCCACGGGTGTGTACCCACGGGTTCATTGTGACCCAGACCATTGTTACTTCTCATACTGAAAATGATAGAGAGCCAAATCGAATGGCAGCAGTAATGCAAATAGAGAGGAGATCAACAACCCCTTTTCACAAGAAAAGTATGTGGCTGCTTTCCTGTGAGGTTGCTTGCTGAAAAATTTGTCAAAGACAAGGACACATTTCCAATGGCATACCCCATTCCACCCCCAGCCCACTCACACACTCCCCTCCCCCACCTTTTGTCTTCGTCGATTACAGTCTTCCTGGTATAGCACTGTTTATGAATCTTTTTCAGGGTTTTTGTTTACATCTACAGGTTTGTAAAGAATGCTTCTTTTTGGCATTTGAGGAGGAGATCCACAAGACCATTGTAGAGAATCAGCTCTTTAAACCTGGCGAACGTGTTGCAATCGGAGCCTCTGGTGGAAAAGGTAGATCATACCAAAACAAGCTTTATAGACTACATCCATGTGCATTCCTTTTAGGAAGCATCTTTGACGTCTGCACTTCTGCTTGGCAGATTCAACTGTGCTAGCTTATGTTCTAACAGAGCTCAATCGAAGGCACGGCTATGGGCTTGACATCTTTCTTTTGTCAATTGATGAGGGCATCACCGGCTACAGGGATGACTCACTTGAGACTGTGAAGCGAAATGAGAAACAGGTGCCTTGTTTGAAAAGTCACTTACGCAAGTCTGGAAACAATGCCTGCCATTCTTTGATCGGTGCAATTACATGCTTTGCAGTATGGTGTGCCCCTTTTAGTTGTCTCATACAAATCATTATATGGATGGACCATGGATGAAATTGTATCTGAGATAGGCCGTAAGAACAATTGCACATTTTGTGGGGTGTTCAGACGCCAGGTAAGCACACAATTTTAGTAAAAGAATATTAATTTAGATGGATAGCTTTTGTCTGCTGTGTGTGCATACTTGGGTGTGTTAGTGACTCAATTAAATGGGCATGCAATTTGTATGCAGGCTACAATGTGTATATATGAATGCATAATACATAAGGTATGTATGGGTGCCCAAATGCCGTTAGCATTCATCTCCTGTCTGGCTGTTTTTCTTTCTCTGGCCGGCCTGTAGGAGGCGGCTGGCCATGGGGCCCGTCTAGATGCTGGCTGTCCAGGCCAAGCCTGGTCGTGGGCCAGCTGACCAGGTTATGCATGGTCGTGGGGCCCATGTAGGGGCTGTCGGCGTGTTTAGACAGGGCCAACTGGCTGCCCTTGGCCATATATATATGGCCCCCCCCCACATTATGTACTGGATTCAGTGCTTATACACCAGAGTTTTACATCACATCTGTTCTCCAGCACATCTGCCTTTTCTGCTCTCAGTTTTTAGTCTCATTTCCGCTGCACATTCCGACATGGTACCAGAGCTCAAGGTTGCTTGAAGCTTTGGAGACTGCGAGAGCTTGCGGGGCTGCTGTGTTTGGTGCTGACTGCAGCCTCTTCAAATTTCTTTCCCACGCACCCTCCCTTCACGAGATCACATGAACCCCTGAGATGGCAGATTTGCTTGAGATGGCGGATAAACCTGTGAAGATCCCCATCCTCTCGACGTTCCCGGTGGACCGACAGTTGGATGGGAACAACTATGGCATTTGGAAGGTGATGATGGAGTCTGTTTTGGAATCTTATGATTTGGTTGACTTCGTCACAGTTGAGTTTCTAGGCTAGATCCGGAGGAGGAGGACGCTTCACTGTCAGTCAAGAAAGTGCGGGAGGTCCATGCACAGTTGTGGGATCGTGTCAATGCCCGTGTGCGCTCTTTCATCTTCCTCAACTGCACACCCCAAGTGATCAATCATATCAAACACATGATGCTAGCTCGAGGGATTTGGCAACACTTTGCCTCTCTGTACAATCGGGTATCACCCATGAAGAGAGTTTCCTTGGAAGTGCAGATGCGAGTGATGAATCTTGCAAAGTCTTTGACGATGCGAGAGCACATCAACAAACTCTAGGCTCTTCAGCAGTGAGGTTCTTTAGGCTGGGAAGGAGATATCATGAGAGGACATATATCATGAGTACTGAGAGGAGAGATGAGACAGCAAGGTGATGGCCATGAGTATATAACATGCACGTTCCTAAAAGGTAAATTTGGACATGTTCCTGGATTCGTCTAGATATATATATATATATAATATATATATATATTATATAGACATGTTCCTGGATTCATATTATATATATATATATATATATATATATATATATATATATATATATATATATATATATATATATATATATATATATATAAAATATATGTTATATATATATATATATAATATTATATAGACATGTTCCTGGATTCATATATATATATATATATAATATTATATAGACATGTTCTTGGATTCATATATATATATATATATATATATATATATAGACATGTTCCTGGATTCATATATATATATATATATATATATATATATATATATACCTAGATGAATCCAGGAACATGTCCAAATTCACCTTTTAGGAACGTGCATGTTATATACTCATGGCCATCTATATATATATACATGTTCCTGGATTCATCTAGGTATATATATATATATCCTTGATTCATCTAGGTATATATATATATATATATATATATATATATATATATATACCTAGATGAATCCAAGAACATGCCCAAATTCACCTTTTAGGAACGTGCATGTTATATACTCATGGCCATCTATATATATATATATTGTTGGATAAATGTAATCCCAACTCCTTAGTCCAATTTAATATGTGGTTGATAGGCTAGTGGTCAGTGGTTGGTGTGTAAAGCCTACAAATGGTTGGTGCATGTTGTTCATGCAACTCATGCAACTAAAAATAGAGTAGAGGAGTCTCTAAATAAGGTACAAGTCGTGATCAAGTGATTATGTAAGTTTGGTTCATGTCTAATCACAATTAGTGTCTTCTTGTGTTAATCTCATATCAATTTTCTGCATATATCAATTTTTGTCCCTCATATTCATGATGTTTTGTACAATCTTTGATCCACCTTGAGTATGTTTTGATCAATCTTCATAGCTTAGTTATCATATCCAACATTTGGTATCAGAGCTTGACTCAATTAGGTTTAGTTGATTAGCAAAAATCTTAATCAATCTCTTAATCACCATAGCCAGTTTTTCTATGTTTGAATCACATGCTGTAGATTGCTTCCATGTGTGCACCTGGGATGAAACGCAGAGCGTGAAGATCGCAAGGTGCCAAGGATTTCTCGTGGGTTGATGGTTCACAAAGCAAGTCGAGACCCTTATATTTATATAAGGTGTTTTTATTTGGTCGGCCAATCATGGAAGTCGGCCAGTAAAGAAGCGGCCCTTATTGGGCTGGGTAAATAATGGGAATATTTTCACACAGGCCGACCAAGCCAAGCCTGGTCGTGGGCCAGCCAACCAGGTTATGCATGGTCATGGGGCCCATGTAGGGGCTGTCGGCCTGATTAGACAGGGCCTACTGGCTGCCCTTGGCCATATATATATGGGCACCTTGCCCCCCCCCCCTCCCCACACACACACACACACACATTATGTACCGGATTCAGTGTGTATACCAGAGTTTCACAGCACATCTCTTCTCCAGCACTTCTGTGTTTTCTGCTCTCAGTTTTCAGTCTCGTTTCCGCTGCACATTCCGACAAATGCATGTCTGGACCTTACAGACAATGCTATGTGTGAGTTGTGTGCATGTGTGATCGATCTAGTAAGGGCATCAAGTTTTTATGCACGCTATGCATATTGCACAATTGCGTGTATTTATATGAGTAGTGGCAGGTATGGATGCCTCACATGCATGTTTCGACTAAACATAATTGTTATGTTTATTTTGAGAAATAGTTGACTGATTTAACAACTGATTGTGTTAGGCTTTGGACAGAGGGGCAGTCATGCTGGGTGCCAGCAAGCTTGCAACTGGTCACAATGCAGATGACATGGCGGAAACGGTTCTACTGAATCTTCTTCGGGGCGACATTGCCAGGTCGCTGCTTACACTTTTTCACTTTTTTTTTTTTTGTGGCAAGGGGGTTAAATTCAAGTCATTTTTTTGTGGCAAGGGGGTTAAATTCAAGTCATTTCTGATGCAGATTGAGTCGCTGCACGTCAATAGTCACAGGGGAGGAGGGCTCACTTCCTCGCTGCAAGCCATTCAAGTACACATACGAGAAGGAGATAGTAATATATCCTTTTGTTGACTAGATTGTTACATTTTAGAGCTTATCTCGTGTGCTTACTGGCTGTGACAAGTATCAATTGTTTTTATGAAAAGGGCATGGGACAATTTGTTCAGATGTACCTCTGTCCCTTATTTTTAGAATTTGGGGGTATAAGACATGCATTTGACTGCGTAAGCATGTGGGTACCAGGTTTTGCTTTGTTGAGCGGTTTCAAAAAATCTTTGTACATAGAATATTGGCTTGGCTATGTTATGAACATGTTTACAGTGAAGAAAGTGTGAGATCCTGTCCAAGGACCAGATTCTAGTATTGCTTTTATTAATTGAATTGATTTATGCTTGATGTTATTTGGTATAAATGAAGAGTCCTTGACTAGTACAGTTGATACACGCTGAGAGTTAAGAGATACCTTCGTGTGTGTGCACTTTTGTGAGAGAGAGGGGGGGGAGGAGGACGGGGGGTGTTTGGGTGGTGACCAGTGTCGTTCTTCTGGTTCCTAGTGTGTTGGACAGTGTGCTTGCACAGCTTCTCTACCTTGTTTGTATGTGTTTCTGATTTTTTTTGAGTACTTTGCTTGTGTATTATTTACGTGTTTAAAGAATCAAAGTGAAACAGAGATCCGATGAAGCACTGTGCTGGTTGATGCAAGGATCTGGTATGGATTTTTGTTGGCTTTGTGAACTATTAAGTGAAAGTATAGACATTTTGTATTCAGGCTAACAGAGTTTTCTTTGAAATCTTTACTTCTGTTAACCTTGACGTTTATTTTACGTACGCTTACTTCAAGAAGCTGGATTACTTCTCTACAGAGTGTAAGCTTACACAACTTCTCTTCCTTTTTACATTCATGCCATTGACTGTTGAACTTAAGAGTAGTAGGGATGGGTCTCTTACCGGGGGAAAGTTCCATGTGGAAATTTGTGTAACCCTTCTGTTTTGATTCTTGAATTGATGTATGTAGATATAAATTACTTTTAATAGTACCCTAGGTTGCATTTTATACGTGGCTGCTCAAATGAGTGTTGCAACTGCAACAATGGCTAGCCATGGAGCAGATGCTCCAGTCTAACTGACCAAATGCTCCAGTCTAACTGACCAAGAACATACTGAAATGTGATCTGTCACACAAGGAGATGCAAGAAGTCACAGCCTGGTTAACACCAAGAGCAATGGAGCCTGAATACATAGGTGTGCCTCAGACAATAAAATGCGGGTTCTCTTGACAAAGAGAAGCTATGGGTTACCATGCGAGTATCCTCAAGTATTGGACTGCAGACCGTCTGGCCTTTGGCAGGCTGCATGGTGAAGCTGAAGTATTGGAGTATAACCAGTCAGGCCCACATTGAAGCTCGAGGATTGGAGTATGGATCTCCATGGCAGGCCACACTATGAACATCAGTCCTTTCTTGCTCTTGCATCCACCAGACCTTGTGGCTGATCTGAAACTACCTTGAGTCATAGAAGATGGCAATGGGAATGCTCGAGCTGAAGTCTCTCAGGACACCATAACGTTGCCTCTCGAGCTGAAGTCTCTCAGGACACCATAACGTTGCCTCGGCAGAAGGGGGGGTCCAGAGAATGGCTCTATGGTTTTTAGCCTGGAGAGAAGCCTTATAAGGCCTTCCTGGGCACCCACATTGCAAGTTGCACATTGAAGCCTGATGAAAAACAACTTAATAGGGAAACACAAGGGAGGACACTTTGCACTTAAAGCTATATAGGTCTGCTCCTCCTTGCTTGAAATTCTAAGGTTAACTGAACAACAAGCTTTTCCTTAATTAAAAGCTGACAAGGGCAGATATTGATTGAATGAAAATCTCTCCATACCTTCAGGTGCTGATAATGTGAATGCGTGATGGAGTTGATGGTTTGAAGCTTTGTCAGTATATGCTTATGAAATTGATGTTTTAGTCTGGAAAACTTCTATGATTCGTGCCTTCTCAATCTGGTGGAGTGAACTGTCACCTAGACTTTTGGTTTGTGAGTGCACTGGATGTCCTCACACGGGGATACCTTATTTGGTTGGGAGTTGGAGGACCCCTCTTACACTCTGAGGCTATTGATATACAATTTAATCATTACATTTCAAGTGTTTCGCACACCTTCCATTGGTAGTTTTGAAGTTTGATGCTTAATTACCCCATTACTTAAATCTGTTTTGATATACCCATTGCATATTGTTTGTGTATTTATTCTTATGTTTTGTTACAGGCATATATTCACCCAATGCATATCGAGGGTTTGCTCGTGAATTTATCAAGGATCTAGAGGCAATAAGGCATGTTCTGTTCTCAGTGATTTGGGGTCTTCTTGTGTTGCTTACTTAGGCTAGTGGTATTTGCAAATGATTAAGATAGTTTCGTCTTTATTTCTGCTCTAATAGATCAAAGCAAGGTTGATTAGTTCAGTTTGCAACAGGCTGAAGTTTTTTTTTTTGTTTTCTCTGATTTTTGTTCAGACCAAGAGCCATTCTTGACATTATCAAGTCAGGGGAGAGTTTCAGGATATCTCTTGATGTTAAAATGCCAGAGCAAGGAGTGTGTGAGCGTTGCGGGTACATCTCCAGCCAGGTACGTATCACTATCCCATTGCATTGGTACAACTCTTGTTGCCATCTTGAGGTGGGTTACCTTGTGAGCATTGAGATAGTTGAAATGACTACTAGTGTTCGGTGGAAATTAAACCTATGATTCAAGCCATCTCCTTACCTTCTAGGTAGCTTGTTCATGGCATACAATGTTTGGCTGAAACCGCTCTCAGAAACGGGAATGAGAAATCTAATGGCAAATGCATTTCTCGGCACCCTGAAGCCGTGTTAGACCCCGGCTTGGATAACAAAAGACAAAACTATGTTTGGCTATGCCATATCTTCATCTGCTAAGCCTGGACAGGCATGGCTAAGCTCTTTTGATATGTGCCTATGAGCATTTACTGCGATGTGTGATGCAGCTTGTAACCAGTGAGGGCACATATACGATACCCTGTGGTTGTGAGAGGTTGAGCTGTTTAAAAAATAGTCTATGAATAAGATGTTCTTTTGTAGCAGAATTGTTTGAAATTCTGGAGAGGTAATGTTTTGATTTCATCGTCGTTCATGTATTGCAGAAGTGGTGCAAGGCATGTGTGTTATTGGATGGACTAAACAGAGGTCTTCCTCGGTTGGGACTAAGTCGGACCAGACAGTCAAAAAAACACAGTTCATTGAATGAAGATGCCCTTTCTAGTCTAGACGTGGATGGCCGGGTTCATAGAACTAAGGTGCAAGGAGATGCCACAAAAATCTCCTTGGATTTTTGATGAGTGAGATAAAAAGGGAGGTCCAACAAGTTCTCATCAAATGATCCTGTTTAGGACTGTATAGAAGCCATTGGTGTCGATTGATCCCAGGTGATGGGCATTTTACAGGTGGAGTTCTGTAGCCCTTTATGTTTGATGAATAAAATAGCATTGATCTTTGCATTGAAAAGACCCTTCCCCGCGCCCCCCCCCCCCCCCCCCCCCCCCAAGCGTCCTCTTTCCTCCCACCTTGTGACCATGGAGTTCACATCATTGTGATGGTCAATGTGCAAATTCTACATTTTTTGGGTTTTAGTGCATGCTTTGCCTCGCCTAAGAGCTCTCCTTGTACCCCACATGGATATTCTTGCGCATCCGTGCTCAAGGAGGCAAGGCCTTTTTCTTGTCTCCCTAGAATGCATCAGGCTTGAAGCTCTAGCATTTAAGATTGTTTTATTTTGAACTTCATTGAAAGGTTCTTTTAAAAATGAAAGAAAGCATTTTGTTGATAAATATCATTAACGCTCTAATAAGGGGTGTGAGGATGGTGTTTTTGTTTTAGGGTAATGGTTGCTTTGATCCTAATTGTGGGGATTTTATGTTTTGGATGTGGTGATGGTGTTTTTGACTGTTACAAAACCATGTAGTGGTCCAAAATCTTCTCAATGTTTTTTAAATTTTGTTTGAGATATAATCTTAAGATTCAGTTTGGGAATCAACTCTGCTTAAGTTTTTTAAATTTTGCTTGAAATATAATCTTGACAATATTCAAAGAAATTCAACAATAGTGTCTAATTTTATGAATGAAAATCATCTATTTCTCTAGAAATACGTGGACGTGTGTGTGCATGTGCACGCGTACATATCTATACAAAGTTCAAATTTTGGATGTTCATCCAACTAGTTGTTATCCGTCATATAACCTTTGTAATTACTTTTGGTATAATCCTTTAAGTTTTTGGGAGCTATATTGGAGGTTATATGATGGAAAGGTTGTAGCATTGTGAGGCTTTTACAAAGTGTCAACAAAAATATGTTAAAATAAGTGTTGATATAATACTTCATCTAATAATGATATGTTTGGCACTAGCGCTCGTGTGTATTTGGTCCTCAAGAGAAGTAGCCATGGTTGAATAGCTAAGGTATTTGATCTTTCCGTATCTATGAGAGATGGTGGCACAAGAAGTTATATGGTGAAAAGATGGCTTAGATAGATGTGCCAGTGCTCTATAGGCTACATGCTTGAATGAGCTATTATCTCCATAGTGGACATCTTATCTTGAGGTTGTTGGGTCCAAACAAGTACACCCAATTGGTTTTGGATAGGCCCTATAGTTATGATAATTGGAACTAGTATAATTGGTTGGTGAAAGTGGAACAATAATATTGATCTAGACTAGATCGTAGGTTTATTGGAACTAGCATAATTGGCTGGTGAATGTGGATTGGTTATTATCAATCTAGTCTACACATATTGCATGGTGAAGAAGTGGAGGATCACCTAGACCAACCAAGGTATATACGAGCTAATTACATAGACTTTAGCACATTCTCTTTACCAAGTATTTATAGTAATAAAACATGCATTATATCTAGGATCACAAGATATCAAAAAAGAAAATAACCAGCTCTTTAAAATTCACATCAATAACATCTTGTATTTAGTATAGCTCAACTACAACCAAATTATGATATCTCATGGTGATGAGCGCAGAGTGCTTACCATGACACACAGATAAGTAGAGGAGTGGAGTCCACTAGGGATGAAGTGGACTCTTATCTTTGATCATCTCTCTTATGATAAATAGTTGAAGATCATTCTTAATCCCAATGCACATCTTCATGAATGCTGTTGGTAGTTCCATTTGAGAGCACTTAATTGATGAAAAAGGCTCAAGGTTTGTGAGTGAGCATTTAATTGATAAAAAAGGTTGGAGGTTAGTGATGCTTGATTTTTGCCCCCAACTGTTTGGTTACAAAGAAGTAATCCTTAAAGCACCATTGGTTTTGAGCAAGGTTGAGAAAACAAGTGAGAAGGAGCAGATAACTTCTTTTCAACTTCCCTTATGACATATACATGCTTAAAGGAACCATTGTCAAAGGGCAATTTGCAGCCACATGATTAGCCAAGTTCTTGTAGGTGTATATGAAATTCCCATAGACAGAGTTGAGCACAATCTTGTCACACACTTAAACTGTTAATACTACTGTTAAACAAAGCTAAAATGGCACATCACAAACAAAGTAGCAATGCTGAAAATTAAATGACGTTGGCACTAGAGCCGAAAAGGGCCGACTCCCCTTTGTAATATATGTATGAAAAGGAAAATCTGAGATTCGAGCTTCACGGGCATTGAATTTTCGATTTCCAATGCGACTTTATGCAATGAAAATAGATACTGAACATGATTTTTTTGAGGCCAAATTTCAAAATCCAAAGCTTTAAGTGCGTAATTCCTCATTCCCCAATCCAATAACTTATCACATGCAACTATGCTCCATTGGCATCTATACATAGGCATGCATGTGCAAGGTCAAGAATTAGAAGAGCAAAATGACCAAGCATGTAGATGTAGAGTAGAAATAAGACCAGTAGAAGCTCTTACTTGTAAATACGATCAACTTTTCACGTTCAAATTAGCAAAACTAGGAGTCGGTGGTGTCATAACTGCAAGGAAGCACACACAACAAGTATTGTACGACCATATGGGATGTGCATAGTACATACAGTTAGGCACATGTGCAGTATGGAGTCTTCAACAGGTAATACAAGTTTATGGATAGAGAATGCAACTATACGATAGGTAGGTGCAAGTGGTCCATATTGATACACAAAAGCATGTGTGTGTGTGTGTGTGAGAGAGAGAGAGAGAGAGAGAGAGAGAGAGAGAGAGAGGCCCCATGGCCAAAGGCTTCTTATACATCTCCAAAAGCATGTGTGTGTGTGTGTGTGTGAGAGAGAGAGAGAGAGAGAGAGAGAGAGAGAGTCACGAGGCCCCATGCTCTGGCCCATTGGTCTAACAAACAAGCCACACCCATAAACGAGAGGGTGCCCACCATAAAGGTGGACACAATGCCTAGTCGGTCGGAAGTTATAAAATGATCACCTTGGCATAAAAATAAGCCTCTTGTCACACACGAGGTGTGCCCTCTAGAAGTCCCCTGCCACCATCGAGCTGTCATGTCCACACTATGGATCCACTCATCTAGAGGTCGGAAGAGCACACATGGACACACCCCCCCCAACCCCCCCCTCGCGCCATGGGTTTTAAATAGTTGGCTAGCTAAAAATCTTCTAATAGGAGCTATAGATACTCTTGAAAATATAACTTATCCATCCACTTAGCATCCATAGGTTAATAGCTCTCTAATTTCGCAAGATAGCATCTTTGTAGTTTGCCACCTACAAGCTTATTCTCTTTGTGAAATCATAATGGATGTGACAATTGTTCAAGCTCATCTACTTCATGGGGATCTTCTATAACTGGCTCTTTAGGCTCTTGTTCCACAAAGTCATAAGGAGAAATGGACATGTTGCGTGATACGATATCATTCCAAGATTGGGAAGGACTTCAAGGATAGAATCTCGATAGAATGGCATTCCAAGATTGGCAAGGACTTCAAGGATAGAATCTCGATAGAATGGTGTTCCAAGATTGGGAATAAAATGGCATGGGCATGGAGTTAAAGGGAAAGTCATTGACAAAAGATACGATTGTGCCTAATGAGGTGCATGTTTTCCATGTTCTCCTCTCATGGAGGGGCCCAAAACCAAAGGTGTTACATATGCAACACATATCTTTGCGTTCCCTAAGTGTACGCATAAGGATTTCATGAGTTGAGAGGTAGGAAAAGAGAAGTATATTCCTTGTAAGCATCTTTACTATGTGTTTCAATGAGTTTTGGGATTGAAAGCAGATGTTCACCCTCTAATGCATCAAGCTGTTTGACCAAAGTGGAAATGTATCAACTGCAAGGACATAGAAATCTAATAGCCCCATTATTAGAGCGACCGCCTAATTTGAGGCTCTCAAGTTGAGGCTCCGTTTATCACAGCGACCACCTAATTTGAGGCTCTCAAGTAGCTTTTTGTGATCACTATTTCAAGGGCGTGTTGACATTTTTGAGGTAGTGCCCTATGTATGCCAAGGATTTCAACAAGTTAATGCTAGTAATAGTACTCACTTTTGAGAAAGAGCCTTGGGAGGGACACATTTTGCTTGGTCCTTTGTTTTGGGTGTTGATTATGGGTCAAAGTTAAGCAATCATATTTATGTAATGTGAATTTCTACTATAAAACTTTGAGGTTCATGTGTAAGGCTTATATATAACTGTTGAATATTTTTAGGTTAGCAAAACTTGTTTCTACTACAAGTTCTTTCTGTCTTTAAGGAGAATGCCTTTATTTATTGAAACATACTTGTTAATTGTTTTCTTGGAACAAATTTTAGGTATCCCATACTTTAATATAAGTACAACTACGTTCTATAAATCTATATGTGGATAGATATGCATATATCTAATTTATGAACTATGGATAGATGCGACACTAAAAACCTTGTCGATTAAATATATTCATATATGTACATGGATAGTTATATTTAACTATATTGTCAATATATATATTAGATACATGCTATAAGTGTTTAATATATTACATAGTTAGTGACTATAATTTTCAATATATATACGTACATAAACACATAAACACACACACACACACACACACACACACACACACACACACACACACACATAATACATATGTATATACATACATACATATATACATATGTGTATATATATATGCATATATACATACATATACATGCATATAAGTGTATGTATATATGCATATATATACATACATATACATACATATACATGCATATAAGTGTATGTATATATGCACACACACACACACACACACACACACACACACACACACACACACATATGTGTATTTGACATGTGTATTAATTTTGAAGTACAGTGTGGTGTGGACATGTTGGTTTAGAGTAGTAGATTAATTTAATATGTTAACTTAATTTTGATTAAATTAGTTGAAACTTGTTTACCATTCAAGAAATAATTAACCCACTCAGTCAAGAGCCTCGCTCGATCCTTGGCCACTTAGATTTTGTTAATCCTTGATGGTTTGCCTACTTGAATAGGATTTCTTGTAGGTTGCTCCCTCTCATTAGCTTCTTCTTTCCTTGCCTTTGTGAAAGAGAACCACCACTGCAAAGGACATTCTCTTTTTACAATCCATCTATGCATAGAGAGCTCTACCTTTTCCCCTTTAGCCAAAGGAACATTTTGGTGTGACAATAGAGTGAGGATATGACCGGCACGAGCTAGCATACGCATATCGGGAAGTTCCATCATGGCTCGAACTGAAAGACCCAATGACACATGATTTGCCAAGGCTAAGGTAAGCACTTGACTTGAAAATATTTGGTACCTAGGCTAGGGCTTAGCTTTGTTCTTCCGTCCATTCTAAGCTAATAGGATAATCAATATTTCCTAGTGTTGATTAGGAGGTCACACTCCAAAAGAGATTTGAATGTGTTAGTTTATTGTTTTTTGTTTAGTTTTGAAGTTTGTTGCTATTTTAACACCTTAGAAGGGAAAAACCCTCATTTCTTTATGATTTACATAATTTTGAAGCCCACAAGGCTTAGATTTCATTGCATTAAATCAAGAAATAGCTTAGAAATTGTGATTAGGAGTGCCCAAAGACATAAGCATTGAGCTTCATTTAGTAAGATCCATTAGGTGTGGATTAGAGTGGGATAGCTAATTTTTCTTCATGCATTTCATATTTTTAAATGAATTATTAGAATTGGTAGCTTTTCTTCTCTAGATTATAGCATAGAGAACCATATCCATACCCAATCTAGCTATAGTCACTCTACAACTAGATTCATGAAGCTTCTTATGCAAGTAGATTCATTTTTAAAAAATGCATTATTGAAACTGGTAGCTTTGCTCCTCTAGATTTTAAACTGGTAGCTTTGCATTATTGAAACTGGTAGCTTTGCTCCTCTAGATTGAAGCATGGAGAACCATACCTAATCTATAGTCACTCTGTAACAAGTAGATTCATGAAGCTGCTTATGGAGCAAAGAGAAAAGTTGCTCCTCTAAACTAAAGCATGGAGAACCATACCTAATCTAGCTATAGTCGTTGTAAGTAGATTCATGAAGTTGCTTATGGAACTCATTGACCAAGTAAAAGAATGTCATGAGACCTCCAACCCCAACATTCTTCTCTTTGACATATATCAAGGCCCCATAGAGGTGGTCATGATATTGTACTACCATACCTAATCTAGCTATAGCCACTGTGTAAGTAGACTCATGAAGCTACTTATCAAGCTCATTGACCAACCAAAAGAATGTCGTGAGACCTCTAACCCCAACATTCTTCTCTTTGACATAAATTGAGGCTCGATAGAGGTGGTCATGATTTTGTACTACCATCATCTTAGTCTTATATGCATACCACATTTGAATGCTTCAAATACAAGAGCTTCTAGATGCCACATAATTCGAGGCCCCATAGAGGTGGTCACGATGTTATACTACCATCATCGTAGTCTTATATGCACACCACATTTAAAGCTATGAAATACAAGCTCTTCTAGATGCCATATCCATGCTTCTAGAAGAACACTCAAAAGGCTTCAAGAATGCAACAAACAATCACTATAGGTATAGACTTGCAGATTAGGATTTCAGGCCATAAAATTATTGAGGATGAAATCTACATCAGGGAAGGGGGATATCAACCCCATTTTATGTTAACTAGATGCTTTCCACATATGAGGGGGTAATAAGTGTCATGAAAAGGCACTATAAAAATTTTAATCTTATGAGAGAAAGCTGGCCACACCCAAGCTCAAATAGTTAGCTTAGGAGTTATGGGTGCCCAAGTGGGAATAAGGGCCAATTGTATATAAAGCATAGTCTCATAATGAAAGGACACAATCCCCCTTTGTGTTAATTGAGTTTTCTAAGCTATCTACTTACTTTTTCTCTTTTTGTCTCTCTGTGTGTGTGTGTGTGTGTGAGAGAGAGAGAGAGAGAGAGAGAGAGAGAGAGAGAGAGAGAGAGAGAGAGAGAGTCCTTACAAGAGGTGAAGCAGCTTTCTTGGTGATTATAAGAAGAGAGAGCTTGAAGGAGATGCCGTGCGGATTTGCCCAACCACACTTGGGAGCACAAATAGCTCAACCAAGAAGCTAAATTACTATGTCCTAGCACACAAATGCATGGTCGGGGTGTGTCACTCACCTTGTGAAAGCTTGTTGCCTAGGATTCTCATAGGAGACAATGTTACCATGTAGCCGCATCTGAAAGCTCCACTCCATCGCCACCAGCTTTCGCACTCCAAAGGAAGCTCAACCCTCCTCTCACCACTTAATCTCTCACACTCTCACTCTCTCACATGCAGGCAAGTAAGTATATATAAGAGCTCAAACAGGCAAGCAAGCAAGCAATAGCATACATAAGAGCTCGAACAGGCAAGCAAGCAAGCAAGCAAGCAATAGCATAAGATAGTCGATAGAGAAGAGCACTCTCTTGAATTAGCATAAAAGAATCCGTTGTGAGAGTTACATTTTGCCTCTTATGTGTGGTTACTAGGGTTTACACTCTTGGGCGGCCAAAGTTAAAATTAAGTCTTGGGGCTCATTTGGCCACTCTAGCTTATGTAACACCTAATCCGCAAATAGTACTCTCTACCTAAAATCCCGTGGTGCACCTTTAATAGACAAGCAGTGAGCACACATGTAAAATATATAATACATGGTTTTCAAATGAATTTTGCACATTCTCGAACTGTGGGCCCAAAGGTAGTGAAGATTATAAGGTGGCTAGCATTGATGCTACAGAAGTCTCTGAAAAGGGTTAACATACCCTCCTTCCTGATGCAGATTCAGTCCTCAAAATATGTCGATGAAGATGCGCCGAGGTTGTATGCTGGATGCAAGTTAGATTTGGAAATGTTAGAGGTCTTGTAAGGTCTACAAGTAAATGTAATGATATTAGCATAAGTATCCCCTTCTTGCTTTCTATCATACCTTGACCTCACGAGAAGGTATTGTAGGTTTTTTGTACCCATCCCTTCCAACTTTGTTACAAGAGTATCTAAAGTATCTAAGAACCTCTAAGTACCTCTACAAGAGTATCTAAGATCTCATTTTTAAACAAGCCCTTTATTTGGTAGGTTTTTAGGCACAAGATCCCATCCCACAGAGATCAAGGGTACGGTCCCAAGGCCCCATCACTAAGAGCCAAAAGTTCTATCTAGATTATACATGGCGATGGTTATCTTCTTGGGATTTTATTTATTTTTTCTTTTCTTTTAACTTTTATATTTTTAGTTTGTTTTTTTTGTTTAAACTACTTTCACTTTCACAATTCACCTAGAAAGCTCTATTCTAACTAAAGAGTGCACACTAAGGAAGGTGGAGTACTTGGCATACTCCTTTGACATTGTTTAAAGTTGATCTCGGTATGAGTGAACTAGGACCAAATCTTGAATGATTATCGAAGTAATAACTAGAAAAGTGATAGACTAGTCTCACCACAGAACAATGCAAGCAAGCACTCAAATAACATTGAAAGGAGAATTATAAAAAATATTGAAATCGAAAATAATAGCATTAGTTGAGGATATGTTTAGAATACATTTGGTTGTTTAATGGTTGGGAAGTCGGTCTTTCAAATTGAACTTGTAATGTTGAGAACTTTCCTTGTGCTTCCTGTGAACCTTAAATATGTAGTCATTAGATAGCCATAACTCATACGCTGGGTTAGACTCAGTGTCAATAAGCTCATCGTCCTAACGATTTGATTATAGTATATATGCCTCCTCTGGTATACGAGGTAATTGGCTGAGTGCATCTTCACTATGATGGCATGGGTACTAATTGATCCACACCATTGAGCACATCATAGAGCATGAAATTGCTAAGCTATGTGAATCAACTAATGTGTAAATTAATCTATAGTTGGAGATCAATTAAACTCTTAATTTTAGTCTGTTCTCTTTATGCAAAATTAAGCAAAAGAGAGGAAAGTTCATCCAATTAATCAAGAATTTGATGTAATCCGGTGTTTTGATGATATCATTCATGTGTGAGACCTTAACGCATGAAACATCTGATTATTATTATTTTGGAGACCTTAACGCATGAAACATCTGATTATTATTATTTTGGATGTGAGACCTTAAGGCGTGAAGAATCGCTTAAGGTGTCCAATTTTTATTTATTTAATTTATTTATTTTGGGACTGCGGGGGTTGTTCCATGTCGTGAAATAGCAAGTACGGCTCACGACGTGAACTGGGTGGTTCACGGATTTTTTTTGGGACCGCGGGGGCTATTTCACGTTGTTAAATAGCAGGTATGGTTCACGGCGTGAACTGGGTGGTTCACGATTTGTTTTTAAATTTGGGGCTGTGGGGACTATTTCACGTCGTGAAACAACATGTATGGTTCATGGCATGAACTGGGTGGCTTCTCACAGATTTTTTTTTTGGGTGTCTAGAGGGAAATTCGAATTTCCTTGTTAGGGGAAAATATTTTTTGAATTTTAAATTGGGGAGATATGGGCAGTTTCCCAAAAAGGCAAGTGGAAGTCAAAAAAGTCAGTCCTTTTATGACACACCTTTACACCCTTCATAAATGATTCCCAAAATGGACAATTTGATAACTCATTGGTATCTTTTCATTCAATTCTCATCAGCTTTAATAAGTTATGTAAAAAAATGCTTAGAAATTAATCAAAGGTCTTTTTTTCTTTTAGACTAATCAAGGACTCTAATTAACCACTAACCACTAATTGATTCACACCATTGAGCACATCATTGGATAGAGCATGAAATCGCTAAGCTATGTGCATCAACTAATGTGTAAATTAATCTATAATTAGAGATTAATTAAACTCTTAATTTTAGTCCCTTCTCTTTATGCAAAATTAAGCAAAAGAGAGAAAAATTCATCTAGTTGATCAAGAATTTGATGTAATAAGGTGTTTTGATGCATCTAGATGCCCTCAAAATACTAAAAAACACTAATTTTGACTTCTTACATGACCAAATTCGGCCCCAAAAAACACATTTTTTAATCTTTTCGCTTCTTAAACTGGATTAATCACCTTTAATGACAAAAACCAATCAATTAAAGAAGATTAGTTGATTTCATGGATTTTTTTATGGTTTTGAGAAATTTCTTAAAGAATTAAGTTACTCCTAATGCTTGCTAACACTCAAATGCATACAAATTAACTAAAAGACATACAAATCAAGCAAAAATTAATGATTCTAGCTCTATGTTTAACACTAAAGAAAGCTAAAAATCATAAAAAATTACATTCTATTGCATTTTTTGATGCAATGGAAGCAAAAAAAGCCTAATATACTCTATGTGCAAGCCTTAGGAACATTAAAAACTAAATTAACAAATTAAGCAAAAAGGCATTCTTTATAAAACAAAAAGGCAAGATATTTCACAAAATCACACACAAATCACCATCAAAACCACATCTTTTTCATGGGAAACTATTAATAAAGACAATGGGCAATGGGTAATGCGTAGATTAGAGAAAAACGATGGAAAAAGCTAAGGAATGACTCCTCGACCAGCGGCGCCAAAAATGTTATGGCTCATCCTAACCCCCTTGAAACACATCTAACAAGAGATTACCTAGTGAACCACAATTGTCGTGAGGATCTTTCCAATGGCCGAGCTCGTAACCCTTGAGGTGTCCAAGCTCCACAACTTCTTGAGAAGCAATTCCACTGCGCCTCCCGTGAGCGTTGTCACACCGTCGTGTTGCACTACGTGTACTCGTCTCTCCTCTCACCTCACCTCACTTCACACACATACTCACTAGCATGCATTAGAGAGAGAGATTAGTAAGAGCAAGACCCTATTGTACAATGGGAGAGCCCCCTTGTATTATGAGAGATATTCACTTATATTATACATGGCCATAAGTGTTATATTCACTTATATTATACATGGCCATAAGTGTTCACACTCGTGAACTTAAACTGTGGTTGGTCGGGTACTTTAGGGTCATAAGAGGCCTAATGCTATTACAATGACTCATCTCATAATATATCCATGAAGTACATTACTCGAGACTTCATCCTAACTTACTACCACACGCTCTTAAAGCGGAAATCACCATAAGTATTGGACCATTATGGGCGCCTGTCCAAGCTGTAGATTTGGATACCATTGCTTCATATCTTGAATGTATGACCTTTTGGTGTATCTACCTTGACTCCTTGATATAAGATAATGGTAGTAGCTCTTGTTAACCCTAGGAATGGGTTAACAATAGATCATCATCTATTCCAGTTGGTGCTTCACCATTAGGTACATGAGATAGATGATAAGCCATGACATGTTTCTAGGACATACCACCATTGTGAAATTAAATTTGACAAGAATCAACAACCACCTAGTGATTCTTCCTATAGAGCACAATTTGTTGACAAGGTATAGTAAGGCTTGATGATTAATATAGAGCAAATAAATTTATTAGCTAGAAGGTAATGTTAGAATTCTTCATGACATATACCATTCCTAAACCTTCACGCTATGTGGTGGTATAATTCATCTTAGTCTCACATAACTGTTAACTGGGAAAAACTTATAGGGTAGTCTAGCTTGTGTTTATTTGGTTGGGCTTGGACACATCCAATTGAAAAGTTAGAAGCATCAATATGCACATGAAAGATAACATCCCAATTTGGCACTATGGAAGCACTAGCCAAAGCTTGTTTTAACATGCCATAGGCTTATTTGGCATTCTTTTGTCTACTCAAATAGAATGAGAAGGTTGTATAAGGGACGTGTAATCTTGGCATAGAAGATGATGAATCACGTATAGTAGCCTACATAGGCATTCTTCAACTCTCAGGGTCCAATACCAAATCACGAGCCTTGCTATCTAGTGTAAGGCTAAAGGCGTTCGTCTTGCAAGCTCATTCCTTTCACCTAAAGCCTTGCAAACTTGATTGAAGACCTCAACATATCTTCTAGGATTTCCCTCTCCATTGAACTTGTGTGTGAGCTTTGCGATTTATGCAGCCTTTCCTCCAGAGCTACTTCGTCCATTACCTCTCATGACTGGTCTCTCCCCAATGGTTGTGCAAAGGCTACTGGATCAATCGGGAGAGTTGTTGTGCTGGATTGGTACAGCAAGGTCAACATGTGGTACAAAGGGTGCTACCTACAGGCGTAATGGCATGAATCTTGGAGGAGTAACATGAGTCTGATAGGCGGGGAGCCGACAACATATGAGACAAGGGTGCCACTGTTTTAGTGATTTGTGAGGATGCCCCCCTTGCGTTAGGTTGCATTGGCAATGTAGAGGAAGACGTAAGGAATCGAGGATGTTGGGTGAAGGTTCCTTCTTCTGTGACCCTAGAAGATGATATAGATATGTTAACTAGGCTTGGAGCCATTGTTGAAGGGACAACTGCAACCATGGTTGCCACAATTATGACCGAGGGAATGAAACTAATGGTAAACGCTACGTGGTTGGTCACAGGTGGTTCCGTTAATGAGTGGTGTAGTACCTATTACCACAAAGTTTGGAACTATGCTAGCAACATCTTGGGTGGGCACCTCTCTACTACGGTCTTGGAATGTAAAGTTGTTATATGCACATTATGTGTGCATATACTAGGAGGCTAACCCACATTAGGCTTGTGAGCATGGGAGCATGGAAACAAGCTCTAGTGGAGCATGGGTTAGGACTAACTTTAAGGGTTAAGGTTAGGGTCAGGCATCCAAGGGTCACACATGGGAAATGGAGAGTCAAGAGTCACTTGAGGGCCCTCCTATATAATAGGGGCATGGGGCACACTCAAGGGAGGCTAAGGCTATGTTATCTTGAGGCTAGGTTATGATATGATGTTCTCTTTTATAGAGGATTATATCTACTCACGTACCATTTCACACTATAGCTACATGCTACTGGATTGGAGTTATACCTCTTGCTGGTATGGAACATCAAGGTAAAGGTATGATGTACTTCATTATAATTCATGTGTGTGGTCGGGTGAATGAGTTTATGCCTGATTTATGCATGTTTATGCATAACAATTATCTAGAGAGATCTTAGGGTTTTAACAGTGGTATCAGAGCAATCTCTAGTTAATTGTTGCTATTTTTTTCTTTCTTATTGTAATTTTTAGCATTTTTTGAAGTAAATTTTAATATTTACTAAATAAAAATATTATTTTATTGATTTGTGTTGATGATTTGCATGTGGATCGTCGATATGGCAGTTGGAACGCGTTGTTTCTGGAAATGGATCACCAAATAATTATTTCCATCATGTATCTAATAAGCAAGGGAATTTATATTGTTTGCAATTATTTTGTGTGATTGTTACATGAAAATAATGGTACATTTGATGCCCTATATGAAAAACATAATGGTTGTCTTTCATAGCTTTCTTTGTCAAAAACAAAATTGTTTGGGGTTGCAATAAACTGATGTAGTATAATGGTTAGTTCAAAAGATGGGCTCATAACTAAATTTGCAAAAAGGACATGCCTCATTTGGTAGGTGTGCATAGCATAGCACATCAACAAGCATTGGTAGCCAAGGCTGCAATTTAACTATTTTTATCTTTGAACTTGTTGAAAAGGGTGCTAGGAAATGCTATAAATGGGTGTGTAGCTCATGCAAGAGCCCATAAATGGGTGTGTAGCTCATGCAAGAGCCTATAAATGGGTGTGTAACCCTCTCTACCTTCCAAGGGTACTATCCATCTCTGTCATGGATTCCCTATCCAATCAGTAGCAAGGCTGTACCAAACATGTGTCCATTCCTGTACCTTCTACCTGCATGCATGCGACCTATCTCCTGGAGAAACCCAAAAACATGTTTCCTCGAGAAACCTACGACTTGTTTCCACATGAAATACTTTGCGGCATCGAATAACCTTAATTAAATTCCAAAAACTATCAATGAAGCATATGATGTAATCTTTCCAAAACTATCTATGAAGATCTTTGCGGCATCGAATAACCTTAATTAAATTCCAAAAACTATCAATGAAGCATATGATATAATCTTTGCGGCATCAAATAACCTTAATTAAATTCCAAAAACTATCAATGAAGCATATGATATAATCTTTCCACGGCTATGCAACTTTCCCATGAAATTAACTCCCTACGTTCATCCTTCTCACCTAGATATTTATTATGTAGAGCATAGAATCCATGTGTTTATGCATTGGATTGATAAGTAATGTATCTATCATTTGCTCTTGTAACAAATGTTGCAAAGTATTTTGAACCTTGTCTAAAATCAATCAACTAAAAATGAGTCTTTAAAATGTCCATAGCCACCACATGCTTACATTAAAATTTCTTGTTCAAAATCTACAACCAAATGTAAGAAAAATTATATCTTGAAAGAGGTGAAGTGCATAAAAAAAAGCACCTCTCTCTCATGCATCCATATGCCTAGCAAAGTTGGCATAATAGTTGTATAAGACTTTTAGCCACTTCATCTCATGAAAGCCAATACACATCATGCAACGATAAAACCTCATGTACTACAAGTGAAATTCATCGACAAGTTCTTTAAGCCCTGCATGCCTCTTGCATGAGTTACATCGACAAGTTCTTTAAGCCCTGCATGCCTCTTGTAACTCAACCCACATCATTCACACATCAAACCACATCCACATCCACATCATCCATCTACATCAACCCACATCATTCACACATCAAACCACATCATCCATACATCAATCTACATTAATCTACATCATTCACACATTAAACCACATCATCCATACATCAATCTACATTAATCTACATCATTCACACATCAAACCACATCATCCATACATCAATCTACATCAATCCACATTATTCACACATCAAACCACATCTTTAGCCCAAGAGACTATCCACAAGATTTGCAAGGTTTCTTTGTCATGGAAAGAGAATGGTTAGAAGTTTTATTGAGAAAGTTTGCAATTTTGGTGGATGTAGATGCAAAGAAAGTTGGAATATGAGGATTTTATGGTTAAATTGAAGCGTATATGCCCTAGGAAGCGCATGCATGTGGCATGGCAGGCTAGTGGTCATGTTGTTGAATTGGAGCAAAACCATCATGATGTCGTGGGTACGATAACATAGAAAGCATGATGTAGAGGTACTTGGTGAGATCCTCTATAAAGTTCTTGATGTAGATTTTTTGGGATTATACCATCATGGCACATTTCGAAAATGGCTTAGTTTGCATCCTAATACAAGATTATGTATGACCTTTGTTGACTTTGCTTCCTTTCTTTAAAGATGGATTGGTAATGCACATTGGTTTAAATTTTGGGAATGGCTTGCATCCTAATGCAAGAATACATACCACCTTTGTTAAACTTTGTACAAAAGTCTTCTTGATATGGATTGGAGCAATGCACATTGGACTATGGATGGTTTAAAGAGTGCTAATTAAGATGGTTGATGGAAACTTGTGGTTTAAATACCATCTATGGAACGGAAAGTTATAAAAATTTCCTTTGCCTAGGAAGGCTAACTTTCTAAGTTGACCTTCTTAAGATAGTTGACCCCAAACTTTCTAAATTGTCCTTCCTAAGATAGTTGACCCCAAACTTACAAAATGAAGGGTAATTTTGTGCTTTCTTTTTCTTGGGATTTCTATACATCATTCTTAAGATTCATGTGTTATTCCTAATAATTCTTGTACAATTCTTCAAAGGGCCATAAAAACAATCCTCCCCTGGTCACTTCCAAGCTTTCCTTTAACAAATAACAAACCAGACTCTTACCATTATTTCTCCCACAACGTACTTGAGTCTTTTTTCTTACACTCATCATTATTTACCGTTATTCTCACACGCTTTTCCTTATTCTCACACACCTAGGACTATATCAAGCTTGAGAGTGTTGGAAGGATGCATAGATCACATGATGAGCAACAAAGTATCCCCTAGGAAATTGCCCTACTCCCATAAATAACATACCATGTTTGAACATAAAGACATATCATAAACGTCCATGGAATCCTTGGCTAAGGTGCAAGGTAGGCTTATCCACTCGCACATCCAAAACGAGCAAAAGTTGCCATTTAGGGTGAGCTATTATACATGCTCCTGCTATTTCCTTGCAGAGGTGAAACCACACATGGATGTGCTACGCCTTAGAGGAATGGCCAAGCTATCGCAGAGTGAGGACCTAATATAGCTTGGTGTGCTTAGTTTTCACAATATATGACCCCAAGCACTGAACAAGGAAATTGAGAGCAATGGTAGGGCAAGAGCTACAGGTCCACCAACTCTTGCTTGATGGACTCCATGTTGCTCACTAGCTTCCACTGGTTGAAGAACCCTGGAAAAAATACATGGCAACAAAGCCCTGTGTATAGGGACTTATTCCCAAGACTAAGACAAGGAACACAATGGAGTGGGAGTAGATCTAGAGATTAGATCTACTCCTCTAGTAGTGGGAGCACATGTGCTCACACTCTTGACCCATGTTAAATAGAAGGATAGGTATAATAGGTTTAACCTCAGCACCCTAGCCCACCTCAACAACCCCAATCAATACAACTGGGTCGAGTATGTTTGTAAGGAGTTGGTGGCTCAATGTGAGAACCCCCAAACAAAGATAACAACTAGGTCGAGTACTTTTGTAAGAAGCTCGTGGCTCAATGTGAGAGCACCCACTCCAAAGGCTTTTCGCTAGACTTCACCTTTCCCCTTACTAACCCCTCCAAATGGGAATCTTACAAAGACACCCTTCCATTGTAGCTCCCATTGACATCCCCCTCACCTAGTGTAGATGCCATTTTCCTAACAAGTTGGTTTTTAAAGTTATACAAAGACTCAAAAATGGTAAGGCAAAGGATTACAATCACTACTACTGTGATCCTAGCCAATATGTTTAATGAGACGCAAGAGCACAGCTAGCTATAGATTGAACATCTACAAAAGAAGCAAGGAGAGACTATTGGGCAAAGGGGAAGACAAGTCCAAAGTTCAAGAGTTGCGAAGAACATAAAATGGCCTAAGGAGCCATGATAGACTAGATGTGGATGCGACAAAAAGACTAAGGGTAGGAATATAAGAACCTCCACGCCCACAAAAGATCCACCAAACCACAACGAGCAACAATCACTCTTAGACAAGATCCATTTGGAAAGAGAATGATCATTTAAGAGGTGCAAGATGATGCTTTTCAAGTTTGCAAGCTTCAATGCTTTATGTTAGAGAAAATTTTGGTCGACATGTACATGTGCCAATTCACTTCAAAGCAACCCCAAATTCAGCTTGATGAATGCATATACGTTACAAGTCAAGAGCATGACCCGCTTCAAGCATAGATCTCCTGACCCTTTATCCAAGCGCCTCATACATAACACATGTAGGCATAGCACAATCTTCAAAAGATTCCCATATACATGTGACCATTCACATCACATGTTTCACATAATGTCAACATCACCATTTCAAGATGACTCTTGATCTCATGAAAACCCGCTTTCAGATTCCAACAACTCACAAAGTAAAAGATGACATATGGCATATATACATCATCACATGATTTCCAAAACCCAAGAAAACATATAACATTATGACATTAAGACCTCTGCAAGCTTTACTCACCAGGCAGTATTTAGCTGCGCCTAGCCACACAAAAAACAAAAGCACCTTGGCTGCGGCTGCGCTCCCTTCACACTGTCTCTTCACGATTTCTAGCAGCTCTCCCTTGTACACACGGCGACCACCTTACTCTTGCTGCAGACCCCAGAACTGCCTCTTCTCGCACACAAGCGACTCCCATGTTGGCATAACGACTTATACAACTCCTATTGCACTTGCAACTATGACCACCATTGATGACCAACCCCCCGCACAAGTGGTTCTTCCTAAAGACAAAATATTAGAAGAAGTGGAAGCAATAGAGGCACTAATCTAGGCTGCTAGAACAAAAGTGGAAGAAACCTTGCAATAGGCACAACAATGATTAGCAACTTAGGCCGTTGAGTATGCCCAAAACCATTCCCAAGCCAGAACCACAGTGCCCGACAGCCTAGACACAAATAATAGCATTGCATCTACCTCCAAGAAAGACCTAGGCTTGCAAATCTTAGATCAACGTCTTCTCAGGCGATGATTGGAGCACAACACATCAACAAAGATTCTTGTAGATGTCGGTACTCGCCAAGCTTATAGTGTTAATTGGGATGAGATTGTCCAGTAAATCTCTAGGGCCACAATAGAGAAGGAACGATTGCAAGGCATCTGCGATTGCATACATAGGATCATTGAACATGAAAGGATCCAAAGACCTATTGCTTTATGCATAATTCTTTATGTATAAAGCTTTATGCATTAAGCTCTATGTTTTATGTAGCATTAAGCTCTATGTTTTATGCATTAAGCTTTATGCATTGACCTTATGCATTAATCTCTATGCATAAAGCTTAATACATAGAGCTTAAGTATAAGCCTATGCACAGATCCTAAGCATAAGCCTATGCATAGAGCTCAAGCATAAGCTTATGCATAGAGCTTAAGCTCTATACTACTTAAGCTTAAGCATAAGCTTATGCTTGAGCTCTGTGCATAAGCTTATGCATAGAGGTTAAGCATAAGCTTATGCTTAAGCTCTATGCATAAGCTTATGCATAGAGCTTAAGCTATATGCATAAATCTTATGCTTAAGCTCTATGTAAAAGCTCATGCATAAGCTTTATGCTTAAGCTTTAAAACATTGAGCTTAATGCATTAAGCATTATGCATAAAGCTTAATGAATAAAACATCAAGATTTATGTATTAAGCTTTATGCATAAACCATAAAGCTTAATGTATTAAGCTTTATGCATAAAGAATAAAGCTTTATGCATTAAGATCTACATATTAAGCTTAATGCATAAAGCATTATGCATTAAGATTTATGCATTAAGCTCTATGCTTTATGCATAGAGTGTGCATAAAACTAAATGCTTTATGCATTAAGCTCCATGCATCAAGATTGATTAAGCTTCAATGTGTAAAGCTTAATGCATAAAACATAGAGCTTAATGCTATGCATAGAGTGTGCATAAAACAAAATGCTTTATGCATTAAGCTCCATGCATCAAGATTGATTAAGCTTCAATGTGTAAAGTTTAATGCATAAAACATAGAGCTTAATGCATAAAGCTCTATGCATTAAGCTTATGCTTAAGCTTAATACATAGAGCTTAAGCATAAGCTTATGCATAGAGCTTAAGCATAAGCATAAGCTTATGCATAGAGCTTAAGCATAATCTTAATGCCTAAGCTTATGCATAGAGCTTAAGCTTTATACATAAATTAGCTTATACTCAATCTTTAAGCATAGAGTTTAAGCATAAGCTTATGCATAGAACTTAAGCTCTATGCATAAGAGTTTACACAGAAGAGCTTAAGCATAAGAGCATAAGCGCTTATGCTTAAGCTCTTATACATAAGCTTATGCATAAGTTCTTATGCATAAGAGTGTAAGAAAACACAGCAAGGGAAGTAGAATCTTCTCAACACAAAGCAATGAAATACAGAAAGATATGGAGAGTAAACAAGATTACTGATTGCAAACTTTTTACAACTTTGATGGCTATCCGTCCGCCCGTGTGCTCTGGCAAGGAGCTTCGATGGCGATCTAAACAGACTCTAGATGGAGGACTTCTTGCATGCAAGGGCACTTGAACACAGTGAACTGAACTGGCCTCAATGGCTACCAAACAATGATGCCTTTATATAGCCAACGGGGTAGGTTGGGATGTCACCCGACATGCTATATTAAGGCCTACTGTCAGTGAGGGAATATTTCAGGAAATATTTCCCGAACCCCACTATTAACTCAAGGAACTAATATCCTCGAGATGCTATCAAACACCCTCTAAGTGCGGTCATAATAGCCCGCATAAACATGCATCCTACTCAGCTAATTGCTAAGTCTACACAAGCTGTCTCCTAACCATCTGGCCACACTTGGCCACCATCAGTGTCTAAACTAGAAATTGTCGGGTGCCTGGGTGCTCATCCAAAAGCGACTTCTCCTCATAATGGGGGCCTTACAACTTGAGCACATCCGACACACCCACAATACAATCACGAGGGTGGAGCATTGAGCAAGATGCTTTTCCAACACCCCCCCTCAATGTCCACCGTAGTAGGTGAACTACCTCTTTAGGCCGACACCGAGTCGATGAAGATGACACTTCAGGAGATTTCTCCCAAGCACTTTGGTGAAGATATCTGCACAATTTTCCTCGGTTGGATAGTAGACCAACTCCACCTCTCCATCCGAGATAAGCTCGTGCACATAATGGTACCCACAGCAACACTGTGCTTCCTTTTGAGGAACACCCATGTCTCCCAATATCCGTCTCACCCAGACTACCTCACATGAGGCAAAACATGCTGCCTTGTACTCAGCTTCTATAGAAAATGCCACTGTAGGCTGTTTCTTACTTATCCAAGATGTCACACCCGAACCAAGCATGAAGCAATAACCAGAAATTGATTTCCTGGTATCAATATATCCCGCCCAATCTGAATCACAAAATTGAGTCAAGGTATCTCCCCCTTTGTAGGTAATGCCATACCCAATGGTACCTTTGATGTACTTTAACACCCGCATCCCTGCTTTCCAATGGTTCTCACGAGGCTTATTTGAGAACCTGCTCAATACACCAACTGCAAAACTGATGTTTGGCCGAGTATTGCATAGGAAGATCAAACTCCCTACTAATTGTCTGTACTCCTTCTCATCCACACATGGAGATTCAGCATCATCCTCTGATAGCTTCGAATCAACCTCCATTGGTGTCACCATTGACTTGCACTCAGCCATGCCAAATGCTTTCAAAATTTCTCCTGCATACTTTTGCTGAGAAATGAAAATGTTGTCTAGCTCTTACCAAACCTCAATCCCTAAACAAAAATGCATAAGTCCCAGGTCTGTCATCTCAAACTCTAAGCTCAGCAACTCTTTTATCTACTGGATCTTCTCTTCATGGTTTCCCGTTAAGATGAGGTCATCCACATAAAGAACTATGATCATGTACTTGCCAACCTCAAAGAAAATATACAAATTTGCATCTGAAGAGATTTTTGAAAGACCAATACTTACAAAGGAAGTGTCTATCCGCACTGGTACCATGCTCGAGGGGCTTGTTTCAGCCCGTACAATGCCTTTCGGAGTCTACAAACCTTATTTTCTGAATCGGGCATCTCAAAACCCGACAGCTGAGCCACATAAACCTCCTCCTTGAGGTGGCCATTCAGAAATGCTGATTTTACATCCATCTACAGGACTGCCCATTTTCCATGAGCAGCAAGAGCTAATATTGTGCAAATAGTGGTCAATCTAGC